>NC_042984.1:38349312-38653172 GCF_901001165.1 Salmo trutta
TCCAAAATTGTTTGTTGCGAAGTGGTCTCTTCTTATAGCTGGAATTCTCATGTCTGGATCTGGGCTTGGGATTTCTGGACACCTGTCTGGGCCTGAACCACTCATGTCTAACTGTAAGATGCTCTGGATAAGAGCGTCTGATGAATTACTCAAATGTAAATGTAAAATGTCTGGCCCTGGACCTCTCCTGTCTGGCCCTCTCCTGTCTGGCCCTGGATGTCTACTGTCTGGCCCTGGACCTCTACTGTCTGGCCCTGGACCTCTCTTAACTGGCCCTCTCCTGTCTGGCCCTGGTCCTCTCCTGTCTGGCCCTGGACCCCTCCTGTCTGGCCCTGGACCCCTCATGTCTGGCCCTCTCCTCTCATCCCACATATCTGGCCCTGGAACTCTCATGTCTGGCCCTGGACCCCTCATGTCTGGCCCTGGACCCCTCATGTCTGGCCCTGGACCCCTCATGTCTGGCCCTCTCCTCTCATCCCACATATCTGGCCTTGGACCTCTCGTGTCTAGTCCTGGACTTCTAATGTCTGGACCTCTCCTATCACCCCTTATGTCTGATTCTGGATCTTTCATGTCTGGCCCTGGAACTCTTGTGTCTGACCCTGGAACTCTTGTGTCTGGCCCTGGACCCCTTGTGTCTGGCCCTGGACCTCTCGTGTCTGGCCCTGGACCTCTCGTGTCTTGCCCTGGACCTCTCGTGTCTGGCCCTCTCCTCTCATCCCACATGTCTGGGCTTGGACCTCTCATGTCTGACCTTGGACCTCTCATGTCTGACCTTGGACCTCTCATGTCTGACCTTGGACCCCTCATGTCTGACCTTGGACCCCTCATGTCTGACCTTGGACCTCTCATGTCTGACCTTGGACCTCTCATGTCTGACCTTGGACCTCTCATGTCTGACCTTGGACCTCTCATGTCTGACCTTGGACCTCTCATGTCTGGCCCTGGACCCCTCATGTCTGGCCCTGGACCCCTCATGTCTGGCCCTCTCCTCTCATCCCACATGTCTGGCCTTGGATCTCTCATGTCTGGCCTCGCACCCCTCATGTCTGGCCTCGAACCCCTCATGTCTGGCCCTCTCCTCTCATCCCACATGTCTGGCCTTGGACCTCTCGTGTCTGGCCCTGGGCCTCTCCCATCATCCCTTGTGTCCTGCCGTGGACCTCTGATGTCTGGGCCCGGCCCTCTCCTATCACCCCTTGTGTCTGGTCCTGGATCTTTCATATCTGACCCTCTCCAATCACCTCTTGTGTCTGGTTCTGGATCTCTCATGTCTGGACCCGAACCTCTGCTGTCTGGCCCTCTTCTATCACCCCTAGTGCCTGGCCCTGGTCCCATCATATCTGGACTTCTGAAGTCTGGCCCTGGGTTTCTCCTTCCCTCACTAATATCAGGATCTCTCCTCTCTAAACTGCTGGACCGCTCACCCTGGTTGTTTGGAGAGGCCCTGTGGGGAAGACCTTGTGAGGGTATCTGGCTTTCTTTCAGAATGTCCCAAGGGCTCTGTATACTGTGCTCCCTTGATGTTACAAGTGAGGCAGGAACAGGTGTTACCACTGGCTGTGGACACTCAACACGGAACTGTGGCTGCCCCCCATTGTCTGCAAAATGCCCTGGAGGTAACCCTCTGGGCTGGTTGAACCTTGAGGGACGAGGACCCCAGGGGCCATGGAAACCAGGATGATGTGTTCCCCTTTGATCCTCAACATTTTGAACAGATGAGGAAATCTTTGGACTGTTGAAATAAGGCGATTGTGGCCTCTGTCCTCCAAATTTAGCTATAGGTGTGAAGTGGTCCCCTTTCATGTCTGGACTTCTCAGGTCTGGATCTGGGCCTGGCATTTCTGGATCTCTCATGTCTGGGCCTGAACTCCTCATGTTTGGATTCCTAATGTCGGGTCCTGGATCCCTCATATCTGGGTGTCTCTGTTCTTTTCTCATATCTGGACCTCTCATGTCTGGCTCTGGACCTGTCTTGTCTCGCCCTGGACCTCTCATATCACCCCACATGTCAGTCTCTGGCCCTCTCATGTCTGGCCCTGGACCTCTTCGGTCATCCAAGATGTCTAGCCCTCTCCCATCACCCCTCATGTCTGGCCCTGGACTTCGCATGTCTGGGCCTCGACCTCGCATGTCTGGGCCTGGACCTGGACCTTGCATGTCTCGGTCTAGACTCCTCATGTCTGGGCCTGGACCTCTAATGTCTGGGCCCAGACCCCTCATGTCTGGCCCTGGACCTCTCATGTCTGGGCTTCGACCACTCATGTATGGCCCTGGTCCTCTTCTATCATCCCACATATCTGGCCCTGGTCCCATCATATCTGGCCCTGGTCCCATCATATCTGGCGCTGGTCCCATCATATCTGGCCCTGGTCCCATCATATCTGGCCCTGGTCCCATCATATCTGGCCCTGGTCCCATCATATCTGGCCCTGGTCCCATCATATCTGGCCCTCTGATGTCTGGGCCTTGGTTTCTTCTCCCCTCCCTCCTATCGGGAACTGTCCTCTCTAAACTGCTGGACCTCTCACCCTGGTTGTTTGGAGAAGTCATGTGAGGAGGACCTTGTGAGGAAAAATGTTTCTCTCTCATCATCTCTGATGGACTCTGTACAATGTGTTGCTCCTTTATTTCTGATTGAACAGGCCCACCTTCATTGTCATGATGCTGGTTGTTGGCGTCTCTTGTTGTTCCTTGCAGCCCTTGAAGTCTGATCACGGGCTGATGTGGATCATCAAACCAGGACCGTGGTGGCTCCCCTTTGTCTGGGAAATGCCCTGGAGATGAGCCTCTGGGCCGGTTGAACCTCGAGGGACGAGGACCCCTGGGGCCATGGAAACCAGGACGATGTGCTCCCCTTTGGTCCTCAAAATGTCCTCTTGGAACGGATGAAGACATCCTTAGACTGTTGAAATGGGGCGATGGCGGTCCTCCAAAGTTAGTTGTTAGTGAGAAGTGTTCCCCTCTCATATCTGGACTTTTCATATTTGGTTCTGGACCTGGATGCCTCATTTGCAGCCCTCTCCTTTCCCCCCTCATGTCTTGTCCTTGTCCTATCATATCTGGCCCTTGGTTTGGAGACGCTTTGTGGGGAGGACCTTGTGAGGAAAACTGTTTTTCTCTCATAATGTCTGATGGGCTCTGTACAATGCATTGCTCTAGTATTTCCCATTGAGAGGCCCTATCCCTATTGTCTTGATACTTTAAGTTGAGGCCTGTTGGTGGTGATCGCAGCAAGCTTTGAGGAGGTTGTTGATCCCCAGGTTGCTGGGGAGTGGGATTTTCATGGGGCATTTGATGGCCTGCGTACTCAATCTCTCCCTGTGGTGGACGTCCAGACTCAGAACGATCACACAGTGATTCATTAATGTTCTTTCTATCAAGTGGGGGCTGGGGTGAGTCATTAGTCGCCATGACCAGTGCTGGAGCTGGGCTCATAGGACCCATGTCTTCAGGAGCCTCTGGACCCTTGGAGTCTTCTGACACTGGAGGAGGAGAAAACTCCCTTTGACCCTTTGAGACTCCCCTAGAGGCGGACTCTAGTGTTTTTCTTGGTGTAGATGGGGATCTTCTACGGCTACAAGAGCTGCGCCGAGAGGTGCGCTCTTGATGAGGGAGATGGCGGCCTGTGCGGTCAGAGTGGTCACAATCTCTGTGATACGGTTGGCTCCTCTCACCCCGTCTGTGTCTGTCCCTTCGCCTATCAGAGCGTCCAGGGGACCGCCTGCCAAATCTATGAGGAGGGCTTTTGTGTCGGTCCTTGATTTTACGGTCCCGTCTTTTGGGTGAGTGAGTATCCGGTTGGCTGCTATGCTTACGCCTCCTATCAGGAGTGTCAATGCGCGATGTGCCACGACACGAGCTAGACACCGAGGAGTCACGAGACCGCTCAGAACGCCTTGCTGAATGTGATAGAGTTTTCACCTTCTCTTCTACATTCATGTCTTGCAGCTCATCAAAGATAGTGGCATCCTCTGGGTCGTAAGCTACATCAGAGTCCTGGATCTCACCAGCTTCAGGATCTGAATTGTCGGTTGCCTGAATATTTTCCTTTTTAATCTCTTTTACCCGCTTCGGTGTTGCACTGGGCATTTCCACATTTCTTGACTCTGAAAGAGGTACAGTCTTGGTCTCTGTCTTAATCTCTTGTTTTATTGGTACTTCTGTTTTCAAGAGACTCAAAGCTTTTTGATTCGCTGAAGGATTTGCCTCAGACTGCTCTCCTTCAGTCTGCTGTGTTTGGAATTGAGACCACCCAGATTTAGGAGGGGGAGACATCAAGGCATCGGAAACGGAGAAGTGGGCCATGAACATGCCCACTGCTTCTCTCTGCTGACGCAGTGCCCACTCCTGCTCCTTCAACTGCTGTTTCTGCTCCTCGATCTGCCTGCTGAGCTCCTCAAACATTCGCTGTTGTTCAGTCAGAGTAGCGGCTGAGACAATTACATCACCAGTAATGGGGAGGCTCAGAGGGGCTGGAGTGGGAGCTGGGACTGGGGTAGGAGCTTGAGCTGGGGTAGGAGCTTGAGCTGGGGTAGGAGTTGGAGATGGGGCTTTTGCTACACTGACCCCATCGTTGTGCATATCCTCAAAGATAGTCTCATCTTCAGGGTCGTAAGCCACGTCGTCATCATCAGCACAAATGGCCAGAGAGGCAGCTTTCGCCTGAAACATTTTATCCGTACAAATTGGGGCAACCAATCCATAGCCCATTGCTGGATCATACTCTTCCCCTGGGTCGTATGGTCGATCATATTCATTTTCCTCCTCCTCAATCTCTTTGACTTTGGATTTCTGCCCGTACTGCTGGACTATTGGATCCACCATTGGGAGAGGGTGAAGAGTGGATGTAGGGGGCACTGCTGCAACTGCTGGGACTGCAGGAGAGTCCATCCCAAACAGTGACTTCAGGATGGTCTGCAAGGGACTGGTGGCGGTGCTGCTAGGTGCAGCGGAGGAGCTAGTGGTGGGGGGTGGGGCAGAAGCAGGCGGAGCAGCTCTAATGGAGGACAGAAGTGATGGGATAGTCAGTAAGCCAGAGGAGGAGGAGTGTGACCGGGATCCAGTGGAAAGAGGGGAACCAGGAAGGGTGGACACGATGGGCATCTCTGGGTCATAGGGCAAGAATTCCTCCATTCTAGGGTCAGACCCATACAGCGAAGGGGGTTTAGGGAGGCCAATATCTCTGGGGTCTTTGGACATGTGGATCTTGGGTCTCTTCTCTTGTGGTATGCTTCCCACACGTTTGGGTTTCTGGCAAATAACCAGTCCCAGGAGAAGATCGGGGCGATTTTTCTCAAGGCCTGTTACATAAAGAGGGTGTAGGGAGATTACTTTGGAATGCTGTCTTAAATAATGCCTGTGTGTGCAAACTTCAGTGTGCCATCTGTATGGCCTTCTACATGTTGGCCTAAATGACAGCATTTTCTTACCTGATCCGTCGAAAGGTTGGAGTTTGGATGGAATGGACTCCTTTGCGCTGACTGGGATGAGGTAGATATCCTTGATGCTGCGGCTTTTGTTGGCCACCACCCCAAAGCGCCGTCTGCTGCTGAAGTAGGAGAACAGAGACGCGTAGGCCACCTCCTCCTCCTCAGTCGCTGGGTGGAACCGGATCACACACAGCTCCTGTGGACCGACAATCTCCTCTTAACATTGAGATACCAACACATACACAGACCCTATCTAAATTGTATCGTTTTTTTCCATAATGACAGAGGGAGGGCTTGCCTTTGTAACAGAGGCCTTCACTCGCCCGATGTAGTCCCACACAGTTTGAGGCATGATTCTTCCACCAATCTGGATGGTATCAGGCAGGTCCTGAACAAAATAAACTTGTTGTAAATATCCACATAGCCAAAACTGCTATGTTGTTTGTTTATGAGATTAATTGTCTTAAATGTTCAGAAAGAAACTATCCCAATGCTCGGTAGCAAAGTTATGTTCTGTTATATTTGTTACCTCTTTGAGATATTCGGAGGGTCCTGAGACCAGATAGCCCTTGGTGACGAACTTGGCCACACTGATCATGTTGAAGAAGCCCTTCCACGCTACTTCCTGCTTGGCCAGGAACTGGGACGTCTCCCCGTCTGGAGGGGTGTGGGAGTTCATAGCCCTGCAAACACAACATCACAATGAGTTTACTAATACCCATTCACTCAGCTGTAAAGCAAATATAGCTCATGCACAGAGGACAAAACAAGACTCATATTATGACTGAAATGACCATACACTAATTATCTTAAAACCCTTTCTTATCAAGGTTCACTTGTAGTGATGGTGACAAGCTGAGAGGAGATACCTTGAAGAGGATGCAGATGATCCAGATGAACCATAAAACGATGAGGAGGATGGCTTCATCAGGATAGATTTGGGTACTGCTGGCATTGGTGGCAGGGATGGGGGGGGTGGCAAAGGCATGAATGGCTTGCTCAGAGTACCACTCTGTTTCACAGGGACATAAAAGACTGGTGGAAGTGGGGCTGTAGATAAGGCGACACTTGCCATGGCAGGAGTGCAGTTGTCAGCTGTGCGGGGGTCACCATACAGAGCAGCAGAACGGTTGCCAATGGTACGGGGGTCACGCCTTGTGATGGTTACCGTAGAAACAGCCGGGATCATGACTGGGGTATACATTCTGGACGGTGTCTTGGCTTTGCAGTTTTCCGGAATAGGGGAGGCGGGAGAATCCATAACAGGGGAGGCGGGAGATTCCATTGTTGGAGAAGCCGGAGATTCCATTGTGGGAGAAGTGGGGGATTCCATGATGGTTAAGGCAGGGTCATCCATTACTGGGGAAGCAGAGGAATCCATGGTGGGGGAGTCGGGGGATGCAAGGAGGGGTAATTCATCTCCAGCTGGAGATGTTCTGAGATCTGTTCTGGCATACATCCAGGGTGGCCGAGACGGCCTGTCTCTCCATTGGTCTGGTTTGGTGGAGGACAACGATGACCCAGAGAGTTTAGGCTTCTTGGCTAAAGGCTCCGCCTCATCCTCGACTGATATCTGACCTGAAGGGCAGAAACAGACACCAACCCACACAAAACATCTGTTAGCAGCATCATCACCCTCTACAGAATACAGAATGCATTAAATCATTAATTTGACGTTGGGAGTGATTGTAGTTGATATCAACACTGGAGCCAACCCAGTTGCCCTTCACGATCATAGTTTGACACATTGCAAAAGACAAACAGAATTTGATGGTGTTTGTTGGATGTTGTGATGTGTACACTGTAATTGTGCTTTCTCTTTTTTCCATTTACCTGTGCAGATCTTGCACTTGAGGTCAAACAGGTGGGCTCTGTGCTCGGCAGTTGTGTCTTTCAGCATGCAGCTGAGGATGTCTGGCACTGAGCTGCTCTGGCTCGACTGGTTAGGTCTGGCATTAGGGGCAGCATGGAGAGTGGTCTTCTGTTCCTGAGAAAAGAGGATCATGTCACACTCTCATTTACTAAAATGTTACAACACAGATTCACACCCTCACGCACAAACACATACACAAATCGAATAAAACGTATGGCACATTTGAAGATGAAACAAAACATCTAGGAATCAGTTCATCAACATGACCAAACAATACATGTTAGATAACACGTAAAAGGTACAGCCATGCAAGACGTGGAGGTCATGGGCAATTCCACGGTAACATAATGATGCTTTGTGCGGTGCCATCATTCTGCTACCAAACATCTGTAAAGTTAATGTGTTTTTGTAAAAGAAATCTGTGGAAATTCTTAAAAGTCGTCCTTCGGCATAGAGTTTTGCAATCATTGTTTTTGTTTCACTTTGCAATCATTGTTTTTTGTTTGGCATACATTTTAAAGTGAACACCTTCATATTGAGTTGCACACCCCCAGCATACAACCCACAGCATTGCAGTTCTTGACACAAACTGGTGCGCCTGGGAACTACCCTGTTCAAAGGCACTTAAATCTTGTCTTGCCCATTCACACTCAATGGCACAGATACACAATCCATGTCAGCTGTCTCAATGCTTAAAAATCCTTCTTTAACCTGTCTCCTCCCCTTCATCTACACTGATTGAATTGGATTTAACAAGTGACTTCAATATGGGATCATAGCGTTCACCTCGATTCACCTAGTCAGTCTGTCATGGAAATCAAATCAAATGTTATGTCACATGCACCGAATACAACAGGTGTGAACCTTACAGTGAAATGCTTACTTACAAGCCCTTAACCAACAATGCTTTAAGAAGTTAAGAAAAAAAATGAAAAGAAAATAGAAAATAAAAGTAACAAATAATTAAACAGCAGCAAGCAGGTCTGGGTAGCCCATTGATTAGCTGTTCAGCAGTCTTATGGCTTGGGGGTAGAAGCTGTTAAGAAGCCTTTTGGACCTCGACTTGGCGCCAGTGATGTACTGAGCCGTACGCTCTACCCTCTGTAGTGCCATGCTTGTAGGAGGCCGAGCAGTTGCCATACCAGGCAGTGATGCAACCAGTCAGGATGCTCTCGATGGTGCAGCTGTAGAACCTTTTGAGGATCTGAAGACCCATACCAAATCTTTTCAGTCTCCTGAGGGGGAATAGGCTTTGTCGTGCCCTCTTCACGACTGTCTTAGTGTGTTTGGACCATGATAGTTTGTTGGTGTGGACACCAACGAACTTGAAGCTCTGAACCTGTTCCACTACAGCCCTGTCGATGATAATGAGTTGCGCACCCCCAGCATACAACCCAGCAGCACGGTCCTCCTTTTCCTGTAATCCACAATCATCTCCTTTATCTTGATCACGTTGAGGGAGAGGTTGTTGTCCTGGCACCACACGACCAGGTCTCTGACCTCCTCCCTATAGGCGGTCTCATTGTTGTCGGTGATCAGGCCTACTGCTGTTCTGTCATCAGCAAACTTGATGGTGTTGGAGGGGACTGAGCACGCACCCCTGAGGGCCACCCGTGTTGAGGATCAGCGTGGCGGATGTGTTGTTCCCTACCCTTATCACCTGGAGGTGGCCCGTCAGGAAGTCCAGGATCTAGTTGCAGAGGGAGGTGTTTAGTCCCAGGGTCCTTAGCTTAGTGATGAGCTTTGAGGGCACTATGGTGTTGAATGCTGATCTGTAGTTAATGAATAGCATTCTCACATAGGTGTTCCTTTTGTCCAGGTGGGAAAGGGCAGTGTTGTGGATCTGTTGGGTGGAATGCAAATTGGAGTGGGTCTCGGGTTTCTTCAGATTTGTCAAATGGAGGGCGAGGGAGAGCTTTGTACGCATCTCTGTTTGTGTAGTAAAGGTGGTCTAGAGTTTTTTCCCCTCTGGTTGCACATTTAACATGCTGATAGAAATTAAGTAAAACTGATTTGAGTTTCCCTGCATTAAAGTCCCCAGCCACTAGGAGCGCTGCCTCTGGATGAGTGTTTTCCTGTTTGCTTATGACCGTATACAGCTCATTGAGTGCGGTCTTAGTGTCAGCATCTGTCTGCGGTGGTATATAGACAACTACGAACAATATAGATGTAAACTCTCTTGGCAAATAGTGTGGTCCACAGCTTATCATGAGATACTCTACCTCAGGCGAGCAAAACCTCGAGACTCCTTTGATTTCGTGCACCAGCTGTTGTTTACAAATATGCATAGGCCGCCTCCCCTTGTTTTACCAGAGGCCGCTGTTCTATCCTGCCAAAAAAGCTTAAAACCCGCCAGCTGTATGTTAATCATGTCGTCGTTCAGCCACGACTCGGTGAAACATAATATATTACAGTTTTTAATGTCCCGTTGGTAGGATATACGTGCTCGTAGTTCGTCTATTTTATTATCGATTGATTGTACGTTGGCTAATAGGACCGATGGTAGAGGTAGATTACCCTCTCGGTGACGGATCCTTACAAGGCACTCGGACCGTCGTCCACGATACCTCGGTCTTTTCCTCCTGCGAATGATGAGGATGAGGGCCTTGTCGGGTGTCTGGAGTAAATCCTTCCCATTCGACTCATCGAAGAAGAAGAATTCCTCCGGTACGGGGTGAGTAATCGCTGCCCTGATGTCAAGAAGCTCTTTTCGGTCATAAGACACGGTGGCAGAAACTTTATGTACAAAATAAGTTACAAATTACGCAAAAAAACATACACAATAGGTTACGGAATCGTAAATGGCAGCCATCTCCCTCGGCGCCATTGTAACAGATAAGAGCATAATGTTAATGTTCATAATGTTTTGTATACTCAGTGTACATACCATGTTTCTATTTGTCCTGGGGGGAAGACTGGGTAGGTCAACCTTCACTGGCTCAGGCGCTGGATTTGGAAGTACACATGGGGCTTTGGGAACAGACTCCTGGACCTGCAAGACACACCGACAACAATCAGGGAATTAGAACAGAGCACCTCAATCAACTAGTCAAGTTATGGGTGATCAATACAGTTCTCATTGAAGTATGATAATGGCCTTCTTTAGTCATTTACTAGTCCCTAGTAGATGCTTTGTAGATGTGCAGTAGATTTTCAATAACTGTCAACAACATTTCAACTAACTATTCACTAACCCTAAACTAAACCCTTACCCAAACCTTTATTCTAAACTTAACCAAGCAGTTGCTTATAAACAGACAGTTTGTTGATAGTTTGGCCATCTGTAGATCATCTACATGACATGACCAAAAGTATGTGGACACATGCTCATCAAACATCTCATTCCAAAATCCTGGTCATGAATATGGAGTTGGTCCCCGCTTTGCTGCTATAACAGCCTCTACTCTTCCGGTTAGGGTTTCCACTAGATGTTGGAACATTTCTGTGGCTTCCATTCAGCCAGAAGAGCATTAGTGAGGCCGGGCACTGATGTTTGGCGATTAGGCCTGGCTTGCAGCTGGCGTTCCAATTCATCCCAAAGGTGTTTGATGGGGTTGAGGTCAGGGCTCTGTGCAGGCAAGTCAAGTTCTTCCACACCGATCTTGACAAACCATTTCTGTACGGACCCCCAAGCCTCCAGTGTAATGGATTCTCCCGTCTCCCCCTATTCCGGAAAACTGCAAAACCAAGACACTGCATGGGGACATTGTCATGTTGAAACAGGAAAGGGCCTTACCCAAACTGTTGCCACAAAGTTGGAAGCACAGAATTGTCTAAAATGTCATTGTATGCTATAGCATTAAGATTTCCCTTCACTGGAACTAAAGGGCCTAGCCCGAACCATGAAAAAACAGCCCCAGACCATTATTCCTTCTCCACCAAACTTTACAGTTGGCACTATGCATTCAGGCAGGTAGCGTTCTCCTGGCATCCGCCAAACCCGAATTAGTCTGTTGGATTGCCAGATGGTGAAGCGTGATTCATCACGCCAGACAACGTGTTTCCACTGCTCCAAAGTCTAATGGCAGCCTAAGATGGTGATCTTAGGCTTCTGTGCAGCCGCTCGGCCATGGTAACCCATTTCATGAAGCTCCCGAAAGAACAGTTATTGTGCTGACGTTGCTTCCAGAGGCAGGTTGGAACACTGTAGTGAGTGTTGCAACCGAGGACAGATGATTTTTATGCTCTTCAGCAGTCGGCGGTCCCATTCTGTGAGTTTATATGACCTACCACTTTGCGGCTGAGCCGTTGTTGCTCCTAGACATTTCCACTTCACAATAACAGCACTTACAGTTGACCGGGGCAGCTCTAGCAGGGCAGAAATTTGACAGACTGACTTGTTGAAAGTTACTGAGCTCTTCAGTAACGCCATTCTACTGCCAATGTTTCACTATAGAGATTGCATGGCTGTGTGTAGCAACGGATGTGGCTAAAATAGCCAAATCCACTAACTTGAAGGGGTGTCCACATATTTTTGTATATATTGTATTTGGGACTATCTAAATATGGTGTAACTGACTGCCATACTAAAAAAGATAAAGCTATCATAACTATACTCTACCGCTGGAGCGTCCCTTTTGCTCGTCTCAGACACCTTTGTGGCCTGCATGTCCCGCTGGCTCATCCTGGCCAGTCTGAAGGCACTGACTTCACCGCGGATGACGCTGTAGAACAAACCCTGGAGACCCACCCCACCACAATCAGTGAAGCGTTCAACCACACAGTGAACTAGATGTCTACTTTGTGAGAAAGGGGCACATTTGTTAAATTGAATAGTGGATTTGACTACTTTTTGAATGAAATGCACTAACTGTATAGCAGATAGTTGTATTATATAACTGGAGTTGAGATTGTATTCTTATGATAAGGCACGTGTTTTTTCTGCCATCTGAAGACAAACCTTATTTTTGGGGTCTTTAAGGTTGAACATGATGGTTCGGTACTTGTTCATGTACTTGCTGTCTGTGTTGTTAAATATGTTAAACATCTCTGTCTCGATGCTGGTGACCAGCTTTCCCACTTCACTCTCAGACCTCTCCAAATCGTCACAGTCGCACACCCTTATCAAATCAAAATGCAATTAGTCATCTTTCAATAAAAATGTTGTCCTACACTCAAAAGAGCTCAAGCAATGCTGCTTTGTCAATCAATGTCATCGTGTGTGTGAGAGTAAGTGAGTGAGTGTGAGAGAGAGAGAGAGAGAGAGAGAGAGAGAGAGAGAGAGAGAGAGAGAGAGAGAGAGAGAGAGAGAGAGAGAGAGAGAGAGAGAGAGAGAGAGAGAGAGAGAGAGAGAGAGAGAGAGAGAGAGAGAGAGAGAGAGAGAGAGAGAGAGAGAGAGAGAGAGAGATGCTATCCACCATCTCTATATGCTTGCATCTTTCTATATTCACCTCTTGAACAGGATGTTGGTAAGAGAGCGTTGGATGCTCTGCCTGACCTGGTTATTGGCTGGCTGGGGGGGTCTGGAGGAAGGGGCGATTGGGGCTGGGGACACAGGCAGGGTCCTGGTTTCATTCAGTGGGACTGGGGGTGAAGGTGAGGGTGGAGTGGGGGTGACAAGCTGCTTCTTGGGGATGGTGAAGGAGGTCTTGACGATCCTCAGGGCCCCTGTTTCATGGTGTCTGGAGACTGAGATGTTCGGGACCTCAGGGGACGGACAGAAGCTTGATTTGGGGGGGTTGGGTTGTTTGACAGGGGGCGTATCCTCAGAGGGTTTCTTGGAGACACTGCCGATGTTTGCTGGTCTCTTGGTTTTTCCTGGAGCACCTTGCAGAGGAGGAGCGGACTCAGTGATGTTGTCTGAAGGAGAGCTTTGTGGAGAATGTGTCTGAGGAGCCATGGGCTCAATCTCAACCTGCTCACTGGCACTTTTTGCTGTTAGAAAACAGAATAACAGGGGAGCTGAATCAGTGCTGATAAGTAAATATGGCATCTGGTAGCTATGACTGGAATCAACAAAACTTGTAACAGGAAGTCAGTGTAATAAGCTGTGAGGTAAATTTGTAAGCGTATGTATAAGCGTGTTTTAACCAGTTAAGCATGAATAGTGCATGCATGTGATTAACCACTACCATTAAGACAGCTTCACTACCATTAAGACAGCTTCACTACCATTAAGAAAGCTTCACTACCCTTGACTAAGACAGCTTCAATATGGTATTTCGTGGCCTGAGAAATCAGTGTGAATGTGTACGCTCTCTAAAAGGGAATACTGCTAGGAGAAGCAGTAATATAATAAACCCTGAGAGAAAGATTTTAAAGCCACCGTCTAATATTAAGATTGAGTTATGTCAACTGGTTAAATACACCCCTCAATATAGAAGAAATACCTCAATGGGAATAGGTTTGTTTTACCTGATAATTACCAAAGAAAGGTAGCTTTGAATTGTAGACAAATGATGTAGAGCTTTAAATCATGTTTGTAAAAGGTAATGTTGCTCTCATGAAATGTTATTGCTTGAATACATGTTATTTGCGTGGGAAAATGTGATGGGATGTATTTGCACTATTGTCTATGTTTTTGTTAATGGCCCACTTATTGTACAGTGTGGCTTTAATTCATTCCTCAATTCATTACTAGAAATAAGAGTCCCCCTTTGTGTTAGCCCATTGTGATGTTGTGCCATTGTGAACATCACAGCTAGTAAAATCCCAGGTAGGGAAATGATGAGTTTTCTTTGTCAGCTAAATGTAAGTATTTAGATTGAGAACAGTAAGGCAAGGGAAGAGGGCAGGATATGATAACGGGAAAACCAAAATATTTATGCCGCTAACAATGTTTAAGAACGGACTGTTCATACATAGCCTACTTAGATTGTAGTTGTTACAAATACTAAGCAACAAGTGAATATAACACATTTACATCAAATTAACGGGGGGGGGGGGGGGGGGGGGGTTGCTGGCATCACATGTCAGGTGACACCTTCTGACATTTAGGCAAGACAAGACACCCTTAACCCAATGCTCTGCGGCTGACCCTGTGATGCGTACAGCCTCTCGTGTATGTGTGTGTTTGCGTCGGCTGTCTCAGGTAGTTGGGTGCCGGTGTTGTGACAGCTAAAATATAACCTATAACCAGATTTACATCCAACCTGTTGATCCAAGTAAAATGTTGGATAAAAAAAAATGTCATGACAGGCCTTGCCGGTTAACTTTCCGAATGTCAATAAAAACAAATTATGCTTGACAAAGGTGGGATCTTTTTGTGTCTGTAAAAATAAGTGAAATGTCAGTGGAAACGCTTTTACAGTGCATTCGGAAAGTATTCAGACCCCTTAACTTTTTCCGCATTTTGTTACGTTACAGCCTTATTCGAAAATGGTTTAAATAGTTTTTTCCCCCTCATCAATATACACAAAATACTCCATAATGACAAAGCATAAAGAGGTTTTTAGAACATTTTGCAAATGTATTAAGAATAAAAATGGAAATATCACAATTACATAAGTATTCAGACCCTTTGCTCAGTACTTTGTTGAAGCACCTTTGGCAGCGATTACAGCCTCGAGTCTTCTTGGGTATGACGCTACAAGCTTGGCACTGCAGATTTTGTCAAGCTCTGTCAGGTTGGATGGGGAGCATGCATGCACAGCTATTTTCAGGTCTCTCCCTACAGTGAAGCATGGTGGTGGCAGCGTCATGCTGTGGGGATGTTTTCCAGTGGCAGGGACTGGGAGACTAGTCAGGATCAAGGGAAAGATGAACGAAGCAAAGTACAGAAAGATCCATGATGAAAACCTGCTCCAGAGCGCTCAGGACCTCTGATAGGGTCTGAATGTCCTTGAGTGGCCCAGCCAGAGCCCAGATTTGAACCCGGTCTAACATCTCTGGAGAGATCTGAAAATAGCTGTGCAGTGCTCCCCCATCCGACCTGACAGAGCTTGAGAGGATCTGCAGAGAAGAATGCGAGAAACTCCTTAAATACAGGTGTGCCAAGCTTGTAGCGTCATACCCAAGAAGACTCAAGGCTGTAATCGCTGCCAAAGGTGCATCAACAAAGTACTGAGTAAAGGGTCTGAATACTTATGTAAATGTAATATAAATTATTATTTTTTGGGGGGAAAGGAATCTAAAAACTTATTTTTGCTTTGTCATTATGGGGTATTGTGTGTACATTGATAAGGAAAAAAACTATTCCTGTTGAACGTGGAACGAGGGGGAGCTCAGTTTTGTTGTTTTGAAAGTGTATTGGAAAGTTCTAAGTAGCTAGCTAACTTTTAGTTTGGATCCTGTGACCCAGTTGACATCAGTTGCAGGGACTGCTAGTCTCTGTCCAGTGATCCTGCCGACCAAGGATGTGTCTGAGGAGCTATTTGGCGTAGCAGCTAACTAGCCTGCAGTTTGTTGTTTTCAATCTTCCCTGTGACCTGCCCTGTCTGGAACTGCGAGGAGTAACAGCCTAACATACGTTGCTACCGTGACAAAGACCAAAGCCAGTGGGAGTACCGTTGAGGACAGTGGTGTCTATCACACGTGAAGGATCTTTTAAAACGAACAAAAATAGTTATACAAGCAGTAGTTAAAACAAGAAAATTGCTTCTAATGTTTTGTGCAAATACTGGTTGATTCAACTAATAATAGAATGGATGCCCTGACCAGAGAGGTCCAGGACCTGAAGAACTGTTTGCAGTTCTCCCAGGGTAAGCTCGATGAGTTGAAACAGGAGAACGGCAAGATAACAGCAATCTGTGAGTCATTGAGAAAGGACAATTTTTTATGTGAATCCATGATAACAATGATGGAGAAATCAGATTATCTCGAGGGACAATAAAGGCTGAACAAAATGGTTGTGGGCAGAATTGCAGAATCTCCACATGAGACCTGGAGTCAGATGACAAAGTTAGGGAAATGATCTCTGAGAAATTGAAGATGGACCACAGGAAGATTGAGGTGGAGCGCACCCAAAGGACTGGAAAACCCACTACAGGCCCAGGTGATAGGCCCAGGCCGATAGTGGTCAAGTTCCTGAGGTTCAAGGACAAGGTAGCTGTTCTGGAAAGAGCCAAGAAATTGAGAGGAATGTACAATACCAGGCAAAAGTTTGGACACACCTACTCATTCCAGGGTTTTTTTTATTATTATTTTATTTTTTTTTACAATTTTCTACATTGTAGAATAATAGTGAAGACATCAAAACTATGAAATAACACATATGGAATCATTTAGCAACCAAAAAAGTGTTAAACAAATTAAATCATGTTTTATATTTTAAGATTCCTCAAAGTAGCCACCCTTTCTTTGCCTTGATGACAGCTTTGCACACTCATGGCATTCTCTCAACCAGCTTCATGAGGTAGTCACCTGGAATGCATTTCGATTAACAGGTGTGCCTTGTTAAAAGTTAATTTGTGGAATTTCTTTCCTTCTTAATGCGTTTGAGCCAATCAATTGTGTCGTGATAAGGTAGGGGTGGTATACAGAAGATAGTCCTATTTGGTAAAAGACCAAGTCCATATTATGGCAAGAACAGCTCAAATAAGCAAAGAGAAATGACAGCCATCATTACTTTAAGACATGAAGGTCAGTCAATCCGGAACATTTCAAGAACTTTGAAAGTTTCTTCAAGTGCAGTCGCAAAAACCATCAAGAGCTATGATGAAACTGGCTCTCATGAGGACCGCCAAGGAAAGGAAGACTCAGAGTTACCTCTGCTGCAGAGGATAAGTTCATTAGAGTTACCAGCCTCAGAAATTGCAGCCCAAATAAAGGCTTCACAGAGTTCAAGTAACAGACACATCTCAACATCAACTGTTCATAGGAGACTGCGTGAATCAGGACTTTATGGTCGAATTGCTGCAAAGAAACCAATATTAAAGGCCATCAATAAGAAGAAGAGACTTGCTTGGGCAAAAAAACACAAGCAATGGACATTAGACCGGTGGAAATCTCTCCTTTGGTCTGATGAGTCCAAATTTGAGGTTTTTGGATCCAACCACTGTGTCTTTGTGAGACGCAGAGTAGGTGAACGGATGATCTCCGCATGTGTGGTTCCCACTGTGAAGCATGGAGGAGGAGGTGTGATGGTGTGTGGGTGCTTTGCTGGTGACTGTCTGCAATTCATTTAGAATTAAAGGCACAATTAACCAGCATGGCTACCACATCATTCTGCAGCAATACGCCATCCCATCTGGTTTGCGCTTAGTGGGACTATTATTTGTTTTTCAACAGGACAATGACCCAACACACTTCCAGGCTGTGTAAGGGCTATTTGATCAAGAAAGAAAGTGATGGAGTGCTGCATCAGATGACCTGGCCTCCACAAATCATCCGACCTCAACCCAATTGAGATGGTTTGGGATGAGTTGGACCGCAGAGGGAAGGAAAAGCAGCCAACAAATGCTCATCATATGTGGGAACTCCTTCAAGACTGTTGGAAAAGCATTCCAGCTGGTTGAGAAAATGCCAAAAGTGTGCAAAGCTGTCATCAAGGCAAAGGGTGGCTACTTTGAAGAATCTCAAATAACACTTTTTTTGGTTATTACATAATTCCATATGGTGTTATTTTATAGTTTTGATGTCTTCACTAATATTCTACAATGTAGAAAATAGTAAAAATAAATAAAAATGCTTGAATGAGCAGGTGTCCCCAAACTCTTGACTGGTACTGTATACATCTTCCTCAACGAGGACTATCCTGAAGCTGTGCGCCAGAAGAGGAAACAACTTATCCCAGTCATGAAAGCTGAGTGAGTGGGGACATTGCTTACATCTGCTATGACTGGCTCATTGTCCACCCTCCCTCCCAGAAGCCTGGAAGGGTTGAGAGAGCCAAGCTTATGATTTCGTAGCTTCAACCCCGCAGAACACACACACCAATTGATTATGGACTGCTGAAGGTATATTTTTTATCTTGCATTGTTTGCTCTTTTCAGTATTATGTCTATCTCTGATAAGCTACCGAGGAAAGGGCTGAAAATAGCCCATATTAATATATGTAGCCTTAGAAATAAGGTTCATGAAATCAATAATTAGCTAAAATCTGATATCAGTCATATATTACTTGATGATACAGAAGTACCAATACAAGGATATAACATCTATAGAAGAGACAGAAATGCTTATGGGGGAGGTGTTGGTATATATACTGCTCAAAAAAATAAAGGGAACACAAACAACACATCCTAGATCTGAATGAAAGAAATAATCTTATGAAATACTTTTTTCTTTACATAGTTGAATGTGCTGACAACAAAATCACACAAAAATAATCAATGGAAATCCAATTTATCAACCCATGGAGGTCTGGATTTGGAGTCACACTCAAAATTAAAGTGGAAAACCACACTACAGGCTGATCCAACTTTGATGTAATGTCCTTAAAACAAGTCAAAATGAGGCTCAGTAGTGTGTGTGGCCTCCACGTGCCTGTATGACCTCCCTACAACGCCTGGGCATGCTCCTGATGAGGTGGCGGATGGTCTCCTGAGGGATCTCCTCCCAGACCTGGACTAAAGCTTCCGCCAACTCCTGGACAGTGGCGTTGGTGGATGGAGCGAGACATGATGTCCCAGATGTGCTCAATTGGATTCAGGTCTGGGGAACGGGCGGGCCAGTCCATAGCATCAATGCCTTCCTCTTGCAGGAACTGCTGACACACTCCAGCCACATGAGGTCTAGCATTGCCTTGCATTAGGAGGAACCCAGGGCCAACTGCACCAGCATATGGTCTCACAAGGGTTCTGAGGATCTCATCTCGGTACCTAATGGCAGTCAGGCTACCTCTGGCGAGCACATGGAGGGCTGTGCGGCCCCCCAAAGAAATGCCACCCCACACCATGACTGACTCACCGCCAAACCGGTCATGCTGGAGGATGTTGCAGGCAGCAGAACGTTCTCCACGGCGTCTCCAGACTCTGTCACGTCTGTCACGTGCTCAGTGTGAACCTGCTTTCATCTGTGAAGAGCACAGGGCGCCAGTGGCGAATTTGCCAATCTTGGTGTTCTCTGGCAAATGCCAAACGTCCTGCACGGTGTTGGGCTGTAAGCACAACCCCCACCTGTGGACGTCGGGCCCTCATACCACCCTCATGGAGTCTGTTTCTGTCCGTTTGAGCAGACACATGCACATTTGTGGCCTGCTGGAGGTCATTTTGCAGGGCTCTGGCAGTGCTTCTCCTGTTCCTCCTTGCACAAAGGCGGAGGTAGCGGTCCTGCTGCTGGGTTGTTGCCCTCCTACGGCCTCCTCCACGTCTCCTGATGTACTGGCCTGTCTCCTGGTAGCGCCTACATGCTCTAGACACTACGCTGACAGACACAGCAAACCTTCTTGCCACAGCTCGTATTGATGTGCCATCCTGGATGAGCTGCACTACCTGAGCCACTTGTGTGGGTTGTAGACTCCGTCTCATGCTACCACTAGAGTGAAAGCACCGCCAGCATTCAAAAGTGACCAAAACATCAGCCAGGAAGCATAGGAACTGAGAAGTGGTCTGTGGTCCCCACCTGCAGAACCACTCCTTTATTGGGGGTGTCTTGCTAATTGCCTATAATTTCCACCTGTTGTCTATTCCATTTGCACAACAGCATGTGAAATGTATTGTCAATCAGTGTTGCTTCCTAAGTGGACCGTTTGATTTCACAGAAGTGTGATTAACTTGGAGTTACATTGTGTTGTTTAAGTGTTCCCTTTATTTTTTTGAGCAGTGTATATAAACTCAGCAAAAAAATAAATGCCCTCTCACTGTCAACTGCGTTTATTTTCAGCAAACTTAACATGTGTAAATATTTGTATGAACATAACAAGATTCAACAACTGAGACAAACTGAACAAGTTCCACAGACTTATGACTAACATAAATTGAATAATGTGTCACTGAACAAAGGTGAGGGGGGGGTCAAAATCAAAGTAACAGTCAGTATTAAGTACTGCAGTGCATGCATCTCCTCCTCATGGACTGCACCAGATTTGCCAGTTCTTGCTGTGAGATGTTACCCCACTCTTCCACCAAGGCACCTGCAAGTTCCCGGACATTTCTGGGGGGAATGGCCCTAGCCCTCACCCTCCAAACCAACAGGTCCCAGACATGCTCAATGGGATTAAGATCCGGGCTCTTCACTGGCCATGGCACAACACTGACCACAAGCAGTATGGCTGGTGGCATTGTCATGCTGGAGGGTCATGTCAGGATGAGCCTGCAGGAAGGGTACCACATAAGGGAGGAGGATGTCTTTCCTGTAACGCGAGATTGCCTGCAATGACGACAAGCTCAGTCCAATGATGCTGTGACACACTGCCCCAGACCATGACGGACCCTCCACCTCCAAATCGATCCCGCTACAGAGTACAGGCCTCGGTGTAACGCTCATTCCTTCGACGCTAAATGCGAATCCAACCATCACCCCTGGTGAGACAAAACCGCGACTCGTCAGTGAAGAGCATTTTTTGCCAGTCCTGTCTTGTCCAGTGAAGGTGGGTTTCTGCCCATAGGCGACGTTTTTGCCGGTGATGTCTGGTGAGGACCTGCCTTACAACAGGCCTTCAAAGCCCTCAGTCCAGCCTCTCTCAGCCTATTGCGGACAGTCTGAGCACTGATGGAGAGTTTCTGCGTTCCTGGTGTAACTCGGGCAGTTGTTGTTGCCATCCTGTACCTGTGTGTGGTGCGATATTTGGATGTACAGATCCTGTGCAGGTCTTGTTACACATGGTCTGCCACTGCGAGGACGATCAGCTGTCCGTCCTGTCTCCCTGTAGCGCTGTCTTAGACATCTCACAGTGCGGACATTGCAATTCATTGCCCTGGCCACATCTGCAGTCCTCATGCCTCCTTGCAGCATGCCTAAGGCATATTCCCGCAGATGAGCAGGGAGCCTGGGCATGTTTCTTTTGGTGTTTTTCAGAGTCAGTAGAAAGGCCTCTTTAGTGTCCTACGTTTTCATAGCTGTGGCCTTAATTGCCTACCATCTGTAAGCTGTTAGTGTCTTAATGACTGTTCCACAGGTGCACGTTCATTAATTGTTTATGGTTCATTGACCAAGCATGGGAAACAGTGTTTAAACCATTTACAATGAAGATCTGTGAAGTTATTTGGATTTTTACGAATTATCTTTGAAAGACAGGGTCCTGAAAGAGGGACGTTTCTTTTTTTTTTATGCTGAGTACACACACACACACACACACACACACACACACACACACACACACACACACACACACACACATATATATACATATATATATATATATATATATATATATTCAGAACCATATCCCTGTAATGCTTAGAGAAGATCTTATGTCAAGTGTTATTATTTTGGGGTGTTGCTGAAGGCCACCAAGTGCTAACAGTCAGTATCTAAATAATATGTGTGAAATACTTGATAGTGTATGTGATGTAAACAGAGAGGTCTACTTTTTGGGGGACCTGAATATTGACTGATTTCCATTAAGCTGTCCGCTCAAGAGGAAGCTTCTTACTGTAACCAGTGTCTGTCATCTGGTTCAGGTTATTAATCAACCTACCAGGGTGTTGATCATCAGGATCAAGATCATCCACATGTATGGATCACATTTTTACTAATACGTTAGAACTCTGTATCCCTACCCATTGGATGCAGTGATCACAATATAGTGGCTATATCCAGGAGAGCCAAAGAAAGCTGGGCCTAAGATAGCGTATAAGAGATAATCTAAAATATTTTTCTGTGACTCTTATGTGAATAATGTAAAATATGTGTTGGTCTGATGTGATTAATAAGGAGCATCCAGACGCTGCAGTTGATGAATTTATGAAATTGCTTTGTCCAATTATTGAGAAGCATGCAGCTGTTAAGAAACAAACTGTTAAGACTCCATGGATTGATGAGGAATTAAACAACTATATGGTTGAACGAGATGGGGCAAAAGGAGTGGCTAATAAGTCTGGCTGCACATCTGACTAGCTGGCTTACTGCAAATTGAGAAATGAATGTGACTAAACTCAACAAAAAGAAGAAACTGTATTATGAAGCCAAGATCAAAGATATAAAGAATTATGGATTTTTTTTGTGTGTGTGTGTGTGTGTGTGTGGGGGTACTTTTTAAATGAAATTATGGGCAGAAAGACTAAATCAACTCCATCTTTCATCGAATTGCTAATAATTTGAATGATTGGCAAAGTGGGCTAACTTAGGTAGGAAATGCCAACAATGAACAGTGAGCCATCGTATAAATGCATAGAAAAACAAATAATAATGAAAGAAAAGCATTGCAAGTTTGAATTTTGTAAAGTAAGTGTGGGAGAGGTGGAAAATTATTGTTATTGATCAATAATAACAAACCTCCTGGCATTGACAACTTAGATGGTGACTGACTCTATAGCCACTCCTATCTGTTATATCTTTAATCTGAGCCTGGAGGAAAGTCTTTGTCCTCAGGCCTGGAGGGAAGCCAAAGTAATTCCGCTACCCAAGAGTGGTAAAGTGGCCTTTACTGATTCTAACAGCAGACCGATCAGCTTGCTTCCAGCTCTTAGAAAGCTGTTGGAAAAAAATGTTTTTGAACAAATACAATGTTATTTCTCTGTAAACAAATTAACAACAGACTTTCAGCATGCCTATAGAGAAGGGCACTCAACATGTACTGCACTGACACAAATGACTGATGATTGGTTTAAATAAATTGATAATAAAAAGATTGTGGGAGCTAGACTGTTAGATTTCAGTGCAGCCTTTGATATTATTGACAACCTGTTGTTGTAAAAACTACCAGCTGAATCTGGTAATGAATGGTGTGGCTGTTGAACTAGTTGAGGAGACTAAATTAGTTGGCGTTACCTTAGATTGTAAACTGTCATGGTCAAAACATATACAGTGCATTCGGAAAGTATTCAGACCCCTTGACTTTTTCCACATTTTGTTATGTTACAGCCGTATCCTAAAATGGATTCAATAGTTTTTCCTCGCTCACAAATCTACACACAATACCCCATAATTACAAAGCAAAAAATGTTTTTTATAAATGTTTGCAAATGTATTAAAAATTAAAAACTGATATATCACATTTACATAAGTATTCAGACCCTTTGCTCAATACTTTGTTGAAGCACCTTTGGCAGCGATTACAGCCTCGAATTCTTGGGTATGATGCTACAAGCTTGGCACACCTGTATTTGGGGAGTTTCTCCCATTCTTCTCTGCAGATCCTCTCAAGCTCTGTCAGGTTGATGATGAGCATTGCTGCACAGCTATTATCAGGTCTCTCCAGAGATGTTCAAATCGGGTTCAAGTCCGGGCTCTGGCTGGGCCACTCATGGACATTCCGAGACTTGTCCAGAAGCCACTCCTGCGTTGTCTTGGCTGTGTGTTTAGGGTCGTTGTCCTGTTGGAAGGTGAACCTTCGACCCAGTCTGAGGTCCTGAGCAGATTTTCATCAAGGATCTCTCTGTACTTTGCTCTTTCCATCTTTCCCTCGATCCTGACTAGTTTTAGTATTCTAACTTCCTAATTCATCTTCTGTTATTATAAAGCAGAGGTACACAAAACTAGTACTTGGACGCAGTATACACTCCCTTTTCATAAGAAACTGATTTTCAGGATTTTCAGATGGCTAATCAATGACACAAATTGATCAATGAAGTGCCAAGGAGACACGACCGCCAGCATGCTAGACCCCTGTCATGGAGGGACACGCGGTACATTCATTTCTCTTTCCTTCAGACATGTAGCCCCCTTTTATGATCACTGTTATTGAAGCCTGCCTGTATATACCGGAAAGTATACTATGGGTCCTGCCATGAGGTCTGGAGCGTTATGGCACAGGCACTAGAGGAATTGTCCTCTAACTACAGTGGTCACTGGTTCAAGTGCCGCTTTAGCTGTTCTCGCTTCAATCTCTATATTGATGGAGGAAATTTAAATGACCCCTGTATTCTTTCTTACTCCGGGCTTTTGTTGAAGTGTTCCCTTATTGGCTTTGGGATGTGTGTGTGCAGGATGCTCCTTAACAGAGGAAGAGCATCCCTGTATGTTAACACACAATTACATCCGCTAGGGCTGATTTTCTTTCTATACTGATCAAAGATATAAAACGCAACATGCAACAATTTTAAAGATTTAACTGAGTTACAGTTCATATAAGGAAATCAGTCAACTGAAATAAATTCATTAGGGTCTAATCTATGGATTTCACATGATTGGGAATACATATATGCATCTATTGGTCACAGATGCCTTAAAGAAAAGTAGGGATCAGAAAACCAGTCAGTATCTGGTGTGACCACCATTTTCCACATGCAGTGCGACATCTCCTTTGAATAGAGTTGATTAGGCTGTTGATTATGGCCTGGTGAATGTTGTCCCACTCCTCTTCAATGGCTGTGCGAAGTTGCTGGATATTGGCAGGCACTGGAACATGCTGTCGTACACATCAATTCAGAGCATCCCAAACATGCTCAATGGGAGACATGTCTGGTGAGTATACAGGTCATGGTAGAACTGGGACATTTTCAGCTTCCAGGAATTATGTACAGATCCTTGCTACATGGGGCCACATTATCATGCTGAAACATGAGGTGATGGCGGCGGATGAATGGCACCACAATGGGCCTCAGGATATCGTCACGCTATCTCTGTGCATCCAAATTGCCATTGATAAAATGCAATTGTGTTTGTCCGTAGCTTATGCCTGCCCATACCATAACCCCACTGACACCATGGAACTCTCGTTTGACATCAGCAAACCACTCGTCCACATGACACCATACACGCTGTCTGCCACCTGCCCGGTACAGTTGAAACCGGGATTCATCCGTGAAGCGCACACTTCTCCAGCGCGCCAGTGGCCATCGAAGGTGAGCATTTTCCCACGGAAGTTGGTTACGACGCCGAACTGCAGTCAGGTCAAAACCCTGGTGAAGACGATGAGCATGCAGATGAGCTTCCCTGAGACCGTTTCTGACAGTTTGCGCAGAAATCTTTGGTTGTGCAAACCCACAGTTTCATCAGCTGTCTGGGTGGCTCGTCTCAGACCATCCCATAGGTGAAGAAGCAGGATGTGGAGGTCCTGGGCTGGCATGGTTACACGTGATCTGCGCTTGTGAGGCTGGTTGGAAGTACTAACAAATTCTCTAGAATGACATTGGATGCGGCTTTTGGTAGAGAAATGAACATTTAATTCTCTGACAACAGCTCTGGTGGACATTCCTGCAGTAAATGCCAATTGCACGCTCCCTCAACACTTGATACATCTGTGGCATTGTGTTGTGTGGCAAAACTGCACATTTTAGAGTGGCCTTTTGTTTTCCCCAGCAAAAGGTGACCAGTGTAATGATCATACTGTTTAATCAGCTTCTTGATATGCCACACCTGTCAGGTGGATGGATTATCTTGGCAAAGGAGAAATGTTCACCAACAGGGATGTAAACAAATTTGTGCACAAAATTTGAGCGAAATAAGCTTTTTGTGTATATGGAAAATTCTGTGATCTTTTATTCAGCTCATTAAACATGGGACCATCACTTTACATGTTGCGTTTATATTTTTGTTCAGTGTAGATAACATTAAAATGTAACACACAGTAACCAAAAACCTGATCTAATTTGCATAGTCATACTGAGTTTGCACCATATTTGCAACGAACAGTACAATGTTCGCCACAAGTTTCCCCAGAGTCGACGCAAATTTGCAGCAACAGTTAGCAAAAAAACTCATTTGCATGTGAAAATATGAGTGGTAAATTAGCCAAAATATTTTCCACAACTGCTTGCCAGAAGCCTGTTTTTTCGATAAGGGTGTGTTGAGATTCTAAATTGATCCTGTTGTGACCCTACTATTTAGGATAATCTAGATAAGGTCACTTCCAATCCACCCAATGTTGATCAAGGCTATAATGATGACGTACAGATAACAATTTATGCACTTTATCAGACTTTCATATGATAATTTGTCAGATTGAGGTTAAAGTGTGTCTATTGTGCATTTGGGAGAAGTATGTCTTTAAGGCATCTGTTTAGATTGTAAAAGCAACTATCAGCTGTACACTTAATTCTTAAAAAGTAACATTAGCAAGTGAATGAAACTGCAACCTTGCAGCAATCAAGTGACTTGGATATACAGGCCATAATGAACAATTAAACTAATTACGACCAGGGCATTAATTGTGTGTAGTTTTATCATCTCTTTCTCTGGACTTTTACAGCATCTGATATGTCTACGGCAGAAAAACGCTATTCGAAAATTAAATGAGGACATTTCAGGAATAAACATCTTATTGTCGCAGTCATTGAAGTATTAGTATTGGAGATTTTTACATGACACTTGCTCGGGGGTACGTGAATGTGATATATCCTCAGCATAGCAGAATACCACAGACACACACAATGTACGAGCGCACTGTTGAAACGCTATTCTAATGTCTGGCCAGTAGAGGGTGCTTGTGTTTAACAATTTTAACAAGAAGAGATGATAAAATGGCAGATACACACAAAAGTATGTGGACACCCCTTCATATTTGTGGATTCGGCTATTTCAACTACTCCCATTGCTGCCAGGTGTATAAAATCAAGCACACAGCCATGCAATCTCCATACACAAACATTGGCAGAAGAACCGCCTTACTGAAGAGCTCAGTGACTTTTCAATCGTTATAGGATGCCACCTTTCCAACTAGTCAGTTCGTCAAATTTCTGCCTTGCAAGAGCTGCCCCGGTCAACTGTAAGTGTTGTTATTGTGACGTAGAAATATCTAGGAGCAAAACTGGCTCAGCCACGAAGTGGTAGGCCACACAAACTCACAGAACGGGACCACCAAGTGCTGAAGCGCATAGCACGTACAAATCGCCTGTCCTCGGTTGCAACACTCACTATAGACCCAGACTGCCTCTCGAATCAACGTCAGTAGAAGAACTGTTAGTCGGGAGCTTCATGAAATTAGTTTCCATGGCCGAGCAGCCGCACACAAGCCTAAAATCACCATGCGCAATGCCAACGTGGAAACATCTGGAGTGATGAATCACGCTTCACCATCTGGCAGTCCGACAGACTAATCTGGGTTTGGCAGATGCCAGGAGAACGTTGCCTATCCCAATGCATAGTGCCAACTGTAAAGTTTGGTGGTGGAGGAATAATGGTCTGGACTGGTTGTTATGGTATGGGCTAGGCCCCTTAGTTCCAGTGAAAGGAAATCTTAATGCTACAGCATACAATGACATTCTAGACGATTCTGTGCATCCAACTTTGTGGCAACAGTTTGGGGAAGAAATGTTTTGTCGAGATCGGTGTGGAAGAACTTGACTGGCCTGCACAGAGCCCTGAACTCAAGCCCAATGAACACCTTCGGGATGAATTGGAACGCCGACTGCAAGCCAGGCCTAATCGCCCAACATCAGTGCCCGACCTCACTAATGCTCTTGTGGCTGAATGGAAGCAAATCCCAGCAGCAATGTTCCAACATCTAGTGGAAAGCCTTCCCAGAAGAGTGGAGGCTGTTATAGCAGCAAAGGGGGGGGACCAACTCCATATTAATGCCCATGATTTTGGAATGAGATGTTCGACCGATACTTTTGGTCACGTGTATTTATAACTGTTTAACAGAAAGCAGATTGTGGAAAAAATACCCATAATGCTTAGCTACACCTATCCAGTTCCTTCAGATCTGCCAACACTAAAGGAATAGCACTTTTCCTTAATCATGAGGACCAAGCAGGTGCACACCTCCTGGAGTGCCTCCATTAAAGTATTGAGTAACATTGGCAAAATAAGAAATGGGGAGGGCTCCACCAAGCATTTCTATAGTTCATTCAGATCAGCAAAACCTGAGGTGGTAAAGGATAGGGGTTATTTGAATGCGGCCTAAATTTAGCTTGTCACTAAATACAGTATATGATGTATTGGTCTGGGGCTAGATGTCTCAGTCTGTGTCCTACCATAGTATTGGTAGTCAAAAGTTATCTCAGGTAGCGTGATAGGTCATGACTCAGTCCACCCTTGCAAAATACCAGTTAGGGTACGATTGCTTAAAATTACCATTTGATTAACTTGTATGTGAATCTGACACATACATGATCGATATTCAAAATTCAATTGATCATGTATAACTATTTTTTCCATATGAATGGTGAGGGCTGATGGGAGACACTTGTGGTCACATTGAAAGGGTATTAGCAATGAGGTTGCTTTCCTCAGATGTGTTCAGGACTTTTAACTGCCAAAAATAAAAACGGAACCACAGAAAAACTCAAAAGAAACTAGATGTACATAAAACGCATGTCTGTTGTGTGGTGGATCCTTCGATGGTATAGAATAATGCTTGTGTACTTGACCAGGTTACTAAATGTGTAACTGGGAACTATCGTTCTTCCATGTGTGAACTGACACTAACTAAACAACTTGCTGTACTCCTCACACACACATACACACACACACACACACACACATTGCCATTGCATTTCACTGAACCCCATTCATGTGCAGGATTCAAACAGATGTTCATTGATGCACGTTATCCCAGTTACCCATAACCTATAACCCAATGGTAAAGCAAAGGAGCAACTGTCATTTTGTGAGTGATAAGTGGTTTTCAAAAAGGAATTATTGAAAGGAGCATTTTACAACTACTGCTGATTTGTCAGGCATTTCAGTATTGAGCACGTCAGTGGCATTGGCCAGCTAGGTACTTCAGCCTTCTTCACTGAAATGAATCAATGTGTCTGGCATTCACTGCTTGTCAGGATCCTGGGGGAAATCCTTCCTGGCATCTGGTCATCCTCTCAGGGCCTCCATGCTGCAGCTGAAAAACTGCTCTGCTCTCCAATCTCTCCCGAGTCCCTGTTTGCATGGACTCCTCTTTCCCTCTGGTTTGAGTGTCTTAAATGCAGAGTATGTCTGTGTGTGTTGATGTCTCGTGTGTGTGTGTGTGTGTGTGTGTGTCTGTGTGTGTGTGTGTGTGTCTGTATTTTTGAATGACACTCCAGATTGTTGAAGATCAAAATTCTTCATTACAAAAAATGACAAAAGTTCCCCTTAAAAAGAAGATGTTTGAAGACCACACAGGGCCAAAAAAAAGGCAAATACAATAAAAAAAAGGTTACCCTTTGGAATTGTTTGAGTTTGTGTTTCATCAACAAATGATATGTACTGCAATATTAAGATATTTCTTTGCTAAATGTACTAACTAGAACCTGCAAAATCATGTCAGTTGCTGGCGAGTGTGAGAAGTCAGAAATTTGTTGGGAAAACATCTGATAGACCATTTAACACTGCGGAACATGAGTACTCTTTTGAATACTAAATCTGAAGTGGCATGGGTAAAGGGGCAGCATTTACCAGAGGGCATAGCAGAGGACCCTTGAAGACCAAGTACCTCTGTGGACATTGGTCCTTTTCACTAATGTCCAAACTCTCAATTTCTTTGGCAGGGTGGAAAGGTTCAAACTCATCGAGGGGAAAACTGCGCTCAAGAATGTATCTAGAGACCCTATCATGCATACCCAGGTGACAACCAAATCAAGGCCCCATTCAACAGCACTGAACATGTCAATGGTCTGGTATGGAAAAGGTGCAAAAGTGAGCATAAGCACTGGCTGGTACTGCCTTTGTTGGAAACAATTACTATTGCCATTACAGACAGCTATCCACCAACACTTCCAGATGCTGCTCTACTGCCCCATTCCCTCCGTTGCTGCTTTACCCTACCCGCTGATGCCTCCACATTGGCCCGACATATGTCCCATCATGCTGTGTCAGCAATGTCGAAACCCACAAAATGTATGATTGTTATGGACAACTATCTGGCCAAAAGGTCTTTAACTGTGTGCATCTCACAGATACGGAAAACAGTCTATCCCTACTTGTATTCTCTGAACAACATACGAGTACAATGTATGTAACCTCTACCTGGTACAGCCAGAGGAGGATGCCCCCCCCCCCTTGCTGCTCTGGTTCTGCTTGTCCTTTGGGTTCTAGGCCAGGTTACTGCCAAGCACTTTGTGACAACTTGACATTAAAAAGGCTCTCTGGGGCCTCCCGGGTGGCGCAGTGGTCTAAGGCACTGCATCGCAGAGCTAGCTGCGCCACCAGAGATTCTGGGTTCGAGCCCAGGCTCTGCCGCAGCCGGCCGCGACCGGGAGGCTCATGGGGCGACGCATAATTGGCCCAGTGTCGTCCGGGTTAGGCCAGCAGGGATATCCTTGTCTCATCGCGCACTAGCGACTCCTGTGACGGGCCGGGCGCAGTGCGCGCTGACCAGGTCGCCAGGTGAACGGTGTTTCCTCCGACACATTGGTGCAGCTGGCTTCCGGGTTGGATGTGCATTGTGTCAAGAAGCAGTGCGGCTTGGTTTTCGGAGGACGCATGACTCTTCGTCTCTCCCGAGTTCGTACGGGAGTTGCAGCGATGAGACAAGACAGTAACTACTACCAATTGGATACCATGAAATTGGGGAGAAAAAGTGGTAAAATAATAATTAAAAAACGAATAAAAAAAGGCTCTCTGGGGATATAGCAAAAAGTTGCCAACTATGGTAGCTTTCTTTCAACCACATGTATAAGCTTTATGAACAGATGCTTCTGAAAACAAATCCCATGTCTGGATAGATAGTGAAATCTCTGGTGCTCATGAAATCTCTGGTGCTCATCATCTTTTCCTATGATGAATAGCTGAAGCTTTATTTTAAACAGCAAAGACAGCCTTGTAGACGTGGTTTATAAGTGAAGCAATGGAGCTGGAGTAGCTAGTCATGTGACGATGAGCTCGATCTTGCATGTAAAGACTAATGCATCTCAATAGTCTAGAATGGCTTCCTCCCTCCTCGTCCACTCTCCTTCATTAGTCTGAATGTACAGTGTGTATGTGTGTGTATGACACTGCAGGTCATTGAAGATAAAAAATGTTTCATTACAAAAATGGACAAAAGTGCAGGTGCGTGGCGCTCGTCCTCCCTCCTCTATGATATGAAACGACAGGTTACATGAAAGCCACAGGAGGAGGTTGGTGGCCTCTTCTACATTGCTCTATAAATCTAATCATAAGCAAGACTGGATGATTCTGTATATTCCTCTGTACACTCCCCCGGTAACTGGTCCAACTCAATTGCGCAAAGTGTTCAAACCAATTCCTCCAAAAGCTCAACTGCTCTGGTTTGAGAGGCAGAAAATGTGTTATCGCTCGCATTGATCTGTATCGCCCGAGTTTTTCATCCATTGTTGAATTAATCTATTTCCCATATCAGGCACTACTGGATGGCTTGAGAGGCCTTGTGTTTGGACACAGTGCGCAAACATTCATTTTCTTTGACTCAGAGGGAATGTTTTTTTTTCTAACTGCTTAGAACTAAAACTATATTCATGTGTCACTCAGTGAATGTTTTGTGCTTTCCATCAAGCAGTGATTTCTATCTGTACAACTTGTATAACCTATTATTTCTTTCCTGAGACAATACTCTGTGCATTAGTCATTGTGTGAAGTATTTACTAGTATTTGTAAGACTGACGCATCAGCCTGTACCTTGTAGTTATATTTTGTTGCCGTATAAGGCTCTTATTGAACCGGATTTATTATTTGTCAAATAAAAACATTGACAACTATTGAAATACTGGACTGTAGAAAAATGGTGGTATTGAAGTAGAATCATCTCTGAACCCAACTATACTAAACATTCTTCTACTATTTGGTAACTGAGGAAATGTAATTTGGATTGTTGATTGGTTCGGCTTGTTTTCTTTTTCAACGTTTCCAACTAGCTGAAGAAAAACATTTTATAGCACAATTGCCAACATTAGTACAATTACTCACTGCTGCCGACTACTCCAAATAACTTTGTATCCCTACACCTAAAGATTGTGTGATGGCAGAGGTAACGTTATAGCTGGTGTCTGATGAATACCAACTGAGTGAAAGTAAAGTATTCTTGTGTTGGATATGGATGTGCTGTGAGTGATACATACTCGACTTGTAAAACATAGATGATTCTATGGATGTGGCCTGTACTGCAGTGAGACTAGGGTTGCAGGATAAGGGAGATGTAGATGTGTCAGCTTCCTTGTCCTCAACTTCTTCAGCCTCCTTCTCATCACCCTCTTCTTCGGGCCGCTCCGCCGACAACCTCTGGGGAATCCTAGCCGACCTCTGACCCTGAGGTCAAAATATTCACAGAGGTCAACATCAGCTAATTTGGGGTTTAATTAACTAATACTATGTGAGCGAGTCAAAGTGTCAGCTTTATCTGTTTCTAAGGCGAACGTAATCTCAGCACACATTCATCAACAAAATGAAACAAGCACAACATGCAAAATGAAACAAGCACAACATGCAAAATGAAACAAGCACAACATGCAGAAGAAAGAAAAAAATTACCAAAAAGGGAGAAAAAAAAGTTTAGGCACTGGTTACCTTAGGGCCAGGTTTGGCTGCTGCTCTCCTCTGTGGGCGTTGCTCGGCATTGGTCTCTTGGGAGTCAGATAGGGTCTTCATAGTGGCAGCCGCATGCCGGAGGATGCAGTCTGTGCCACAGTAAACGGAGTCGGGCAGAGCGTACATACTGCACCCTGGGCCAATGCACTGAGGCAGGAAACTGTCCGTCTCCATTTCAGCCTTAGCAACCACTTCAGTCTCCTCCTGCGCCACAGCCTCCTAAGACCAGACTCGCTTGTCAGCCTATATCTCAAACATGCAACTAAACACCATTGTAAAATGGGCTGTCCAAAGCAAGGGAAACCAAATCACACTACAAACTAGAATTGATTTCCATTCTTCCTCGCAAAGGAATCAGTATGCGTTTCTTTTCTCACCTTACTGGCCTGCTCCTCATGCACTCTCTCCTCCTCCCCAGAGGAGGGCAGTGTCAGGCAGTCAGGGGGGCTCTGCTGGGGGTCTGGCTGGCTCTGGCTCTTATTCGTGCAGTTGGGGCAGATCCAGTCCCGTCCGCTCCTCTCCAGCTTGCTGCCCTGCGTCTCGCTGATGCCAACGCAGTCGCCATGGAACCACTCCTGACAATTGTCACAGGAGATCATGAACCTGGACAAGGAATCAAACGGGCAATAAGAAAATGACAGCTAAAGAACAGCAATTAACTCCAGTCCATAACCATCCAAAATAAAGAGTATGGCAGATGGAAAGAGCTGAGATGTGGTGCTGCTATACCAACAACATTAGGCTTGCTTGTTTTCAGAGGTGAATATCGTCCTATACAACGCTACACACATACCTTTTATTCTGCCTCTGTCGACAGATGCAGTAAAGGGCATTGGGGTAGTAGCCCTCACTGTCCGATGTGCTAGAATACTCTGACTTTTCTTCCTCGATCCTCTCCTCCACCTCGTCCTTCTCCTCCTCCACCTCGTCCTTCTCCACCTTCTCCTCCTCCACCTCCACCTCGTCCTCCTCCACCTCGTCCTTCTCCTCCTCGTCCTTCTCCTCCTCCACCTCGTCCTTCTCCTCCTCCACCTCGTCCTTCTCCTCCTCCACCTCGTCCTTCTCCTCCTCCACCTCGTCCTTCTCCTCCTCCACCGTTACATTATCATATTGGCTGGGCTTTTCTTCTGTTGTCTCTGGCTCTGGATCAGACTCGAGAGGAGGCATAGACTCGGAACTGGACTGTTGAGAAGGAGAAGGGCTTTGCGGTTCAACCACTACAACAGCCTCCTCGGGACTCTGCTCCCTCTCCTCCTCCTGAGGCTGATACACCTGCTGCTGTTCATACTCTTTTACAAAAATCACGTCTTCTTCATCTGCAGTGCTCGACTCTGGCTCTACCCTCCTACCCCTCCCACGCCCCCTACCTCTCCCTCGTCCTCTCCCTCTACCTCTACCCCTTCCCCTAACCCTGCCTCTCCCTCTGACCCCTCTGCCTCTGGCCTCACCTCTCCCCCTAATGCTCAGCCGCTCCTGAAGCTGCTTCAGGGTCAGCTCATCACTGTCCTCCTCTACACTGGAGGCAGCTTCCATGTCCCCACTACCCCCATAGCTAGGAAGGGCAGCCATAATTTGGGCAGGGGCAGCCGTGGTCCTGTCCTCCTCTTTCTTCTCCCAAAGTAGGGAAAAAGCCGTGCCGAATGCAGATCCAAAGTCCCGCCAAGAGGAGGGGTCTAATCTGCCACCTGGGCAGGGCTCTAGGGCCTCTGAGGCAGGCTCTGTGTCCATTGGAGTAGGGGAGCTCGTCTCGGAGTGCTCCAGGTCAGCTGGTGCGCTCCTTCTCCCCCCTCGCCCACGTCTTGAATAGGTCTGGGCCGGGCGGCCTCTGCCCCGACGTGTGGGTAGGGGCGGAGATTCTGGATCTTCAATCTCATCCAATCCCACAAACTCTCTTCTGGCAACCGTGGTCCGCCTGAAGCCCCAGGTCTTTTTGAACTCGCTGATGGTCGGCCTAGCACCCCTCTCGGCCCCCTCCACCTGCTGCTCTGCATTACCATCGCCTCTGTGCTCCTCTACACCAAGAAGAGAAGAGCAGGGATAGAAAAACAGATAAAAAAGGTAGCAATATGATGTAGAAAGTAAACAGTTTAAACATCAAGCAGCAGTCACTACTCTTAAACCTTTGGATGCCGTCTACCATTGCGCCATTCGTTTAATCACTGGTGACAGTTTTAATACTCACCACAGCATCCCGTTTTAAAGTCCTGTAGATCAATTCATTACTCCATTTTTGTTTACAAAGCCCTACTACACAAGCTTCCAACTTACCTAACTTCGATGTTACAGAATAAAAAAAAAACATGAGATACCAAACCCGCTCACAAGGTTGGTTAACCCTCGAGGTTCCTTGGGTCTCCACCTCATTGCTGGAACCAACTGCAAAATACACTGCAATAAACTATGGATGGCGCTTGGGCAATTTAAAATATTGATTAGGGAACTATTTTCTGAGGAATGTGGCTGTTTTTCTTGATCGTTTGTTGTGCTGTATTTTAGTTTGCTTTGTACTGTCCGATTTAGATTTTTGTCTATGAATTGTATGTGCAGGGCTCCCTTGCGAAAGAGGTCCTGGTCTCAATGGTGACTCCCTGTTTAAATGAAAAGGTAAAATAGCTGGTCAATTTCCGCAACACTAAGAGCTTTGGTTCAACTTTTCCGCAGCTTTGGTGCCCTGGCTACCACGTTGTAACAGCATGAAGCGAAACAATGCACATGCACAGATACCGGGTGTTTCTCAATATGCATACTACCGTGCTCCACACTCTCATGCTCAGAGTGCATTCTCCCAGGACGTTCTCGAGTAAGTTCTTGTTAGGAAGAGAGTCTGAAGAACGCATAAAACATTCCATTTGAAAAGCACTCACACTCTGTATTACCTCACGCTGCACCTCCCCATTCACTGACCCTTCTTCCAGCCAGGACAACGGCAATAGAGACCAAACAAGATATACACCAGACAAATGTTTTACTTCATAACTATCAGCTAGCTATAATAAACAAAAATATAAAAACGCAACATGCAACAATTTTAAAGATTTTACTAAGTTACAGTTCATATAAGGAAATCAGTCAATTGAAATAAATAAATTAGGCTCTAATTTATGGATTTCACATGACTGGGCAGGGTTGCAGGCATAGGTGGGCCTTGGAGGGCATAGGCCCACCCACTGGGGAGCCAGGCCCAGCCAATCCGAATAAGTTTTTCTCCACAATAGGACTTAATTACAGACAGAAATTCTCCTCAGCAACCCACCCCTCCTCAGACCATCCTGCAGGTGAAGAAGCCGGAATTGGCTGGCGTGGTTACACGTGGCAACAGCTCTGGTGGACATTCCTACAGTCAGCATGCCAATTGCACGCTCCCTCAAAACTTGAGACATCTGTGGCATTGTGTTGTGTGACAAAACTGCACATTTTAGAGTGGCCTTTTAATTGTCCCTAGCACAAGGTGCACCTCTGTAATGATCGCGCTGTTTAATCAGCTTCATGATATGCCACACCTGTCAGATGGATGGATTATCTTGGCAAAGGAGAAATGCTCACTAACAGGAATGTAAACAAATTTGTGCACAAATTTTGAACATGCTTATGGACCATATCTGTGATTTTTTTTTTTCAGCTCATGAAACATGGTACCAACACTTCAAATGTTGCTTTTATATTTTTGTTCAATGTATATGTGAATCGTAATAATATAGCTAATCAGATTGTTTAACAGGCAAAAATGACCTAAAACTTGTGTTATGCAAGGTAGATGTAAATTCTTCATGGGTAGTTGGCTAGTTAACAATTCTTTATGGCTATCTGGCCAGTTAATCCTATTGACCTATTATGGGCTTGCGACCGACGCACACTAGTGGCTTTGTAGGCAGGTAAACATGCCAAAATTAACATAGCATGTATTTATAAACCTATCAAGATAAAATATTGTAGTCAGGCAACATATGAAATGTGAACAGGCAACATTTCATTCTGAAATCTGACCGTATTTTAATGGCCGGCAGTTATTTCAAGAAATTTTGCATAATTATTTGTTGTTGCGTCATATTCTTTACATACTTTCCGTTGAAGTTTGTGTCGATGCATGCTCCAAAATATGTACAAATGGAGTACGCATTCGAGAAGTGTCCTGCGTGCGTTGTTTCGCATACTTTGATTTGGACATATGAATAAAAATAAATATTCCCTCGTTATGTCGAGATCACAACTTATTTATCTCATGATCACGACATAGCAAAAATTGTTTTGTCGAGATCACAAGATAACCTCTATAAATAGGAGTGGACGTATAGAGTATAGATTGACAGTATGGCTGAGGCAGCAGAGCCCACGGTGGATCAGTGCATATGTATTTAAAAAAAAAATTCACCTTTATTTAACCAGGTAGGCCAGTTGAGAACAAGTTCTCACTTACAACTGCGACCTGGCCAAGATAAAGCAAAGCAGTGCGACACAAATACAGAGTTACACATGGGATAAACACACGTACAGTCAATAACACAATATAAAAATCTATATACAGTGTGTGAAAATGTAGTAAGATTAGGGAGGAAAGGCAATAAATAGGCCATAGTGGCGAAATAATAACAATTTAGCAATTAAACCCTGGAGTGATAATGTGCAGAAGATGAATGTGCAAGTAGAGATACTGGGGTGCAAAGGAGCAACAACAAAAAAATAACAATATGGGGATGAGGTAGTTGGGTGGGCTATTTACAGATGGGCTGTGTACAGGTACAATGATCGGTAAGCTGCTCTGACAGCTGATGCTTAAAGTTAGTGAGGGAGATAAGACTCCAGCTCCAGTGAGTTTGCAATTCGTTCCAGTCATTGGCAGCAGAGAACTGGAAGGAAAGGCGGCCAAAGGAGGAGTTGACCAGTGGAATATACCTGCTGGAGCGCGTGCTACGGGTGGGTGCTGCTATGGTGACCAGTGAGTTGAGATAAGGCAGGGCTTTACCTAGCAAAGAATTATAGATGACCTGGAGCCAGTGGGTTTGGCGACGAATATGAAGCGAGAGCCAGCCAACGAGAACGTACAGGTCGCAGTGGTGGGTAGTATATGGGGCTTTGGTGACAAAACGGATGGCACTGTGACAGACTACATCCAATTTGCTGAGTAGAGTGTTGGAGGCTATTTTGTAAATGACATCGCCAAAGTCAAGGATCAGTAGGATAGTCAGTTTTACGAGGGTATATTTGGCAGCATGAGTGAAGGATGCTTTGTTGCGAAATAGGAAGCCGATTCTAGATTTCATTTTGGATTGGAGATACTTAATGTGAGTCTGGAAGGAGAGTTTACAGCCTAACCTGACACCTAGGTATTTGTAGTTGTCCACATATTCTAAGTCAGAACCGTCCAGAGTAGTGATGCTGGACGGGCGGGCGGGTGCGGGCAGCAATCGGTTGAAGAGAATGCATTTTGTTTTACTAGCGTTTAAGAGCAGTTGGAGACCACGGAAGGAGTGTTGTATGGCATTGAAGCTCGTCTGGAGGTTTGTTAACACAGTGTCCAAAGAAGGGCCAGAGGTATACAGAATGGTGTCGTCTGCGTAGAGGTGGATCAGAGAATCACCAGCAGCAAGTGTGACATCATTGATGTATACAGAGAACAGTCAGCCCCAGAATTGAACCCTGTGACACCCCCATAGACACTGCCAGAGGTCCGGACAACAGGCCCTCCGATTTGACACACTGAACTCTATCTGAGATGTAGTTGGTGAACCAGGCGAGGCAGTCATTTGAGAAACCAAGGCTGTTGAGTCTGCCGATAAGAATACCGTGATTGACGGTGTCGAAAGTCTTGGCCAGGTCGATAAAGACGGCTGCACAGTATTGTATTTTATCAACGGCGGTTATGATATCGTTTAGGACCTTGAGCGTGGCTGACGTGCACCTATGACCAGCTCGGAAACCAGATTGCATAGCGGAGAAGGTACGGTGGGATTCAAAATGGTCGGTGATCTGTTCGTTAACTTGGCTTTCGAAGACTTCAGAAAGGCAGGGCAGGGTAGATATAGGTCTGTAACAGTTTGGGTCTAGAGTGTCTCCCCCTTTGAAGAGGGGGATGACCGCGGCAGCTTTCCAATCTTTAGGGATCTCAGACGATACGAAAGAGAGGTTGAACAGGCTAGTAATGGGGGTTGCAACAATTGCGGCAGATCATTTTTGAACATCAGTTATCTGGATTTGGGTGAAGGAGAAATGGGGGAGACTTGGGCAAGTTGCTGTCGGGGGTGCAGAGCTGTTGACCGGGGTAGGGGTAGCCAGGTGGAAAGCATGGCCAGCCGTAGAAAAATGCTTCTTGAAATTTTCGATTATCGTAGATTTATTGGTGGTGAGAGTGTTTCCTACCCTCAGTGCAGTGGGCAGCTGGGAGGAGGTGCTCTTATTCTCCATGGACTTTACATTGTCCCAAAAGTTTTTGGAGTTTGTGCTACAAGATGCAAATTTCTGTTTGAAAAAGATAGCCTTTGCTTTCCGAACTGCCTGTGTATATTGGTTCCTAACTTCCCTGAAAAGTTGTATGTCGCGGGGGTTATTTGATGCTAATGCAGTACGCCACAGGATGTTTTTGTGTTGGTCAAGGGCAGTCAAGTCTGGAGTGAACCAAGGGCTATATCTGTTCTTAGTTCTACATTTTTTGAATGGGGCATGCTTATTTAAGATGGTGTTTTAGGGAGCGTTTGACAGTGATGAGGGGTGGTCGTTTGACCGCGAACCCATTACTGACACAGGAAATGAGGCAGTGATCGCTGAGATCCTGGTTGAAGACAGCAGAGGTGTAATTTAGAGGGCAGGTTGGTCAGGATGATATCTATAAGGATGCCCGTGTTTACGGATTTAGGGTTGTACCTGGTAGGTTCCTTGATAATTTGTGTGAGATTGAGGGCACCTAGCTTAAATTGTAGGAAGGCCGGTGTGTTACGCATATCCCAGTTTAGGTCACCTAACAGTACAAACTCTGAAGATAAATGGGGGGCAATTAATTAACATATGGTGTCCAGGGCACAGCTGGGGGCTGAGGGGGGGGGTCTTTAACAAGTGGCAACAGTGAGAGACATATTTCTGGAAAGGTGGATTTTTAAAAGTAGAAGCTCAAACTGTTTGTGAACAGACATGGATAGCATGACAGAACTTTGCAGGCTAACTCCACCCCCTTTTCAGTTCTATCTTGGCGGAAAATGTTGTAGTAGGGGATGGACATTTCAGAATTTTTGTTGGCCTTCCTAAGCCATGATTCAGACACGGCTAGGACATCAGGGTTGGCGGAGTGTGCTAAAGCAGTGAATAAAACAAACTTAGGGAGGAGGCTTCTGATGTTAACCTCCATGAAACCAAGGCTTTTACGGTTACAGAAGTCAACAAATGATAGCGGCTGGGGAATAGGAGTGGGTTAACCTCTACATCACCAGAGGAACAGAGGAGTAGGATAAGTGTACGGCTAAAGGCTATAAGAACTGGTCGTCTTGTGCGTTTGGGACAGAGAATAAAAGGAGCAGATTTCTGGGTGTGGTAGAATAGATTCAGGGCATAATGTAAAGACAATGGTATAGTAGGATGTGAGTACAGCGGAGGTAAACCTAGGCGTTGAGTGACGATGAGAGAGGTTTCGTCTCTGGAGGCACCAGTTAACCTCTCTTGGGCAGGTGGTTCACACTATTCAACAGCCAGTGAAAAATCAGAGCGCCACATTCAAAACCACAAAATGTCATAATTCAAAGTTCTCAAACAAAGGACTATTTTACACCATTTTAAAAGGTATACGTCTCCTTAATGTAACCACATTGTCTGATTTCAAAAAGGCTTTATGGCGAAAGCATAAAGTTAGATTATGTTAGGACAGTTCCAACACAAGAAAAAGCACAGCCATTTTCCTAGCAAGGACAGGCGTCACAAAAACCAGAAAACCAGCTAAAACTATGCACTAACCTTTGACGATCTTCATCCGATGACACTCCTAGGACATCATGTTACACAATACATGCATTTTTTGTTCGATCAAGTTCATATTTATATCTATAAACCCCATTTTACATTGGCGCGTGATGTTCAGAAAATATTTTGCCTCCAATACTACCGGTGAATCAGCACAACAATTTACAAAAATACTCACCATAAACGTTGATAAAATATTAAACTGTTTTTCAAAGAATTATAGATGAACATCTCCTTTATGCAAATGCTGTGACAGATTTCAAAAAAGCTTCATGAGGAAAGCACACTGCAATAATCCGAGTACTGCGCTCAGAAAAATACACTAGGCAATACAGATACCCGCCATTTTGGAGTCATCTAAAATCATAAATAGCATTAGAAATATTCACTTACCTTTGATGATCTTCATCAGAAGGCACTTGCAGGAATCCCAGGTCCACAATAAATGTTGTTTTGTTCGATAAACTCCATAATTTATGTCCAAATAGCTCGTTGTTAGCGCGTTCAGTTAGCTACTCCAAGTGTAGGAAGCGCACGGAAAATGTCACGACGAAAAGTAAAAAAAGTTTTATTTACGTTCGTTCAAACATGTCAAATGTTGTATAGCATCAATCTTTAGGGCCTTTATCATTTAGAACTTAAATAATATTCCAACCGGACGATTCCATTGTCTTGAAAAACGTTTTGGAACACAGCTAACTCTCACGTGAAGGCGCGCCAATGAACGCCTGTACCTTCCTCAGTCAACAACTTCCAACTTCCTCTGTTCGCTCTCTGTTCATCATAGACGCCTCAAACAACTTTCTAAAAACTGTTGACATCTGGAAGCCTTAAGAAGTGCAAAATGAACCCTAAGTCACTGTGTGTTCGATAGGCAATGACTTGAAAGGACTACAAGCAGCAGAATTCTCACTTCCTGGTAGGATTTTTCTCAGGTTTTTGCTTGCCATATGAGTTCTGTTATACTCACAGACATCATTCAAACAGTTTTAGAAACTTCAGAGTGTTTTCTATCCAAATATACTAATAATATGCATATTCTAGTTCCTGGGCCCGAGTAGTAGGCCGTTTAATTTGGGTACGTTCTTCATCCGGCCGTGAAAATGGACCAATTAGTAGATTTGGATAGAAAACACTCTGAAGTTTCTAAAATCAAACTGTCCACTTAGGAAGCAACACTGATTGACAATACATTTCACATGCTGTTGTGCAAATGGAATAGACAACAGGTGGAAATTATAGGCAATTAGCAAGACACCCCCAATAAAGGAGTGGTTCTGCAGGTGGTGACCACAGACCACTTCTCAGTTCCTATGCTTCCTAGCTGATGTTTTGGTCACCTTTTGAATGCTGGCGGTGCTTTCACTCTAGTGGTAGCATGAGACGGAGTCTACAACCCACACAAGTGGCTCAGGTAGTGCAGCTCATCCAGGATGGCACATCAATGCGAGCTGTGGCATGAAGCGTTGCTGTGTCTGTCAGCGTAGTGTCCAGAGCATGGAAGCACTACCAGGAGACAGGCCAGTACATCAGGAGATGTGGAGGAGGCCGTAGAAGGGCAACAACCCAGCAGCAGGCCCGCTACCTCCGCCTTTGTGCACGGAGGAGCACTGCCAGAGCCCTGCAAAATGACCTCCAGCAGGCCACAAATGTGCATGTGTCTACTCAAACGGTCAGAAACAGACTCCATGAGGGTGGTATGAGGGCCCGACGTCCACAGGTGGGGGTTGTGCTTACAGCCCAACACCGTGCTTACAGCCCAACACCGTGCAGGACGTTTGGCATTTGCACCAAGATTGGCAAATTCGCCACTGGCGCCCTGTGCTCTTCACAGATGAAAGCAGGTTCACACTGAGCACATGTGACAGACGTGACAGAGTCTGGAGACGCCGTGGAGAACGTTCTGCAACATCCTCCAGCATGGGTCAGTCATGGTGTGGGGTGGCATTTCTTTGGGGGGCCGCAAAGCCCTCCATGTGCTCGCCAGAGGTAGCCTGACTGCCATTAGGTACCGAGATGAGATCCTCAGACCCCTTGTGAGACCATATGCTGGTGCGGTTGGCCCTGGGTTCCTTCTAATGCAAGACAATGCTAGACCTCATGTGGCTGGAGTGTGTCAGCAGTTCCTGCAAGAGGAAGGCATTGATGCTATGGACTGGCCCGCCCGTTCCCCAGACCTGAATCCAATTGAGCACATCTGGGACATCATGTCTTGCTCCATCCACCAACGCCACATTGCACCACAGACTGTCCAGGAGTTGGCGGATGCTTTAGTCCAGGTCTGGGAGGAGATCCCTCAGGAGACCATCCGCCACCTCATCAGGAGCATGCCCAGGCGTTGTAGGGAGGTCATACAGGCACGTGGAGGCCACACACACTACTGAGCCTCATTTTGACTTGTTTTAAAGGACATTACATCAAAGTTGGATCAGTCTGTAGTGTGGTTTTCCACTTTAATTTTGAGTGTGACTCCAAATCCAGACCTCCATGGATTGATAAATTGGATTTCCATTGATTATTTTTGTGTGATTTTGTTGTCAGCACATTCAACTATGTAAAGAAAAAAGTATTTAATAAGATTATTTCATTCATTCAGATCTAGGATGTGTTATTTTACTGTTCCCTTTATTTTTTTGAGCAGTGTAAATATGAACTTGATTGAACAAAAAATGCATGTATTGTCTAACATGATGTCCTAGGAGTGTCATCTGATGAAGATTGTCAAAGGTTAGTGCTTAATTTTAGCTGTATCTCTGGTTTTGTGACGGCTATCCGTGCTTGGAAAATAGTTTATTTTTTATTTTGCTAAGGTGCTATCCTAAAATAATCTAATGTTTTTCTTTCACCGTAAAGCCTTTTTGAAATCGGACAATGTGATTGTATTAACGAGTAGAGTATCTTTAAAATGCCGTATAATACTTGAATTTTAATTTTGAGATTATTTTGGGGGGAATTTCGCGCCGTGCTATCTCACTGGTTGTTGTCCAACCAATCCCGTTAATGGGATTTTATCTCGAAGGGGTCCTCAAGAGGTTATTAAGGAGAAGTGTATTTTTAATTCTGTGCATAACACTTGTATATTTTATTAACGTTTATGATGAGTATTTGAGGCAAAACATTTCTGAACATTACACGCCAATGTAAAATGGGGTTTTTGGATTTTAAATATTTACTTTATCAAGCAAAACATACACGTATTGTGTAACATGAAGTCCTATGAGTGCCATCTGATGAAGATCATCAAAGGTTAGTGGTTAATTTTAGCTGTATTTCTGGGTTTTGTGACGCCTCTCCTTGCTTGGAAAATGGCTGTGTGGTTTTTCTTGTCTAGGTGCTGTCCTAACATAATCTAATGGTATGCTTTCGCCGTAAAGCCTTTTTGAAATCGGACACTGTGGTTGGATTAACAAGAAGTGTATCTTTAAAATGGTGTATACTACTTGTATGTGTGAGAAATTTGAATTATGTGATTTTTGATGTTTGGAATTTGGCGCTCTGCTATTTCACTGGCTGTTGGCATACCCCAGAGAGGTTAAAGGTCATTGCAGGCAGATTAGAAGTCAGTGCATTATGTATGTGATCTAGACTGGGTGCGCTCTATTCCTGGCAGGCTGATCAGATTCAATAGCAGCCTCAGAGACTAATAAGCCATGATGCTGCCTAGTAGGCTGTCTAAAAAGAGCCTTACATATGAAATAGCCTGCAAGGCAACATCCTGATTTATCAGCCTCTGAGGCTTAAATGTAATCTGATCAGCCTGTCAGGAATGGAGCTTACCAACTGTAAATGTAAATATTATCCACAAAACATGAAGTGTTCCTTATAATTATACACATATCAGTTATATAAGCTAACAAACAGCATAGATAACTAGCTTGATTGTTAGCTAGGTAGTTAACAAGACTAACTATCTCACAAGACTAGCCAAGTTATGTGTTGTTCCTTGCATATGATTGGCTGTGGTCTTGGGGGGCGTCACGCAGACTGGGAGACATGGCTGCCTCTCAGGCATTGTTCAAGGCTTAAATGCCCCACAATGCGATCAACGCTGCCACAGGGCTTCTTCATGAAGTGGTTATTGTGCATCTGAATAAATCAATGGATGATGCGTGGTACTTTTATCTTGTGATCTCAACAAAACAACATGTTATGTTGTGATCATGAAATAAATAAAGTTATGATCAACATAACGCAGGATAATTTTTTTAATTCATATGTCCTCTCTGGACTTTAAATGTGGGTGCTCGAAGCACAGTAGGAGGCATTTTGAGAAACACCCACTGTGTGAGAGTGAAGTCTTGCTTCTTGCTCACCTCAATATCTGCTGTCTTGCTCATGGCAACGTCATTGCCCTGAGTCTACCTTTTAATATGACCGAAAATATATAATCTCAGTCCAATCACATCATTTGAACATCTAATGGTCAGACCATTCCAATAAAACTAAAAGGGGGAGAAAAGAGAAAGGTCATACCTGTATCAGTGCCAGTGAGGTCATGGATCTCATTGATATCCATAAAGCCCTCCATGGAAGACAAACTGTCAAATCAAGATAGAAAAATGCATGTCAAATGTTATCCAATCTACCAGAAATGCTGTTCATTTAATTGAAGTACATTTACAAATTGAAAGACTTGTGAGAGCCTGACCTGAAGGAAGGAGTGTGCCGACATGGCCATACTCGTATTCATAATCATATTCGTAAATTAACAGCCGGATCGGATGATACGAGCAATCGGGGAAAACAATTAAGTGTTTAAATGCCTATGTAGATGGCAAAATGCACATTCTCCCTGCAAAAACGCTGCAGATTACGGTAGGAACAGCGTGCACAGGGGTAGGTGTGTGTCTGTCTTCAACCTGCAGCAGGCAGCCAAGTTTGCTGTCATTTAGAATGCCCACCAGCGTTGACTTTTTCTACCTACCCTTTCCTTGCTTGTTAGATATTATGCACATCGATAGTAAACATCCTTGCCATGTGATCTATCATAGTAGCAGACAGCAGCAATCTAAATGACCAGACTGAAAACACACGAGGAAAACTGATCAGGTGAAATTATGAAGGGAACGGACAGAGAAATACAGTTTCACTCTATCCAATCAGAGCAGCAGGATCAACATACAGCCCACCATTCTCTTTACAGCCCACCATTCTCTTTACAGACAGCCAATTGTGTTATTTAGACCACATAGAACCTCGAACATGACTGACTGGAGAAAGATGCGAGCTGGCACCCCCCAACAAAAATGGTTTTCAATCACGGATAATTACACACAAAATACTCTGATCATAATCGTATCCAGAATATTGCCCATATACGTTACAATACTAGTTCTGTCCAACTACTCAGCACACCCCTACTGAAGAGACATCCCTCACTTTGAATTAATGCAGGAAATCTACATTTGCCCCACAGTTGTCATCTGTACTTCAACAGCAGACAGTGCAGAACCAGTCAAATGTTAATAATGTAAATCGAGACTACAGAACAAGTTCAGGAAAAAAATAAAAGCCTACAACACAACGCAAACAGGCAGACTTTATTTCACTCTTTATTCCCATTGACTTGGGGGGGGGGGACATAACAGACAGTTTGTCACTACAAAGGTTAGCTCTGGTCCAGGGTGTTAGTGCGGTTTACTAACAATGAGCCTATCTGAGCCTATAAAAATAGAATGAATCACTGTTCTATACTGAACAAAAATATAAAACTCAACATGCAACAATTTCAAAGATTTTACTGAGTTACAGTTCATATAAAGGAAATCACTCAATTGAAATAAATTCATTAGGCCCTAACCTATGGATTTCACATGACTGGGAATACAGACATGCATCTGTTGGTCACAGATCCCTTTAAAAAAAGGTTGATTGTGGATTAGAAAACCAGTCAGTATCTGGTGTGACCACCACCACCTGCCTCATGCAGCTCGACATCTCCTTCGCATAGAGTTAATCAGGCTGTTGATTGTGGCCTGTGGAATTTTGTGCCCGTCCTCTTCAATGAATGTGCAAAGTTACTGGATATTGTCAGGAACTGGAACACGCTGTCGTACACATCGACTCATTAAACCCAAATATGCTCAATGGGTGACGTGTGGTGAGTGCGCAGGCCATGGAAGAACTGCGACATTTTCAGCTTCCAGGAATTGTGTACAGATCCTTATGACATAGGGCCGTTCATTATCATGCCGAAACATGAGGTAATGGCGACTGATGAATGGTACAACAATTGGCTTCAAGATCTCATCACAGTAGCTGTGCATTCAAAATGACCATCGATAACATGCAATTGTGTTAGTTGCCCGTAGCTTATGCCTGCCCATACCAGAACCGCACCATGGGCCACTCTGTTTACAACGTTGATATCAGCAAACCCGCTCGCCCACACGACGCCATACACATGGTCTGCGATTGTGAGGCTGATTGGACGTACTGCCAAATTCTCTAAAACGGTGTTTGAGGCGGCTACAGCTCTGGTGGACATTCCTGCAGTCAGCATGCCAATTGCAAATATGTGGCATTGTGTTGTGACAAAATTGCACATTTTAGAGTGGCCTTTTATTTGCTCCAGCACAAAGTGCACCTGTGTAATGATCATGCTGTTTAATCAGCTTTTTGACATGCCACACCTGTCCGGTGGATGGATTATCTTGGCAAAGGAGAAATGCTCACTAACAGAGATGTAAACAAATTTGTGCACAAAATTTCAGAGATATTTCTGGAAAATTTCAGGGATAATTTATTTCAGCTCATGAAACATGAGACCAACACTTTACATGCTGCGTTTAGATTTTTGTTCAGTGTAGTTCTATGCCTGAGCCTACCGGAGCCCTGGACCAGAGCTATACAAAGGCCACATTTGAATTCAAAATAAGATGAAAATAAAATCCAGGCAAACGAGCTAGTAGACAAGACTAAAAGCACTATGGCAAGTTATGAATAGAAAGACAGGAATTGGATGTTCATTTCCCCATGTCCATAACATTCATGCATCCCATAGAGAAAAGGTGAATTTCTAGCAAGATTTGCTGCTTACTACAAGAGGCATGTAAAAGTTAGACACACTACCTGCTTGTCGAACATCTCATTCCAAAATCATGGGCATTAATATGGAGTTGGTCTCCCCCCTTCGCTTCTATAACAGCCACCAGTCTTCTGGGAAGGATTTCCACTAGATGTTGTAACATTGATGCAGGGACTTGCTTCCATTCAGCCACAAGAGCATTGGTGAGGTCGGGCACTGGTGTTGGGCGCTTAGGCCTTCTGCGGGGACTTGCTTCTAATCAGCCACAAGAGCATTGGTGAGGTAGGGCACTGATGTTGGGCGCTTAGGCCTGGCTCACAGTCGGCGTCTCAATTCATCCCAAAAGCGTTCGATGGGGTTGAGGTCAGAGCTCTGTGCAGGCCAGTCAAATTCTTCCACACCAAATCTCTGAAATTGTATGGACCTCGCTTTGTGCACAGGAGCCTTCTCATGCTGAAGCAGGAAAGGGCCATCCCCAAACTGTTGCCACAAAGTTGGAAGCAAAGAATCGTCTAGAATGTGCTGTAGCGTTAAGACTTCCCTTCACTGGAACTAAGGGGCCTGGCCCAAACCATGAAAAACAGCCCCAGACCATTATTTGTCCTCCACCAAACTTTCAGCTGGCAATGGGGCAGGTAGTGTTCTCCTGGATCCACCAAACCCAGATTTGTCCGTCAGACTGACAAATGGTGACGCGAGATTCATCACTCCAAAGAATGCGTTTCCACTGCTCCAGAGTCCAATGGCGGCGAACTTTACACCACTTCAGTCGATGCTTGGCATTGCGCATGGTGATCTTAGGCTTGTGTGCAGCTGCTCGGCAATGGAAACCCATTTTATGAAGCTCCCGACGAACAGTTCTTGTGCTGACATTGCCTCTAAATGCAGTTTGGAACTCAGTAGTGAGTGTTGCGTTGGAGGACAGACAGTTTTTATGCGCTACAACACTTGGCGGTCCCGTTCTGTGGCCTACCACTTCACGGCTGAGCAGTTGTTGCTCCTAGACATTTCCACTTCACAATAACAGCACTTACAGTTGACCGGGGCAGCTCTAGCAGGGCAGAAATTTGACAAACTGACTTGTTGGAAAGGTGGCATCCTATGATGGTGCCACGTTGAAAGTCACTGGGCGTTGGGATCAAATCTGGGACTGTAGTGACGCCTCAAGCACTGCAATGCAGTGCCTTAGACCGCTGCGCCACTCGGGAGGCCCAAAAGTATGCTGTTTTAAACAAAAATACAGATACCCTCCACACCTAGCGAGGTAGCTAACAAGCTAGCAAGTTCATGGAATGTTTGCACTAACTTTAGCTAATAGCTCATTTACATTTACATTTTAGTCATTTAGCAGACACTTATCCAGAGCGACTTATAGTAAGTAATTAGTGCATATACACTACCGTTCAAAACTTTGGGGTCACTTAGAAATGTCCTTGTTTTCCATGAAAACATACATGAAATCTGGTGCAAAATGAATAGGACATATAGTCAAGACGTTGACAAGGTTATAAATAATGATTTTTAATTTAAATAATAATTGTGTCTTTCAACTTTGCTTTCGTCAAAAATCCTCCATTTGGAGCAATTACAGCCTTGCAGACCTTTGGCATTCTAGTTGTCAATTTGTTGAGGAAAACTAGAGATTTCACATGCTTCCTGAAGCACCTCCCACAAGTTGGACTGGCTTGATGGGCACACTACCATACGGTCAAGCTGCTCCCACAACAGCTCAATAGAGTTGAGATCTGGTGACTGTGCTGGCCACTCCATTATAGACAGAATACCAGCTGACTGCTTCTTCCCTAAAAAGTTCATGCATAGTTTGGAGCTGTGTTTTGGGTCATTGTACAGTTGTAGGAGGAAATTGGCTCCACAGGGTATGGCATGGCGTTGCAAAATGGAGTGAAAGCCTTCCTTGTTCAAGATCCCTTTAACCTTGAACAAATCTCCCACTTTACCACCACCAGAGCACCCCCCAGACCATCACATTGCCTCCACCATGCTTGACAGATGGCATCAAGCACTCATCCAGCATCTTTTCATTTTTTCTGAATCTCACGAATGTTCTTCTTTGTGATCCGAACACCTCAAAAACTTAGAATCGTTTGTCCATAACACTTTTTTCCAATCATCCACTTTCCAGTGTCTGTGTTCTTTTTCCCATCTTAATCTTTTCTTTTTATTGGCCAGTCTGAGATATGGCTTTTTCTTTGCAACTCTGACTAGAAGGCCAGCATCCCGTAGTCGCTTCTTCACTGTTGACGTTGAGACTGGTGTTTTGCGGGTACTATTTAATGAAGCTGCCAGTTGAGGGACTTGTGAGGCGTCTGTTTTTCAAACTAGACACTAATATACTTGTCCTCTTGTTCAGTTGTGCACCGGGAGACCCCACTCCTCTTTCTATTCTGATTGGAGCCAGTTTGCGCTGTTCTGTGAAGAGAGTAGTACACAGCGTGGTACGAGTTCTTCAGGATCTTGGCAATTTCTCGCATGGAATGCCTTCATTTCTCAGAACAAGAATAGACTGACGCGTTTCAGAATAAAGTTCTTTGTTACTGGCCATTTTGAGCCTGTAATCGAACACACAAATGCTGATGCTCCAGATACTCAACTACTCAAAAGAAGGCCAGTTTTATTACTGCTTCTTTAATCAGGACAACAGTTTTCAGCTGTGCTAACATAATTGCAAAAGGGTTTTCTAATGATCAATTAGCCTTTTACAAATGATAAACTTGGATTAGCTAACACAACGTGCCATTGGAACACAGGACTGATGGTTGCTGATAATGGGCCTCTGTACACCTATGAAGATATTCCATTAAAGAAAAAAGAAAATCAGCTGTTACAGCTACAACAGTCATTTACAACATTAACAATGTCTACACTGTATTTCTGATCAATTTTATGTTCTTTTAATGGGCAAAATAATTGATTTTCTTTCAAAAACAAGGACATTTCTAAGTAACCCCAAACTTTTGAACGGTAGTGTATAAAAACTCACCAAATAAAGAAACGTCCTCTCACTGTCAACTGCGTTTATTTTCAGCAAACTTAACATGTGTAAATACTTGTGTGAACATAACGAGATTCAACAACTGAGACATAAACTGAACAAGTTCCACAGACATGTGACTAACAGAAATGGAATAATGTGTCCCTGAACAAAGCGGGGGTCAAAATCAAAAGTAACAGTCAGTATCTGGTGTGGCCACCAGGTGCATTAAGTACTGCAGTGCATCTCCTCCTCATGGACTACACCAGATTTGCCAGTTCTTGCTGTGAGATGTAACCCCACTCTTCCACCAAGACACCTACAAGTTCCCAGACATTTCTGGGGGGAATGGCCCTAGCCCTCACCCTCCAATCCAACAGGTCCCAGACGTGCTCAATGGGATTGAGATCTGGGCTCTTCACTGGCTATGGCGGAACACACATTTCTGTCTTGCAGGAAATCACGCACAGAACGAGCAGTATGGCTGGTGGCATTGTCATGCTGGAGGGTCATGTCAGGATGAGCCTGCAGGAAGGGTACCACATGAGGGAGGAGGATGTCTTCCCTGTAACGCACAGCGTTGTGATTGCCTGCAATGACAACAAGCTCAGTCTGATGATGCTGTGACGCACTACGCCAGATCCTGACGGACCCTCCACCTCCAAATCGATTCCGCTCCAGAGTACAGGCCTCGGTGTAACGCTAATTCCTTCGTCGATGAAAGCGAATCTGACCATCACCCCTGGCGAGAGATAACCGCGACTCGTCAAAGAAAAGCATTTTTTGTCAGTCCTGTCTGGTCCAGCGACGGTGGGTTTGTGCCCATAGGTGACGTTGCTGCCGGTGATGTCTGGTGAGGACCTGCCTTACAACAGCCCTACAAGCCCGCAGTCCAGCCTCTCTCAGCCTATTGCGGACAGTCTGAGCACTGATGGAGGGATTGTGCGTTCCTGGTGTAACACAGGCAGTTGTTGCCATCCTGTACCTGTCCCGCAGGTGTGATGTTCGGATGTACCGATCCTGCGCAGGTGTTGTTACACGTGGTCTGCCACTGCGAGGACGAGCAGCTGTCCATCCTGTCTCCCTGTAGCACTGTCTAGGCGTCTCACAGTACGGACATTGCAATTTATTGCCCTGGCCACATCTGCAGTCCTCATGCCTCCTTGCAGCATCCCTAAGGCACATTCACGCAGATGAGCAGGGACCCTGGGCATCTTTCTTTTGGTGTTTTTCAAAGTCAGTAGAAAGGCCTCTTTAGTGTCCTACATTTTCATAACTGTGACCTTAATTGCCTACCGTCTGTAAGCTGTTAGTGTCTTAACAAACATTCCACAGGTGTATGTTCATTAATTGTTTATGGTTCATTGAACAAGCATGGGAAACAGTTTTTAAACCCTTTACAATGAAGATCTGTGAAGTTATTTGGATTTTTACGAATGATCTTTGAAAGACAGAGTTCTGACAAAGGGACGTTTCTTTTTTGCTGATTATTTATATTTTTTCATACTGGTCCCCGTAGGAATCAAACCCACAACCCTGGTGATGCAAGCGCCAAGCTCTACCAACTGAACCACATGGGACTTGAAGGAGAAGTTCTTTTTTTTTTACAACGAAATCTCTATTTTTGATGTAAACGGCATGTTATAGAAGGGTCCAGATACCTTTATGATTTTACATGTTTGAGAAACTTACCCCAAAAGAGCAAATCACTTCATCATCCTAGTTGTGTGTTATGGGGGGCCTGAAAAAAACATTAACCAAGGTTAAAAAACAAAAGAAATATGTCCTTTTAAAAACAGCAAAGCTCTCAGTATAGTTATGCAGGTCTTCAGTTGTTGTACACATGATATTGTGTCATTCTGAACTTTATCCGTTTCCCCTATCCAGCGGTTCCATTCTCCTTGTAGCCTGCTGCTACAGGTAACTGCCAAAATAAAGGAAACACCTACATAAAGTTGTCTTAATGGCGCATTGGGACACCACTAGCCGCCACAACAGCTTCAATACGCCTTGGCATAGATTCTACAAGTGTCTGGAATGTCATGTGTGGAAGCACCCCAAGCTTTCAATATACTTCCTTCCCTGTGGCTCAGTTGGTAGAGCATGGTGTTTGCAACGCCAGCATGGTGTGTGCAACGCCAGGGTTGTGGGTTCGATTCCCATGGGGGGCCAGTACAAAAAAAATAATAATAATACATTTGCATTAAATGTATGTATTCACCACTGTAAGTTGCTCTGGATAAGAGCGTCTGCTAAATGACTAAAATGTAAATTTGATTTGACCTCATTTACTCAAGTGTTTCCTTTATTTTTGGCAGTTACTTGTAGAATGGACGGAGAGGTATTGCTCGAGTCGCAACAGAATGGAATACAACGTTGCAGATAAAGTTCAGAATGACAATTTCATGTGTACAACATCTAAAGACCGGCATCACAATACTGGGAGCTTTGCCGTTTCTAAAAGGACATAAAAAGGACATATTTGGGTGTTTTTGGAGTCTTAGTTCATGTTCTTTAGGGGGCCTCATACTACACAATCGTTTTCCACCATTCATTTTATCCTTTGTGAATTTTAGAAAACACTTCAAACCGTGTAAATCTCTCTCCAACAAGGTGACTTTTAGAAATATATTAGCCTGCATTTACCCCCCAAAAATGAAATGCTAATTAGCTGCTAATGTAGCTATCATACAGAACTACAAATGCCTGTCTCAAGCTTCACGTCTCTCAACAGTGTCATGATGATTTGGATGACACTGACGAATCGAGGCAAAGGTAAAAATCTCTGGATTAACTAATTAATAAATTGGCTAAAATTGTTTAAATTGATAATTCTGTGAACTGTCTTGGGCAAGTTTTCAATTGAAAATGCCTGTTATCTAGGTAGCTTGCTCAGGGTTAGCAACATTAGCCTGGCTAGATGGCTACATTAGCCGTTTATTTGTCTAGCCCTTTAAATGCATGAGAAATTCAGATAAAAACTGTTTAGCTTTCTTTGGCTTTTATAAACCAACAGTTTAGCTTGCTAGTGAACTAGCTAGCTAACTTAGATGGTGAAGCTAGGGCTAGGTGTTCTTGATAATGTTTGTTTGTATCTGTGGGTGAGGGGTAGGTAGGCTACTTCAAGTACAGTACTACCCTAGCTAGCTGAATTATTTTAGTCTGGCTTTTTGAGGGGTTTCAGAGATAGAGATTTAGAGGCTAATCAGTCTCAGGGCAACAGTGTTCTTACTTTACTGTCAGAAAACATGGATATGTTTGCTGTTACCATCTGGACAGCAGATCATTAGTATAGCTAGTAGGCAAGGTTATGTAACGTTATTTAGTCCTACCTGCTATGGTGGGTTTTAATTTAATTGATATTCACACGTTTGTTTTTGGAGGTACAATCAATGTCATGTTATTGATACCAAATTGCTATCCTTATTAGCACCTTCTGTATTCCAGAACCAATGGGTGTGCCTGAGTTATCACGTATCAACTAAGTAAGCGGTTTCAACTTGCAACACTATTCTCCTGCTTTGGTCTGATTCAGTAATTGCAGGAAGTCCTGAAGAGCAGGAGTCTGTGAAGGGTTTTGTTCCAGCCCAGCTCTAACACCAACTTAAATAATCAACATACCGAATCACAGTGATAGGCTATAATTTGTAATCAGGTATGGGTTGGAACAAAAGCTTATTAACACTCCTGCCATTCAAATCTGGAGCTGTCCATCTGTTTATGTCACAATTCTGTACTCTGGGTACAATTGGGCAGGGGGTTATTGATATACAGTGCCTTGAGAAAGTATTCATACCCCTTGACTTATTTAACATTGTTGTGTTAGAGCCTGAATTCAAAATTGATTAAAAATAAATGCATTCTCACCCATCTACACACAATACCCCATAATGACAAATCTCTCATTTACATAAGTATTCACACCCGATTCAATATGTTAGAATCACCTTTGGCAGCGATTACAGCTGTGAGTCTTTCTGGGTAAGTCTCTAAAGCTGTCCACACCTGGATTGTGCAACATTTTCCCATTATTCTCCTCAAAAGTCTTCAAGCGCTGTCAAATTGTTTGTTGATCATTGCTAGACAACCATTTTCAGATCTTGCCATAGATTTTCAAGAAGATTTAAGTAAAAAATGTAACTAGGCCACTCATTCAATGTCATCTTTATAAGCAACGACAGTGTATGTTTGGCCTTGTGTTTTAGGTTATTGTCCTGCTGAAAGGTGAATTTGTCTCTCAGTGTCTGTTGGAAAGCAGACAAACAGGTATTCCTCTAGGATTTTGCCTGTGTTTAGCTCTACTTCGTTTCTTTTTATCCACCCAAAAAACTCCCAAGTCCTTGCCGATGACAAGCATACCCATAACATGATGCAGCCACCACCATGCTTGAAAATATGAAGAGCGGTACTCAGTGTTTTTTTGTGTTGGACTTGTCCCAAACATAACACTTTGTATTCCGGACTTAAAGTACATTTCTTTGCCACATTTTTTTCTGTTTTAATTTAGTGCCTTACTGCAAACAGGATGCATGTTTTGGAATATTGTTATTCTGTACAGGCTTCCTTCTTTCCACTGTGTCAATTAGATTAGTATTGTGGAGTAACTATACTGAACAAAAATGCCACATTAAAGATTCCAGTTACAGTTCACTTGGCCCTAATCTACGGATTTCACGACTGGGCAGGGGCGCCAATCAGAATGAGTTTTTCCCCACAAAAGGGCTTTTTTTACAGCCCCCCCCCCCAGACGATCCCGCAAGTGAAGAAGCCAGATGTGGAGGTCCTGGGCTGGCGTGGTAACACGTGGTCTGCGGTTGTGAGGCCGTGCTGCCAAAATATCTAAAATGATGAAGGCGGCTTACGGTAAACAAATTCTAATTCAATTCTCTGGCAACAGTTCTGGTGGACATTCCTGCAGTCAGCATGACAATTGCATGCTCCCTAAAAACTTGAGACTGTAGCATTGTGTTGTGTAACAAAACTGCACATTTTAGAGTGGCCTTTTGTTGTCCCCAGCACAAGGTGCACCTGGGTAACGATCATGCCGTTTAATCAGCTTCTTGATATGCCCCACCTGTCAGGTGGATGAATTATCTTGCAAAGGATAAAATGCTCACTTACAGGGATGTAAACAAATTTGTTCATATGGAAAATGTCTGGGAACTATTATTTCAGCTCATGAAGCATGGGACCAACACTTTACATGTTGCGTTTATATTTTTGTTCTGTGTACAATGTTGTTGATCCAACCTTCGTTTTCTATCTCAGCCATTAAACTTTGTAACTGTTTTAAAGTCACCATTGGCCTCATGGTGAAATCCCAGAGCGGTTTCCTTCCTCTCCAGCAACTGAGTTAAGAAGAACACCTGTATCCTTGTAGTGACTGGGTGTATTGACACCCCATCCAAAGTGTAATTAATAACTTCACCATGCTCAAAGGGATATTCAATGTCTGCTCGACTGAGGGACCTTACAGATAATTGTATGTGTGGGGTACAGAGATGAGGTAATCATTCAAAATCATGTTAACCACCATTATTGCACACAGAGTGAGTCCATGCAACTTATGTGACTTGTTAAACATATTTCTACTCCTGAACTTATTTAGGCTTGTAAACACTTTCTGAAGGCACTGTATAATGCATGCTCCACTATCAAGTTGAACTTTAACTTGTTGACTGATGCCATGGCGGCGGCTACTAATGGAGCAGCTTCGAACCACAAGCCAAGGCAGCACAGGTCCACAGTACATCTGCCCTGTCTGTCAGGTGAGTAGTATTGGTTGGTATTATACGTGCTTTTAGGTTCCTCTCCATGTGTAGGCTATTGTACTGGCCTGTGTGGTACAGTCTTTCATATGTGGAGCAGTTTGTTGCATCGTATTACTTAGTTTAACATTTGTGTCAACTTTGATTTCAATCTAAGCCACAGATTATCTTCCTCCATTTTGTGCTTGACCTTTAGAAGTGCAGACCCAAAGACATCCAAGCAGCACCTTGAGAGCAAGTATCCCAAGTCTCCAATGGTCCCAGTACTGGTTGATGTGCAGGCCTAAGTGACCACACACACTCAAATGGACATACAACCGGGGTAAGATTCTTCCAACATTCACACAGTAGACATAGTGTAAACCACCATGTTGTCAACAAAATGCTCTCCTCAATGCTTAAGTTGTATTGTCTATGGCTCAATTTGTAGAAATGCTGTGATCACTCATCGTCTTTAATATTGTGATTCAGACACACAAAGACTATTTTTTTAAATGCTGCAACAGATGGAATAACGCAGCGAGACGGGCCAGATATTTATGACAACAAAAGGGGTGCAGAAGCACACCCACACCCCATTTTATGTGTATTCCATAGCCAACCATCTCTTTAACTACCTTATTCCACACTATGCCTTCTATGCCCCATGTTCCCTCAACTTCAGGCACTTTGGAACTCTGCATCTTATCTCTATAAACCCACCCTACCTTCACCCATCTTCCCTATGCTGCTACCTTCACTTCTTCTTCTCCTGATTTGATAACATCTAGACTCAGCAACACGTTTAAAAGTGTTGTTAAATTGACAAGAATGGTGTTATTATAGCTGCGTATTAGGCATGGCTTCTTTGTTGAGTCTGTCAAGTGTGTTTGTCGTTCCGTTGAGAAACACTTTTTATATAAAACCTACCTTACACATCCAGGTTTTCCATTTGTAACTCACCCACCAAATCACAGTATGCTGTTTACATTGTGTTATTTGTGCTGGTCTAATTCCTCAAATGGAAATGAAGAATCTGTGCGTTCTCAGATAGTAATAATAGTGCTCTTCGATGTCCCAGGGTTGATTGATGAATAAATCATTCAATATTTACTTAAAATCAGAGCTTTTATATGTTATGTATAAAAGGCATATGTATGCATTGTTTACCATTTAGATTTCTTTAAAAACAATGTAATTGTTGGAGTTCTGGTGTTTGATATGATTGACTACGTGCATTCTTGTCAAATAAATATACTTATTAATTCATGATTATGGACACATTCTGCAATTAGTTAATCTGGCTTTGAATCTGCAGCAGAACATGTCAACAAGTTGTTCTTCTGAATTGCTTTAATAGAGCACTGCATTCTGACACCATGAATTGAAAGATTTCACCTTGTTCATTTAGTTGCCAGAAATTATAAGGGATTAAATAAAGACCTCTACCGGCTGAAGGAGAAGAGGATCTGGTAAAATATGGGTATGAGACCATCAAATAAATGGCATATAAATTACTCTTCCACAATTTCCACGTGAGCGAGGATATTGGAAATTTAATCGAAGCCTATTGGATGATAAGTTGTTTTTAAATGTATAACTGACTTTTTCCGACATAATATAGGTATCCCTTTATTGTATGGGGCACTTTTAAATGTGCCTTTAGACGCCATGCAATTCAATAATCCTCTAAAACAAAAGCAATTTAGGTCAAAAGAGTCCATATTAACAAAGGAAATAGGACTAACAGTACAGATAGATAGCAATAAAAACTGTACCATTGAGGGACAGAATAAGTTAGAGGAAAAACAAAGAGAAATGAATGAACATCAAGAAAGAGCAAGTGTAATATATTAGTAAAAAATTAAGTGAACTGGATGAAAGATGGGGGAAATGTACCAAATTATTTTTTAAATCTTCAACATAGAAATGATACCAAAAATTATTTTCTGAAACTTATTACAAATGACGGAATCACCCATTATTCACCAAACAATATTTTGAAAAGAGGAAGCAAAGTACTTTAAGCATATGTTTTCGTTTCAATCTCCTCCATTTTACTAACCAAAGTTAATTGTATGGATTTTTTCTTCTTTAATTAATCATGTAAAATTAACAGCTGTACAGAAAGACTCAAGTGAAGGCCAAATTACAGAGGAACTTTAAGTCTAGGAAAACTCCAGGTTTGGATGGCATAACAGTTGAGGTATACCAAGCCTTTTTTGATGTACTCAGAGGACCATTATTGGCATGTTTTAACCACTCCTACAAAAATGGTAGATTATCAGACACTGATTTCATTATTACTGAAACAGGACGGAAGTGGTAAACATAAAATTGGAGGCCCCTTACACTTCAGTGTTGTGATGCAAAAAACGTGAGCAAAGTGCAAAGCGCATAGAATTAGGCATTGTCGGATATTATTCATCCTAATCAGACAGGGTTTTTACATGGACAATACATTGAAGATAATACAAGACAAGTACTGGAAACAATAGAACAATATTAAAAATCTAGGAAACCAGGCCTGGTATTCATAGCGGACTTTGAAAAGGTTTTGGATAAAGTACTACTGGAATTTATATATACAAACCCATTCAGAAATTATTCAGACTCCTTGATTTTTTCCACATTGTTACGTTACAGCCTTATTCTAAAATGGATTAAATAGTTTTTCAGTCTGACGTCCAGAGAGCTCTGGAGCAGGTTTTCATCAAGGATCTCTGTACTTTGCTCAGTTAATCTTTTCCTCGATCCTGGCTAGTCTCTCGGTCCCTGCCGCTGAAAAGCATGCCACCACCATGCATCACAGTAGGTATGGTATTAGCCTGGTGATGAGTGGTGCCTGGTTTCCTCCAGACATGACACTTGGCATTCAGGGCAAAGAGTTCAATCTTGGTTTCATCAGACCAGAGAGTCCTTTAGGTGCCTTTTGGCAAACTCCAAACGGGCTGTCGTGCCTTTTACTGAGGAGTGGCTTCCGTCTGGCCACTCAACCATAAAGGCCTGATTGATGGAGTGCTGCAGCAAAGGTTGGGCTTCTGGAAGGTTCTCCCATCTCCACAGAGGAACTCTGGAGCTCTGCCAGTGACCATTGGGTTCTTGGTCACCTCCCTGATTGGTCACCTCCCCCAATTGCTCAGTTTGGCTGGGAAGTCAGCTCTAGGAAGAGTCTCTTGGTGGTTCCAAACTTCTTCCATTTAAGAATGATGGAGGCCACTGTGTTCTTGGGGACCTTCAATGCTGCAGAAATGTTTTTGTACCCTTCCCCAGATCTGTGCCTCGACACAATCCTGTCTCTGAGCTCTATGGACAATTCCTTCAACGTCATGGCTTAGTTTTTTGCTCTGACATGCACTGTCAACTGTGGGACCTTCTATAGATTGGACATGATTGGAAAAGCACACACCTATCAATTCAATTTACCACAAGTGGACTCCAATCAAGTTGTAGAAACATCTCAAGGACGATCAATGGAAACAGGATGCACCTGAACTCAACTTCGAGTCTCATAGCAAAGGGTCTTAATACTTACTTTTATTTGTAAAAATTTCCAAAAAACTGTTTTCGCTTTGTCATTATGGGGTATTGTGTGTAGATTGATGACAATTATACATTTTTATCATCATTTTTGGAATAACGCTGTAACGTAACAAAATGTGGAAAAAGTGAAGGGGTCTGAACACTTTTCGAATAAACTGTAAATGCCTGGAATATTTCACATTTTTGAGAATCTCTTATAAAATAGGTTAAAGTTATGTATAGTAACCCTAGGTGTAAAATAGTAAATAATGGCTACTTCTCAGAAAGTATTAAACTGTCAAGTGGAGTAAAACAAGTTTGTCCACTATCGACATATCTATTTATTATGTCCATCAAAATGTTAGCTATTAAATACACATGGTTAGCAGATGTTAATGCGAGTGTAGCGAAATGCAGTAATATCTAACAATTTCACAACTACCTTATACACACACAAGTGTAAAGGAATGAATAAGAATATGTACATACAAATATATGGATGAGCGATGGCCGAACGGCATAGGCAAGATGCAGTAGATGGTACAGAGTACAGTATATACATATAAGATGAGTAATGTAGGGTATGTAAACATTATATAAAGTGGCATTGTTTAAAGTGACTAGTGATACATTTATTACATCCAATTTTTAATTATGAAAGTGGCTAGAGATTTGAGTCAATATGTTGGCAGCAGCCACTCAATGTTAGCGATGGCTGTTTAACAGTCTGATAGCCTTGAGATAGAAGCTGTTTTTCAGTCTCTCGGTCCTAACTTTAATGAACCTGTACTGACCTCGCCTTCTGGATGATAGCGGGGTGAACAGGCAGTGGCTCGGGTGGTTGTTGTCCTTGATGATCTTTTGGCCTTTTTGTGACATCGGGTGGTGTAGGTGTCCTGGAGAGCAGGTAGTTTGCCCCCGGTGATGCGTTGTGCAGACCTCACTACCCTCTGGAGAGCCTTACGGTTGTGGGCGGAGCAGTTGCCATACCAGGCGGTGATGCAGCCCGACAGGATGCTCTCGATTGTGCATCTGTAAAAGTTTGTGAGTGTTTTTGGTGACAAGCCAAATTTCTTCAGCCTCCTGAGGTTGAAGAGGCATTGTTGCGCCTTCTTCACCACGCTGTCTGTGTGGGTGGACCAGTCCAGTTTGTCCGTGATGTGTACGCCGAGGAACTTAACCTGTTGGGGATAGGGGGCAGTATCTGCACGGCCGGATAAAAAACGTACCCGATTTAATCTGGTTACTACTCCTGCCCAGAAACTAGAATATGCATATAATTGTTTGATTTGGGTAGAAAACACCCTAAAGTTTCTAAAACTGTTTGAATGGTGTCTGTGAGTATAACAGAACTCATTTGGCAGGCCAAAACCTGAGAAGATTCCAAACAGGAAGCGCTCTCTCTGACCATTTCATGGCCTTCTTGATCATCTCTAACCAAAACAGGGGATCTCTGGCATAACGTGATATTTTCTAACGCTCCCATAGGCTCTCAGAAGGCGCCAGAAAGATGAATGGTGGCTTTGCAGGCCCTGGCTGAAAAACATTAGCGCATTTTGATAGTGGTCGATCAGAGTACAATGAGACCGAGGCGCGTGCACGAGGCGACCCCATGTTTTTATTTTCTCTGTCTTTGAACTAAAACAGGGTTTCCCGGTCGGAATATTATCGCTTTTTTACGAGAAAAATGGCATAAAAATTGATTTTAAACAGCGGTTGACATGCTTCGAAGTACGGTAATGGAATATTTAGAATTTTTTTGTCACGAAACGCGTCGGGCGCGTCACCCTTCTTTACCCTTCGGATAGTGTCTTGAACGCACGAACAAAACGCCGCTATTTGGATATAACTATGGATTATTTGGGACCAAACCAACATTTGTTATTGAAGTAGAAGTCCTGGGAGTGCATTCTGACGAAGAACAGCAAAGGTAATCAAACTTTTCTAATAGTAAATCGGAGTTTGGTGAGTACCACACTTGGTGGGTGTCAAAATAGCTAGCCTGTGATGGCCGGGCTATCTACTCAGAATATTGCAAAATGTGCTTTCACCGAAAAGCTATTTTAAAATCGGACATAGCGAGTGCATAGAGGAGTTCTGTATCTATAATTCTTAAAATAATTGTTATGTTTATTGTGAACGTTTATCGTGAGTAATTTAGTAAATTCACCGGAAGTGTTCGGTGGGAATGCTAGTCACATGCTAATGTAAAAAGCTGGTTTTTGATATAAATATGAACTTCATTGAACAAAACATGCATGTATTGTATAACATAATGTCCTAGGATTGTCATCTGATGAAGATCATCAAAGGTTAGTGCTGCATTTAGCTGTGGTTTGGGTTTATGTGACATTATATGCTAGCTTGAAAAATGGGTGTCTGCGATTATTTCTGGCTGGGTACTCTGCTGACATAATCTAATGTTTTGCTTTCGTTGTAAAGCCTTTTTGAAATCGGACAGTGTGGTTAGATTAACGAGAGTCTTGTCTTTAAAATGGTGTAAAATAGTCATATGTTTGAAAAATTGAAGTTTCTAAGGTATTTGAATATCGCGCCACGGGATTACACTGGCTGTTGAGTAGGTAGCCCATAGAGGTTAAAACTTTCCACCTTCTCCACTACTGTCCCGTCATTGTGGATAGGGAGGTGTTTCCTGAAGTCCACGATCATCTCCTTTGTTTTGTTGCTGTTGAGTGTGAGGTTATTTTCCTGACACCACACTCCCAGGGCCCTCACCTCCTCCCTGAAGGCCGTCTCGTCATTGTTGGTAATCAAGACTACCATTGTAGTGTTGTCTGCAACCTTGATGATTGAGTTGGAGGCGTGCATGGCCACGCAGTCATGGATGAACAGGGAGAATGAGGATCAGCGAGGTGGAGATGTTGTTTCCTACCCTCACCACCTGGGGGCGGCCCATAAGAAAGTCCAGGACCCAGTTGCACAGGGCGGGATCGAGACCCAGGGTCTCGAGCTTAATGATGAGTTTGGAGGGTACTACGGTGTTAAATGCTGAGCTGTAGTCGATGAACAGCATTCTTACATAGGTATTCCTCTTGTCCAGATGGGTTAGGGCAGTGTGCAGTGTGATTGCGATTGCGTCGTCTGTGGACCTATGGGGGCGGTAAGCAAATTGGAGTGGGTCTAGGGTGTCAGGTAGGGTGGAGGTGATATGATCCTTGACTAGTCTCTCAAAGCACTTCATGATGACGGAAGTGAGTGTTAAGGGGCGATACCCATTTAGCTCAGTTACCTTAGCTTTCTTGGGAACAGGAACTATGGTGGCCCTCTTGAAGCATGGGGGAACAGCAGACTGGGACAGGGACTGATTGAATATGTCCGTAAACACACCAACCAGCTGGTCTGCGCATGCTCTGAGGATGCGGCTAGGGTTGCCATCTGGGCCGGCAGCCTTGCAGGGGTTAACACGGTTAAATGTTTTACTCACGTTGACTGCAGTGAAGGAGAGCCCGCAGGTTTTGGTAGCGGGCAGTGTCAGTGGCACTGTATTGTCCTCAAAGCGAGCAACGAAGTTGTTTAGTTTGTCTGGGAGCAAGACATCGGTGTCCTTGACGGGACTGGTTTTCTTTTTGTAATCCGTGATTGAGTGTAGATCCTGGGGTGGCAGCGTAGCCTAGTGGTTAGAGCATTGGACTAGTAACCGAAAGGTTGCAAGTTCAAATCCCCAAGCTGACAAGGTAAAAATCTGTCGTTCTGCCCCTGAACAAGGCAGTTAACCCACTGTTCCTAGGCCGTCATTGAAAATAAGAATTTGTTCTTAACCTGTCTGGGATAGGGGGCAGTATTTTCACGGCCGGATAAAAAACGTACCCGATTTAAACTGGTTACTACTCTTGCCCATAAACGAGAATATGCATATTATTAGTAGATTTGGATAGAAAACACTCTGAAGTTTCTAAAACTGTTTGAATGATGTCTGTGAGTATAACAGAACTCATAAGGCAGGCAAAAACCTGAGAAAATTACAAGCAGGAAGTGGCCTGTCTGACAATTTGTAGTCCTTCTGTTGCATCTCTATCGAAATTACAGTATCTGTGCTGTTACGTGACACTTTCTAAGTTTTGGCTCTCTAAAGCCTTCAGAAAGTGGAATGACGCGTCTCCTGTCTCTGGGCAGATAACAGCAGCAGAGTTTGTCAGTGGACTGCCTGGTGACAGATAGACTGGAGCTGCGCGTTCACAAGACCTCGCCATTTTTTTCTTTCACTCTTTGAATGAATACAACGTTGTCCGGTTGGAATATTATCGCTATTTTACGAGAAAAATGGCATAAAAATTGATTTTAAACAGCGTTTGACATGCTTCTAAGTACGGTAATGGAACATTTTGACATTTCTTGTCACGAAATGCGCTCGCGCGTTAAACTTTGGATAGTGACCTGAACGCACGAACAAAACGGAGGTATTTGGATATAACTATGGATTATTTGGAACCAAAACAACATGTTATTGAAGTAGAAGTCCTGGGAGTGCATTCTGACGAAGAACAGCAAAGGTAATCCAATTTTGTGTCTGAGCTGTTGAATTGCGACTCTACTTTGTCTATACTGATGCTTAGCTTTGATTGCCTTGTGGAGGGAATAGCTACACTGTTTGTATTCGTTAATGTTCCCGGTCGCCTTGCCATGATTAAAAGCAGTGGTACGCACTTTCAGTTTTACGCGAATGCTGCCATCAATCCACGGTTTCTGGAAGGGAAGGTTTTAATAGTCACTGTGGGTACAACATTACCGATGCACTTGCTAATAAACTCGCTCATCGAATCAGCGTAACGTAGTGTAGTCCATGTGATCGAAGCAATCTTGAAGCGTGGAATCAGATTGGTCGGACCAGCGTTGAACAGACCTGAGCACGGGCGTTTCCTGTTTTAGTTTCTGTCTATCGGCTGGGAGCAACAAAATGGAGTCGTGGTCAGATTTGCTGAAAGGAGGGCGGGGAGGGCTTTGTATGCATCGCAGAAGTTGTGATCCAGAATTTTTCCAGCCCGGGTCACGCATTCGATATGCTGATAAAATTTAGGGAGCCTTGTTTTCAGATTAGCCTTGTTAAAATCCCAGCTACAATAAATGCAGCCTCAGGATGTGGTTTCCAGTTTACATAGAGTCCAATGAAGATCTTTCAGGGCCGTCAAGGTGTCTGCTTGGGGGGGGATATACACGGCTGTGATTATAATCAAAGAGAATTCTCTTGGTAGATAATGCGGTCGGCATTTGATTGTAAGGAATTCTAGGTCCGGTGATCAAAAGGACTTGAGTTCCTGTATGTTGTTATGATCACACCACGACTCGTTAATCATAAGGCATACAACCCCGCCCTTCTTCTTACCAGAGAGATGTTTGTTTCTGTCGGCGCAATGCGTGAAGAAACCGGGTGACTGTACCGACTCTGATAACGTATCCCGAGTGAGCCATGTCTCCGTGAAACAGAGAACAACATATAAAATCTAAATACTGCATAGTTTCCTAAGAACGTGAAGCCAAGCGACCATCTCTGTCGGCGCCAGATCCAACAATAATATCAAGGGGCTAGAAACCCAGGGTTTAAAAACAAAGGTGTCATTGTACGCGGATGATTCACGTTCTTTTAAATCCACAATTTGGATCCCTCCTCAGCCTACTTTTCTAACTTCTCTGGATTACAACCAAATTATGATAAAGTGTATATTTAAGTAATAAGGCCCAAGGGGGTGTGGTATTTGGCCAATATACCAGAGCTAAGGGCTGTTCTTACGCACGATGCAACGCGGAGTTCCTGGATACAGCCCTTAGCCTTGGCCATATACCACAAACCCCTGAGGTGCCTTACTGCTATTAGAAAAACTGGTTACCAATGTAATTAGAGCAGTAAAAATAAATGCTTTGTCATACCCGTGGTATATGGTCTGATATACCACGGCTATCAGCCAATCAGCATTCAGGGCTCCAACCACCCAGTTTATAATACGTATTGGTTTACAAAAAAAATAAATACTACTTTTACATTACTGTGTAGTTTACCAATAAAAATGGTTTGACAGTGATGTGGACATACTCAGTACTCATATCCCGAAATAAAGAAATTCTCACTACAATACATTTTAATAGAAAGTTTGCAAAAATAGATAAGATCTTGCTACAATGGAAATTAAAAATACCTGTCTATTTGTGGGGGAAAAAGAATCACCCTGATTAACTCTTTAGTCACATCCCAGTTTACCTATTTGCTATGGCATTGCCTACACCTAGCGACCAGCTTTTTAATTATATGAGCAAAAAGGGTAAACTGAGTTTGTTTCTAGTAATCCCTCCTCCGTCAAACTTCTTCTTTGGACTTTATATGGAAGTTGGCAACCAACTTTAAGGCGCATTACCACCACCAACTGGACTGGAGTGTGGACCTCAGTTCATCTTTCAATCACCCACGTGGGTAACAACTAGAGGTTGACCGATTAATCGGAAAGGCCGATTTCAAGTTTTCATAACAATCGGTAATCGGTATTCTTGGACACCGATTTTTTTATACACCTTTATTTAACTAGGCAAGTCAGTTAAGAACACATTCTTATTTTCAATGACGACCTAGGAACGGTGGGTTAACTGCCTTGTTCAGGGGCAGAACGACCGATTTTTACCTTGTCAGCTCGGGGATTCATTTTTGCAACCTTCCGGTTACTAGTCCAACGCTCTAACCACCTGCCTGCACTCCACGAGGAGACTGCGTGGCAGGCTGACTACCTGTTACGCGAGGGCAGCAAGAAGCCAAGGTAAGTTGCTAGCTAGCAATAAACTTATCTTATAAAAAACAATCTTAACATAATCACTAGTTAACTACACATGGTTGATGATATTACTAGTTTATCTACCGTGTCCTGCGTTGCATATAATCGATGTGGTGCCTGTTAATTTCTCATTGAATCACAGCCTACTTCGACAAACGGGTGATGATTTAACAAGCGCATTTGCGAAAACAGCACTGTCATTGCACCAATGTACCTAACCATAAACATCAATGCCTTTCTTTAAAATCAATACACAAGTATATATTTTTAAACCTGCATACTTAGTTAATATTGCCTGCTAACATGAATTTCTTATAACTTGGGAAATTGTGTCACTTCTCTTGCGTTCCGTGCAAGCAGTCAGGGTATATGCAGCAGTTTGGGCCGCCTGGCTCATTGCAAACTGTGTGAAGTCCATTTATTCCTAACAAAGGCCGTAATTAATTATGACATAACATTGAAGGTTGTACAATGTAACAGCAATATTTAGACTTAGGGATGCCATCCGTTAGATAAAATACGGAACGGTTCCGTATTTCACTGAAAGAATAAGCATTTTGTTTTCGAAATGATAGTTTCCGGATTCAACCATTTTAATGACCAAAGGCTCGTATTTGTGTTATGTTATAATTAAGTCTATGATTTGATAGATCAGTCTGACTGAGCGATGGTAGGCACCAGCAGGCTCATAAGCATTCATTCAAACAGCACTTTCCTGCGTTTGCCAGCAGCTCTTCGCAATGCTTCAAGCATTGTGCTGTTTATGACTTCAAGCTTATCAGCTCCCGAGATTAGGCTGGTGTAACCGATGTGAAATGGCTAGCTAGTTAGCGGGGTGCGTGCTAATAGCGTTTCAAACGTCACTCGCTCAGACTTGTTCCCCTTGCTCTTAATGGGTAACGCTGCTTCGACGGTGGCTCTTGTCGATGTGTTCCTGGTTCGAGCCCAGGTAGGAGCGAGGAGAGGGACGGAAGCTATACTGTTACACTGGCAATACTAAAGTGCCTATAAGAACATCCAATAGTCAAAGGTATATGAAATACAAATCGTATAGAGAAATAGTCCTATAATTCCTATAATAACTATAACCTAAAACTTCTTACTTGGGAATATTGAAGACTCATGTTAAAAGGAACCACCAGCTTTCATATGTTCTCATGTTCTGAGCAAGGAACTTAAATGTTAGCTTTTTTACATGGCACATATTGCACTTTTACTTTCTTCTCCAACACTTTGTTTTTGCATTATTTAAACCAAATTGAACATGTTTCATTATTTATTTGAGGCTAAATTGATTTTATTGATTTATTTTAACTTAATATAATACGTTTTCATTCAGTATTGTTGTAATTGTCATTATTACAAATAAAAATATATACATTTTAATAATTTTTTTTTTTTAAATCAGCCGATTAATCCGTATCGGCTTTTTTTGGTCCTCCAATAATCGGTATCGGCGTTGAAAAATCATACTCGATCGACCTCTAGTAAAAACCAATGAGAAGATGGGAGAGGCGGGACTTGCAGCGCATCAAGCATCACAAATAGACCCAAGTTCTATTTTAGCGCCTGGCTACACAGACCCTCGTTGATGCGCGCACGAGCAGTGTTGACGCAATGATTGAATAACATGCATTTGCAATGCTCGTGCACGCGGCCAGTGTGGTCAGCATGTCATACTTAAATCCAAAATGGTTCTCTAGCAGATTAGTAAGAATGTCTTACCCCTTGTTCAAGAATGTCCTTTCCCCTTTATTCAAATTAATACCTCTCACTTTCGGTTCTTTGAAAATGAAACAATCTCCAAAATATTGCTATTTTTAAAACAAACCATAGAAAGTTGGTTGCAATTTCTGTTTAATCCAGCAGAAAAGACAGAACAAATAATACAACAAATATTATGGTTAAACTCAAATATAGTACTTGATCAATCATAAATAGGACTGGTGGAGTTGTCACACATGCAGCTAACATACATATAAAATATCTGCTCTCCCAAAATTACAACCAACTAATGGCAGCATTACTGCAAACATTGAAGAGGCAGAAGGGGGAAACAGGCTGGAGTGGAAGGGGGAAACAGTAAGGAATTTTTCTGTCACACCTACATTAAAAACCACAATTGGTTAAAGAAAATTGTGATAAACTATAACAGTTTTATACGGACAAACAAATTGACAGCTGAGTCATACAGATTGCAAAATAGTTGGGAAGAGATTTTTGAGGTACGGAATCCATGGCACTTGGTTTATGAACTGATTCAAAACGTAAAATTTTTTTCCATTTAAATTACTATACAAAATTATTGCAACCAATAGAACGTTATATATATGGGGGATACAACCATCCCAGCTCTGCAGATGTTGCTGCGAAGAGACAGAATTATGAGATCTTTTGTTTTGGTACTGTCCATATGTAGCTCGTTTTTGGTCACAGGTCCAGGATTGGCTGAAGAATTGCAACATTTACCTGGAGCCAACTCTGCAAATAGCACTGCTGGGTGATTTTAAAACACATAGGCAATCGATCAATAATATAATAATACTCTTAGCAAAAATCTGTATCTTTAATTTACAATCTGTATAAATTACGAGAGCAGAAAGGTTCATAACTTTTGTGAAACATCACAGAACAGTTGAAAAATATATGGTGCCAGGACAACAACATCTCCCTCAACGTGATCCAGACTGAGGAGATGATTGTGGACTAAAGGAAAAGGAAGACCGAGCACGCCCCATTCTCATCGACCGGGCTGTAGTGGAGCAGGTTGAGAGCTTCAAGTTCCTTGGTGTCCACGTCACCAACAAACTAACATGGTCCAAGCACACCAAGACAATCGTGAAGAGGGAATGACAAAACCTATTCCCCCTCAGGAGACTGAAAAGATTTGGCATGTGTCCTCGGATCCTCCAAAGTTTCTACAGCTGCACCATCGAGAGCATCCTGACTGGTTACATCACTGTCTGGTATGGCAACTGCTCGGCCTCCAACTGCAAGGCACTACAGAGGGTAGTACGTACGGCCCAGTACATCACTGAGGCCAAGCTTCCTGCCATCCAGGACCTCTATACCAGGCGGTGTCAGAGGAAGGCCCTAAAAATTGTCAAAGACTCCAGCCACCCTAGTTATAGACTGTTCTCTCTGCTAACACACGGCAAGCGGTACCGGAGCGCCTAGTCTAGGTCCAAGAGGCTTCTAAACAGCTTCTACCCACAAGCCATAGGACTACTGAACAGATAATCAAATGGCTTACACAGACTACTTGCATTGTCCCCCCCTCCTCTTTACATTGCTGCTACTCTGTTATTATCTATGCATAACTCACTTTAATAACTCTACCCACATGTATATAGTTCCTCAATTACCTCGACTAACCGGTACCCCCTGTATATATCCTCGCTCCTGTTATTTTTCTGCTGCTCTTTAATTATTTTTTACTTTATTTCTTTAGTTATTTTCTTAAAACTGCATTGTTGGTTAAGGGCTTGTAAGTAAGAATTTCACTAACGTCTACACCTGTTGTATTCGGAGCATTTGACAAATAAAATTTGATTTTGATTTGAAACAGAAATAAAAAGAAATGGATGGAGTTAAGAGATATTTTGGAGAGGTTGAGTGGAGCTGAAGGGTGGGACTAACAAGGTAACCAATGTAAAATATACTGTATCAGTAAAATGTATATAGGTTCAGAACTTATGTGAAACACCAGTCTCAACGTCAACAGCGACTCCGGGATGCTGGCCTTCTAGGCAGAGTTGCAAAGAAAAAGCAATATCTCAGACTGGCCAATAAAAAGAAAAGATTAAGATGGGCAAAAGAACACTGACACTGGACAGAGGAACTCTGACTAGAAGGCCAGCCTCCCGGAGTCGCCTCTTCACTGTTGACGTTGAGACTGGTGTTTAGCAGGTACTATTTAATGAAGCTGCCAGTTGAGGACTTGTGAGGCTTCTGTTTCTCAAACTAGACACTAATGTACTTGTCCTCTTGCTCAGTTGTGCACCGGGCCTCCCACCCCTCTTTCTATTCTGGTTAGAGCCAGTTTGGCCTGTTCTGTGAAGGGAGTAGTACACAGTGTTGAACGAGATCTTCAGGTTCTTGGCAATTTCTCGCATGGAATAGCCTTCATTTCTCAGAACAAGAATAGACTGTCGAGTTTCAGAAGAAAGTTATTTGTTACTGGCCATTTCGAGCCTGTAATCGAACACACAAAATCAACTAAACTAAAGGAGGCCAGTTTTATTGCTTCTGTAATCAGCACAACAGTTTTCAGCTGTGCTAACATAATTGCAAAAGGGTTTTCTAATGATCAATTAGCCCTTTAAAATGATACACTTGGATTAGCTAACACAATGTGCCATTGGAACACAGGAGTGATGGTTGCTGATAATGGGCCTCTGTACGCCAACGTAGATATTCCAGCTACAATAGTCATTTACAAAAATGTCTACACTGTATTTCTAATCAATTTTATTTTAAAATGGACAAAAAAAAATTGCTTTTCTTTAAGAAAAACAAGGACATGTCTAAGTGACCCCAAACTTTTGAACAGTAGTGTATATATTTTTTCAATCTACACACAATACCCCATAATGACAAAGTGAAACCAGGTTTTTAGAAAATGTTCAACGTTTATTAAAAATAAAAAAATACTTATTTACGTAAGTATTCATACCCTTTGCTATGAGACTGGAAATTGAGCTCAGGTGCATTCTGTTTCCGTTGATCATCCTTGAGATGTTTCTACAACTTGATTGAAGTCCACTTGTGGTAAATTCAATTGACTGGACATGATTTGAAAAGGTCCCACAGTTGACAGTGCATGTCAGAGGAAAAACCAAGCCATGAGGTCGTAGGAATTGTCCGTAGAGCTCCGAGACAGGATTGTGTTGAGCCACATATCTGAGGAAGGGTACCAAAAATAAGAAAGCCAAGTTAACTGAACTAAATGTCTATCGCCCTGTAGCACTCACTTCTGTCATCATGAAGTGCTTTGAGAGACTAGTCAAGGATCATATTACCTCTACCTTACCTGACACCCTAGACCCACTTCAATTTGCTTACCGCCCCAATAAATCCACAGACGATGCAATCGCCATCACACTGCACAATCCCATCTGGACAAGAAGAATACCTATGTAAGAATGCTGTTCATTGACTATAGCTTAGCATTCAACACCATAAAACCCTCCAAGCTCATCATTAAGCTCGAGACCTGGGTCTGAACACCGTCCTGTGCAACTGGGTCCTGGACTTCCTGACGGGCCGCCCCAGGTGGTGAAGGTAGGAAACAACACCTCCACTTTGCTGATCCTATACACAGGGGCCCCACAAGGGTGCATGCTCAGCCCCTTCCTGTACTCCCTGTTCACCCATGACTGCATGGCCACGGAAGCCTCCAACACAATCATCAAGTTTGCAGATGACAACAGTAGTACGACTGATTACCAACAATGACAAGACATCCTACAGGGAGGAGGTGAGGGCCCTGGGAGTGTGGTGCCAGGACAACAACCTCAACAAAACAAAGGAGCTGATCGTGGACTTCAGGAAACAGCAGAGGGAGCACCCCTCTATCCACATCAAGGGGACCGCAGAGGAGAATCACTGACACATCACTGACAAACTGAAATGGTCCACCCACACAGACATCGTGGTGAAGAAGGTGCAACAGCACCTCTTCAACCTCAGGAGGCTGAATAAATTTGGCTTGGCACCTAAAACCCTCAAACTTTTAGAGATGCACAATTGAGAGCATCCTGTCGGGCTGTATCACCGCCTGGGCTCTCCAGAAGATGGTGAGGTCTGCCCAACGCATCACCGGGGGCAAACAACCTGCCCTCCAGGACACCTACACCACCCAATGTCACAGGAAGGCCAAAAAGATCATCAAGGACAACAACCACCCAAGCCACTGCCTGTTCACCCCGCTATCATTTAGAAGGCGAGGTCAGTACAGGTGCATCAAAGTTGGGACCTAGAGACTGAAAAACAGAATCCATCTCAAGGCCACCAGACTGTTAAATAGCCATCACTAGCACATTAGAGACTGCTGCCCTATATACATAGACTTGAAATCAATGGCCACTTTCATAATGTTTACATATTTTGCATTACTTATCTCATATGTATACACTGTATTCTATTCTACTGTATTTTAGTCTATGCCGCTCCGACATCGCTTGTCTAAATATTGATATATTCTTAATTCCATTCCTTTAGATGTGTATTGTGAAATTGTTAGATATTACATCACTGTTGGAGCTAGAAACACAAGTATTTCGCTACACCCGCAACAACATCTGCTAAACGTGTATGTGACCAATAACATTTTATTTGATTAGAAGGGCCTTGGTAAGGGTGGTGACCAAAAACCCAATGGTCACTCTGACAGAGCTCTAGAGTTCCTCTGTGGAGACGGGAGAACCTTCCAGAAGGACAACCATCTCTACAGCACTCCACCAATCAGGCCTTTATGGTAGCAGCCAGACGGAAGCCAATTCTCATTAAAAAGACACATGACAGCCAGCTTGGAGTTTGCCAAAAGGCACCTAAAAGACAAACAAGATTCTCTGGTCTGATGAAACCAAGATTGAACTCTTTGGCCTGAATGCCAAGGGTCACATCTGGAGGAAATCTGGCACCATCCCTACGGTGAAGCATGGTGGCAGCATCATGTTTTACAGGATGTTTTTCAGCGGCAGGGACTAGGAAACTAGTCAGGATCGAGGAAAAGACGAACCAAGCAAAGTACAGAGAGATCCTTGATGACAGATCCTTGCTCCAGAGCTCTCAGGACCTCAGACTGGGGCGAAGGTTCACCTTCCAGCAGGACAATGACCCTGAGCACACAGCCAAGACAACGCAGGATAGCTTCAGAATAAGTCTCTCAATGTCCTCGACTGGCCCAGCCAGAGCCCGGACTTGAATCCAATCGAACATCTCTGGAGAGACCTGAAAATAGCTGTGCAGCAACGCTCCCCATCCAACCTGACAGAGCTTGAGAGGATCTGCAGAGAAGAATGGGCGAAACTCCCCAAATACAGGTGTCCTAAGCTTGTAGCATCATACCCAAGAAGACGAGGCTGTAAATCGCTGCCAAAGGGACTTCAACAAAGTACTGAGTAAAGGGTCTGAATACTTATGTAAATGTGATTTCATTATTTATTTTTAGCAGAAATCTCTAAAAACCTGTGTTTCCTTTTCATGAAGGGGGGATTGTGTGTAGTTTGGGGGTGGACTATTTTATACATTTTAGAATAAGGCTGTAACAAAATGAGGAAAAAGCCAAGGGGTCTGAATACTTTCCGAATGCACTGTATATGTTGATAATATCTAGGTAGGTAGCTAGCTATATAGCTTCTTTACAAAAAACTAGCCTAGTACTCATGGCACAAATACCGAACTGCTACTAGGATAGTTCTGTACAAGTCCAAATTCATACAAATATTAGTTAAATAAAATATGGAACAGTAGATTAATGGGATCAAGGTAGCTAATAGACGTCAGCAATGGTGTCAGCGGGAGATGAGTTGCAGGATGCTAATTAGAATTTTCAACTAATAGTAAATAGAGCCTAATATATTGATAAGTCACTTTGTCTGAAAGATTTACACTTATCAAAACATCACGCCAGGCTAAGCCTAAAATTGAAGATGCACTATGCAGAAATCGCTCCGCCATTTCCTGGTTGATATGTTATTAGTTTGCCTAATTTCAGTTTATGACAAAACAAGTTTAGTATAGAGAATAATTGCACCATCTAAACCATTGTGAAATACATTTTCCATAAGCAAAATATTGTATTTTCAGCTGTTTGACACTGGTGTTCAAAACCAAAAGTTAAAAAAACACAAGAACAAAACATAAGCACTGGAAGCATAGAAATAGCACACATGGAACAGATCTAGCGTTTCTTAGACTTGCTTTGAATGAGAATGACAGCTATTTAACTCACATTTCTATGAGAATTTTGATACATATTGCAGCTTTAAATGGTGAAAAAACGATTGGAACCATTTCAGTGTCTGACCGCTAGGTTTTATGGGTATTATGACACGACCACTGCGGGGCTCAATTTACATATTTTTTTTAGATTTGGTTCTCAAAAAGAAAACTATTTAAAACTAGCTTGATAGCCAAGCAGAGTATATAGTTGGTGTTATTATGGATAGCAGTATAACAAAAAAAGTGAAGGTGGCATAAAAGTGAAGGGGGCATATTTATCTACCATACCGACCATCCATTATTAATACAAAACCAAAAAGAACACAGTTGGGCACTAATTTACTACCATACTAGCTATAGTAGCGGTAGCTAGCTTACTGACCTATGCACAGTCCAGGGTCAAGCAGCCATACCGCGTGACCTTTTTTAAAGTGTAAATTAATTTGGCTACTTTGCATCTAACATTCTGTTGTTGTAAGATATCATTGCATACGTTAATCTAACGAGAATTGTTTCAAACAATACCTTTCTGGTTATCCAGCTGTGTCCTATCATAAGACGAAGCCTACACAACCTTCCATTTTCTCTTCTCCTCCACTGTGAGTTTTGTTCTCGCTCTCGCGGTTGAAATAAATCTGTCGCGAGAAGTTTGATGTACACCGGATATATGGACGCACAGTGCTCGCGAGGTGAATTGATGGCGCAGGTGAGAGGTTAAATGTTTTTATTCTCACATATTTCAGTGATACTTCTATATAAGCCCTACATGGAGAGCAGATGCAACTTATGACAAACACTTTTTGCAAGAGGCTCAAGAGTATAGCTACAAAAAAGCAAGTTTAGTACCAAATCTGCCTTCTCTGCTTAAACAGTAGCCTACCAAGAAGTCCTAATCCTCCTTCCATTTGCCCTTAAATGCCACAATCCCTTACTTTGAATTTGTGCACACCAACAAATTACTAATTACATTTACTACATTAAACCAAAGCGTGTCATGTCTACTTAGCCAAACCAGTTCCCAGTTGTCCAGCAGGTGGCAACAAAGCCCACTTATGCCAATAAAATACTTTAAAAAAAAACATTGGTCAGACCTGTTTAATTTTTTTTCTTAAAGACATTAACAATCCATTTACTATATGTACAATATGTAAACAAGAGAATATATGACAAAGGGGTAAATAAACATGCTCAGAATAATATACAGTCAGTCACTTTTGTTGTTTCCTTTACCCTCCAAAAACACTATCATGGTCGAAAGTAATTCTGGAGTAGGCTTACATTGTTAATGAATAACCAAACCATCGAAGGTTGATGAGACAAATAGTTCTGACAGAATCTGAATAGAGAGTCCAGGTGACATTCATATAAAGTCTTACAATGCATTTAAATAAAAACGATTTCCAGAGCCGAGCCGTTTCAAAACATTTGGAAAGTGATTTTCATTCACAAACAGTACTTAAAAAAAAAATCTCATATGCTTGTCATAGCACTATAAATATTGTCCATGTGTCTTATTACAAAAACTTTGTACAGTTTTAACCTTTTTATAGTTTTTATACATCACAGTTTATTAAAATCTATGTATACACTGAGGAACTACGATATATAATGAGTATGAAACAATAACGTACACACAGGGGGTGATAACCAACTTAATGCTATCCCTTTGAATGAAATGTCTGTGTATACTGTTTATGGATTTTCAAATACACCCTTGTCAACTCCTTACAAAATAATGAAACTTTTAAACTGCATTGACAACACCTTTTAAACCACATTAACAATGTAGAATCATTTACATTTTAGATTGTTTGCATGTCCCAAAAAGGGCTGGCACAGTAATGTGCTCGGTTTCACTTCTGGTGGCAAATAACTATAAAGACTTGTGGTATATTTTAAAGAGCAGCATCACAGGTTTCAAGTTTAAGATTGTTGTAAAAACACACAAAACATTGACGTCTGATGTTTTGATGCACTTTCCTGTAGATAACTAGCGTTAGGATAGATGGTAAGAGGGATATAAAAATAGGACGAAAAAAGGAAGGAAAGAGTTCAAATGTATACAGACTGAAGTTTGATATCCAGGTGAACTACAGTCACAAGGGCAAGGTAAGTGAATCCTCCAGTCTAGCATATAGATCTTGAGGAGGATGAAGGATGGCTTAAAACATTGGATCACGAGGCAGACGTTGAACACAACAAGGGACAGGGGATGAGTCAGCTGAATCACAAGAGGAGCAGGCCTTTATGCAAGGAGTGTCCTTGGCGTTTTAAAGCCCTAAGCCTGGCTAGGAGAGGGTGAGGGTGTCTGGTGGTTTTGATACCTCTGTGGTCTTTCATACGGAGATTCGCTGCACATTCCCAGATTAGTTGGTCGCAAAAAGGCTTGGTTTATTGGATCTGTCTCTTTGCAACAGATACATACATTTTACAGACTGCAGGATTGTAGAGTACAAATGTGTGTGTGCAGTGTAGTGGTTAGGGCACAGTAACACTGGCACTGTCCTTGCTCTTGTCCACACCGCAGGTAGGAGAGGGGCCTTTGTCTGTGGCGGCAGATCCTGTACCAGAAGGGGTCTGGGCGCTGGAGGAGTGACCTGGTGGTTTGGCTGAAGGGTCAGACGTAGACTCTGCCTCTGGTTCCTGCTGAGAAGCTGTTGCTGTAAGAACAGAGGGAAGCAGACATGAAACATAAGTTCAGATAGTAAAATAAAATACAGAGAGAGAGCTAAAGATAGTGTGTAATGTGTATGGCATGTTGGTGCCTGAAGTTTTAGTGCACAGGCACTTCCTTCTATGCATTCGTGCAAATTACGTTGTTTGTGTATGTAATACCTGATTGTGTGCAGGACTTCATGTGTTCTGGCCAGTGGGCTTGCTGGCAGGGGTAGTCACAGTAGCTGGTGTTCCAGCAGCAGTAGAATATGGCCTCCTTCCTGCAGTTGGCACACCACTGCTTTTTCTTGGTGTCATCCACTGCCTGCTGTTTCTCCACCTCCATCTGCTTCTTCACCTCCGCCACCAGACGCTCCCTCTCCTGCTCCAGACTCTGTCTCATCTCCGCCATAGTCAGTTCTACAGAACACACAAAGACATTTAGAAAACGTACTAATATAATTCACATTATATTGAAAATAATGAATTATTAATATAAATGTAACATGCATTAAAATGTATACGATGCATGTTTTATGATTACAACACAGGAATTGAATGAGTATATTATACATACAGCTATAATGTACACACTTGCATTATTAAGATGTCAGAAAACACAGATATGAAGCCCATCTCATACACACATGAATTGGCTGACACAGACTGGTTGGCTGAAGTCATGCGTTTTGATTCTGTACGGTCAGATTGCGAGCAACAATGACAAGAACCTGCCACGTGGGGAATTGTAGGTGGCTTTCAGCTAGTTTTATCTTGTTGTTGATACCATGTCTTGTTTTGAGGTGCCTTGACTGATTTCATGGCAATGCTAATATGGCTCAAATTTACTAGCCAGCTAACCAACCAACAACTCTAACAATGTACAGTACCGGCCCGCCACAAGGAAACGCTAGAGCAAGGAAATCCTGTCCGGCCAAACCCTCCCCTAACCCGGACGAAGCTGGGCCAATTGTGCGCCGCCTCATGGGTCTCCCGGTCATGGCCGGCTGTGACACAGCCTAGGATTGAACCCAGGTCTGTAGTGATGCCTCAAGCACTGCGATGCAGCGCCTTAGACTGCTGCGCCACTCGGGAGGCCCCAACCTTGTCTGTTTTGCCCCATTGTTGCACACACAACGCTTTTGTTGCTAAACAACCAACCAGTCTATAGACAAACATATTTACATATTTATATACATATAATGATACCAACCTAAAAGAGGTGCATATTTTTAAGGAACAAGTGGAACAAACCAAGATTGTGCTTCATCTCTGAGAGCTCTTGCTGATGTAGCCACTGAAGTTTCTCAATCTCTATCCTCAGCCGCCGGATCTGTGCAAAAATATTCAACAGTTGTCACAAAGCAGTGAGACAGGGGAGAGAGAGGTTTACCTATTTTATGGACTCAATCAAAAGTCTGTTCACCGTAGCCCTCACCTCTGCGATTGTGTTTCCTGAAGTGCTTTTGGAAAGGTCGTTGTAGATTTCTGTCATCGTTCCTTTTATCGTTTCCATCATCTGAAAAGTTCCGGTGAGATTATTACAACTCACAGATTGATGTCAGACAGGTAACTTTCCAGATCAATGAAACACAAATATCATCTGTGAATCTATAAACTTTCCCCTGTAAAGTATATTCATTCTGTGTGAAGCAGGCATATAGCATCTTGCTGACTCACTTTGTTGGTGTACTTTGCTATGTCAGCTGCCACATCTGCTGAAGCTGTGGGGATCTGAAAGTCTCCTGCCAGGTAAGACGAGGAGGAGGAGGCACCAGAGGTGACCAAGGTGACTGATGAGGTGGAGGTCTGGGAACCATCTTTCTGCTGTACGGCTGCAAAACACAGAAGGGGGAAAAGGAATGAAAAAAAAACATTCAATAGCTCATATTAACTAAGATGAGATGAATGTGTGTATAGAATTTGGGGAGTTGTGAGTTTCTATGTACCTTTTGCTGCTTGTCTGGTCTGGTAGCGCATACTGGAAGATGCCGGCAACTGCTGCTGTGACTGGAGCTGCTGTGGGCTGCGTGTCTGTGCCTGGGTCTGCACCGGCGCCTGGACCGGAACCTGTGTTTGTGTTGGCGTAGACGGCTGCTCCTCCTGCTGCTGCTGCCGCTGCACCTTCTGCATGTGCCACTTCTGGGACGACGTCTGGAACTTGTTGGCTGGGTTCCACACCACCGTACGCTGCACTGCCTGAGCCGTCTCTTTGGGCAGCAGAGGGCGCTGTTTCTTCACTGCCGAGGCGACGGCTGCGGAGGAGAGGGTGGGGGCGGAGGTGGGGGCTGGAGAGGGGGTGTTGGGCTGACCAGAGTCTGTGCTGGAGGACAGGTTGACAGGAGGGTTGATGAGTGGCTGACTGGGGTCTTTGAGGTTGGACAAAATGGCAGAGGCTGGAGAGGGTGTCACTGCGGCAGGGAATTTGCCTGGTAGGAGAAGAAATGACACTGATTAAATAACAGAACAATCACGTGTTTTCCTCCTTTCTGCTGAGCCTTTAGGCCTCAGTCTTTTACAAATGTCTGATACAAAGCAACTAGGGTGCACAAATCAAATGAAACAAGACAATAACTGAACCCTCACCTTCCAGCTTGGTGCCAAGGGGCTCCTTCGTGGCCTTAGCAACTACAGCCCCTGGCTCCCTCCTGGCCTTACGGTCACGACCCCCCTGCTCATCCCCCAGGTCAATAACCAGCTCCCTCTCTGAGTCGGAGTCCTGGTCTGGGCCAGCAAGGGCCCGGGGTGCGCCTGTCCTCCCCTCCTCTGGGGCCTTGGGCATGTCTGTTGGGGGCTGAGTCTGGGGCGTCCTGGGCTTCTCCTGGGAGTCTCTCTCCGGGCCATTGATGCCCGGTCTGTCTTTGAGCAGGGCTTCAGAGTTTTTTTTATCCCTGGTCTCTGTGACTGCCTCCTTGTCCTCTCCCTGTGTGCTCGCCTTGGGCCTCTTCCTTGACTCCCTCTCTGCTTTGTCCTTGTCGTCATGGGCGGCGCTCTTCTGTCTGTGCTCCTCATCGCTAAGGTACTCGCTGTCGCTGGAGTCAGACTTTTCGGAATCCTCTGAGTCACTGTGTTCCACGCCCTTATACACGTCCTCAGAGATCCCATCAATACCTGCACAAGGACAAAGAAACAATACATAGTGTTTTTCTTTATTTTTACATTGTAGAATAATAGTAAAGACATCAAAACTATGAAATAACACATATGGAATCAAAAAAGTCTCAAATAAATCAAAATATATTTAATATTTTAGATTCTTCAAAGTAGCCACCTTTTGCCTTGATGACAGCTTTGCACATTCTTGGCATTCTCTCAACTAGCTTCATGAGGTAGTCACCTGGAATGCATTTCAATTAACAGTTGTTTCTTGTTAAAAGTTCATTTGTGGAATGTATCTTCTTATTGCGTTTGAGCCAATCAGTTGTGTTGTGACAAGGTAGGGGTGGTATACAGAAGATAGTTCTATTTGGTAAAAGTCCATATTATGGCAAGAACAGCTCAAATAAGCAAAGAGAAATGACAATCCAACATTACTTTAAGACATGAAGGTCAATCAATCCGTAAAACATTTCAAGAACTTTGAAAGTTTCTTCAAGTACAGTCGCAAAAAACATCAAGCGCTGTGATGAAACTGGCTCTCATGAGGACCGCCACAGGAAAGGAAAACCCAGAGTTACCTCTGCTGCAGAGGATAAGTTCATTAGAGTTACCAGCCTCAGAAATTGTAGCCCAAATAAATGCTTCACAGAGTTCACCTAACAGACATCTCAACAACTGTTCAGAGGAGACTGCGTGAATCAGGCCTACATGGTCACATTTCTGCAAAGAAACCCCTACTAAAGGACAACAATAAGAAGAGACTTGCTTGGGCCAAGAAACATGAGCAATGGACATTAGACTGGTGGAAATCTGTCCTTTGGTCTGATGAGTCCAAATTTGAGATTTTTGGTTCCAACCGCCATGTCTTTGTGAGACGCAGAGTAAGTGAATGGATGATCTCTGCATGTGTGGTTCTCACCATGAAGCATGGAGGTGGTGGTGTGATGGTACTTTGCTGGTGACACTGCCTGTAATTTATTTAGAATTCAAGGCACACTTAACCAGCATGGTTACCACAGCATTCTGCAGCGATACGCCATCCCATCTAGTTTGCACTTAGTGGGACTATCATTTGTTTTTCAACAGGACAATGAACCAACACACCTCCAGGATGTGTAAGGGCTATTTGACCAAGAAGGAAAGTGATGGAGTGCTGCATCAGATGACCTGGTCCCCACAATCACCCAACCTCAACCCAATTGAGACGGTATAAGTTGGACTGCAAAGTTAAGGAAAAGCAGCCAACAATTGCTCAGCATATGTGGGAACTCCTTAAAGACTGTTGGAAAAGCATTCCAGTTGAAGCTGGTTGAGAGAATGCCAAGAGTGTGCAAAGCTGTCATCAAAGCAAAGGGTGGTTATTTTGAAGAATCTCAAATATATTTTGATTAACACTTTTTTGGTTACTACATGATTTCATATGTGTTATTTTATAATTTTGATGTCTTCACTATTATTCTACAATGTAATAAATAGTAAAAATAAAGAAAAACCCTTGAATGAGTAGGCGTGTCCAAACTTTTGACTGGTACTGCATATGTATCATATGTCATGAGCGTATCATTTATAGGCCTTGAGACACAATTCATGAATGGTTTGCGAGTGTACCTAGTTGGGCCTTGCAGCTCTCGATGGTCTTATCCAGGCTCCTGATTGGTCTCTTGGGGGTGGTGGTGAGGAGTGATGACCCCTGTTGTTGTTGTTGTTGTTGCTGCTGCTGCTGTACTGCCTCACTGAGCTCCTTCAGGTCCATCTCAGCCTTCACACGATCTGTGGCAAATGACACTCGAACTCAACACACAACCGAAACATAACCCCTAACCAAACGCACAGCACAAGACAAGGTGCTACAGTAGGAGGGGAGGTTAGATGGGACCCACCCAGGTTGAGGTTGAGGATGCTGCCTGTGCCCGGGGCCCTCTCCTGCTTTGGCACCAGACCAGGGGAGAATGGCTTGGGGCTGCCCGTCAAGCTGCCTGCATGGCCCATCTTCACTGACGCAGGGGACGCTGTGGCCAGAACACATAACACTTTAACCGCCACAAATGGTTTGAGTCTTGATCCCAACCCATGTTTTGACTGTGACTATTCTGTAGATAATACCCGTGTTAGTTAGTCGTATGACGTGTTAGAGTCAGGAGCATGTTAATTACCGGTGTAGTCCATAGACTCCTCCCCAGCACTGTAGTGGAATGGGGGGTTCCTGGGTCCTCTCTCCATCCCATCCTGCTCCACGTCAGATCCCGTGTGTACAGAGGAGTTGGTGCTCATGGGAGAACGAGGCATGTCCGTCAGAGAGATCCTCCGCCCCATCCCGCTCGACAGAGAGCTCTTGCCCAGGACCATCTTGGGAGATGCGGTCATGTCGAAGTTGAAGCGCATCTTGTCGGGTTTCTCCATCTTCACGGCCCCTGCCCCGGGGTTGGCTGGATCCAGCAGCATCTGGAGCTGGTTGTTGGGCGTGAAGGGGGTGCGGAAGGGAGCGTAGTTAAACACACCAAACTTCTTGCGGATGTTCTCCACGTAGACCTCCATCTCCTGCATGGCGCTGTTGAAGATGCTCTTGGTCTTCTTCACAGAGAAGGGAATCTCCTTGGACATGAGGTAACAGTTGTTGATGGGAACCCACGCCCTACGGGAGAAAAAAAACCCAGAAAGACTAGAGTAGGATAAGCATAGAACTATGACTCACTTCAGAGGAGTCCAAGTAGAAACGATGAAAAGTCCCTTCCCATCCACAACTTTCATCCAACGGCAAGACTCACCTGTCATGCTGTCCGAAGAAGCGTGCGTCCACCTGTCCGTCTTTCTCCCGCAGTGCTTTGGCTGGCCAGAAGGGGAAGCCCTTCAGCTTGGCCCACACCAGGGGGTGGGTATGACCCTAAGAGGGGAGGCAGACCAGGGGAAATGTCCGATAAGACAGCATAAAAACAGAAGGTGGAATAAGATTCGCAAAGACTTTCCTGTGCTCTAAAGAGTGTTTTTGAAATATGACATTTAGACTAGTCTACATTTGTCTTCGGGACAAACCTAATTGTTACCCCAAGTCACTTTGTATGTGGAAGGACAAAAAGTTTCATTTACATCTATTAAAAATGTTCATTGCAAAAGAAGGTGAGGAAACGTTTGTCTTACACATGGCTCGCAAAACCAGTTGTCCCTCTTTTGGCACGAGGACAGGTAGCACTCTGGACAGACCTCGATTTCATTCATCTGAAACAGACAGCAGTTTCCAAATCACTGAAATGGCCATTTTACACATGGAAGGGAGAAAACAAAACACAACTTAGGCTGGCATTTCAGTCATCGTGTAAAAATGACTCACTTCATGTTCACAGATCTTCACAACGACCTTTGCTGTTGCTGTTAGTTTGTGATTACCTGCAACAAAACCAAAAGACAGAAAACCATGTTCGTAAAAGCCTGTTCATCTCCAAAACAAGTAGCAGTACAGAAAGGAAACGGTGTTAAGCAGGTGTTTGTGACCTACCACCATTGTAGATGATGCAGTTGTGCAATATCCATTTCATGTCAGCCAAGAAGGCTTCTGTGCAGCCATACATTTTCTTTTTCATATTCTACAAATATAGCAGAGAAAAATGTACATCATTAGAAAAAACATTTAGACTTCAGTTGAATTCACTTATGGCATGTAGTCGCTCTAGATTAAAGCGCCTGTGAAATGACAAATGGGAATGTAACGGTACCTTCTCCAGTGTTGCGAGGTCCATAGCATGGAATATGTACTCGGCATAGTCAGGGTGCTGCTCCAGAGACACAGGCTTCCAGAAGGGCTCAGTCTGCCCAGAGAGGAAACAGTCACAGGCATCAGTTCTCATAAACACACCATTCAACCAAAAGCCCTCTCTGGCTCACAGTGGGCACCTGGAGAATGTCAAAAGGACTATCAATGTCAATGAACGACTCGGTACTGGTACTCCCTGTATATAGCCATGTTATTTTTACAAGCTATTGTTATTTGTTATTCACTGTGTACTTATTCCTTGTGTCACTATTTCAACAACAACAAAATTGTATCTTTAACTCTGCATTGTTGGAAAAGGACACGTAAGTAAGCATTTCACTGTTAGTGTACACCGGTTGTTCACAAAGAATGTGACAAATAAAATGTGATTTAAAAACATGATTTGAACTTACCCCTGGCTGTTTCATCTTCTGGAGGGCAAACTTCAGCAGGTATGAGAGCTGATCTATCGTTAGCATGGTCATGGCTTTGCTCTGTGTCTCTATGCACTCTGCTACTGTGATTTTCTGGAAACATTTTAAAAAGTCAGGGCAAAGTACCAATGACAAACAGTAGCTGGTAAAACCAAAAGGGATACTATACCAAGCACAGGGACTGGGCTAACCCACAACCACTCACAGCAGTCTGCTGGGCTGGCTATTAACTATACATCTGTGTTATGATCTATAGGAGACAGAAGTACTAGTCCTCATAGCAGCGAAATCCATCTAGAGAGGGAAGATATAGATCCTGCCCACTTTATGTTTGCCCTCCAAACAGGCTTGGGCTCGATTCCATTTCAATTCGAGACTTAAAATGTGCCATGTGTATTATCCTTACTATAGAATAATACACTATGAAAGTGACATGTCATTTTCCAGGAAGAAGCTTTGTAGTTTTTTAACTTTTGTAGGCTTTTTGAATGGTCTTCAATGGGGAAAAAACGTAGCGCAATGGTCTTCCGCGCAATAATTGGCAGAAGTAAACTCATCCACAAACACAAATATTATTTTATACATATCTTAAAATGACCGCGTTTTCACGAATTTGATGATATCATCGTCAAGCCCACTCAAAATGTTAGGGAACTGACCCCGGAAGTATGGTTATTAGGATTTTTACATTATTTACTTGAAATTAAGAATTGAAATTGACCCAAGCCTGCCTCCAACCCCATCACCTGACACCAAAAGAGCAAGCGGATATTAAGCTAGTGGTAAAGCGAAAATGTGCCCGGGAACACTCCCACACAACATGCGCACGTATATACACCTACACACCCACGGCACACACACACACAAGCGAGTACCTCACACTCTGGACAGAACCAGTCACCCTCGGGCTCTGCTGGCAGTTTGAGGCACTTGGCATGGTACACCCTCGGGCAGAGCTCACAGCAGAGCACCTGGCCCTCGCGGTGGCACAGCCAGCAGTAGAAGTCATTCCTGCCGTCCTGCGGTACAACATCAACAGGGTCTGTGGTGAGTGATGGCTGCTTCACATAGTAAAAGGGACCATGTCTTAGCTCTGACTGAAATGCGGCAAGAGAAACAGGGGGCGGGTTTCAAAACACACGCAGAAAACAAAACACAAAAAGGTGCAGTGCAACAGAACACAGAGAGAAATACACAGTGGCAAGTAAGGCAGGGTAATAAGCAAGCAGGCACCAAAACACAAGACTGTTTTGGCTGGTCTCGTCAATATCAATGTAGGTCTGTCTATAAGATAGTAATGCAGTTGTTCTTTATCTATAACAGAAGTTTGTGTCATCTGTTTATGTCGTCACCGACTAAGTGCAATTTGATTGGTGACTTTACCTGGTGGACCAATAATCAGTCTTGTGTTGGATATCATGATTGACACCTCATTAACCCACATCAGCCAATCAGTGAACAAGACAATACTAGTCAGCACATATCTATGTCACTGTTCAGAACATGCAACTTTTTCATTTATCAGCGGAACTGAATTCAAAGGTTTTGGCTTGGAGTTAAATTGTGACATGCATGTAAAACAAAGCATTCACAACAAATAGGTATAAATGTGCAAAAATATAAAATATTTGGCAAGCATACAATAATATGCATTAATATCAATTCTTTCCACAAATGCTGTTTAGGTTTAGAAAAGTAATTAAGTTATTCCACTCTATAAGTTATGATTACCAATCATCAGAGCAATTATTTTAACATTTAATCATCAATACATGATACACAAACATGTATGTTTTTGATATGAACTAATGCATCGATAGAACATACAGCAGTGTCTTTCATATAAACCTGGGGGCATAATAAGTTGTGAACAGACGCTAGGGCTGTGCGATAACACCTAAAACTGCTATCTAAATGTTTTATAACTTATGGGCGATTCACAAAATATATCTAGATTTTTTTTTAAATGTTCTCTCTAAATAAGCTTTGTTGTACAATTTAAAGATCAAATACACTGCATTTAAAAACAGCCATCAATAATCTATTGAATTCAGAGCTTGTTAAATTATACCAAGGCTGAATATATTCCTTCCACAACCACAAGACCCAGTAATAATTGTATTAAAATAGTTAATACATCACTGATCTGGCTTTCAGGTCTGTCTGGAAAAATTCAATTTTTGTTACAAATTTAAAATCAGAACCATGCATAATGCACATTCACTAATAATGTAGCAGGCTTTGTAGAAAATTGACACCGGTCTCATGAACAAACTCCCATGTACAAGCCCACGCGCTAGTGAGTAGGCAGCAAATACTTATATTTCAAGTTTAGCCAACTTGGATCTAGGTATAATTTCACAGGCTCTGAATTCAGCTAAAAAGGCAAAACAGTTGAATTGTTATGAACCCAAGCTTCTGTCCGTCTCCAACTGTTTGAACAGCATGAGTGGCCCTACCTTATTTCTCAGAATGACAACAAGTTGCCAATTCCTTATTGCACATTTATAGAAACACAGACTAAACGGCTAGTATAAAGAATCTTTATTTGACTAAAATGTTGCTAGCGATATGTGGTACCGTAATGCGCGTGCGACAAACTGAGCATTCATTTTCCAGAATGAATGTTCATTGGTACATCCGTTTTAGTAGTGTCTGACTGTTTCAACTCCTCAAATTTCGAGCAAACAGTGTATGGTTCGAAAGGTTAACTTCTCCTCCATTAGAGTAAAATAATGTCTTAATGTGTTTCGGTGTCCATATAACTGATTCTGTTGGACCAAAGGGCTCCCGAGTGGTGCAGCGGTCTAAGGCGCTGCATCTCAGTGCTTGAGGCGTCACTACAGACCCTGGTTCGATTCCAGGCTGTATCACAACCGGCTGTGATTGGGAGTCCCATAGAGTGGGGCACAATTGGCCTAGCGTCATCCGACTTAGGGTTTGGCCGGGGTAGGCCGTCATTGTAATTAAGAACTTGTTCTTAACTGACTTGCCTAGTTAAATAAAATTTAAAAAATGCAAATAGCGCTTTGAAACCGTTTGTCAGAGTGGAAGAAGTGATCTCTCATCTTTGTTGTTGTGAGTGGTAGGGGAGGGGCTTGGGAGAAAGAGGCAAAGCGAGAGGTATCACTCTTGCCTAAATCTGTCCAAAACAAGCCCAATGCGTTTCTATGCGCTTATTTTGAACCTAACTTGTCGCCTGCCTTCCCACCTTTGGAACAACGACTCCCATTGTTAGGGCAGAGACATGAGCATCTCGTTATTATATACAGATTTCTGGTGTAAATGGGAAGGTGTACAGCACAGAAGGAGCGAATGAGACGAGACTAAAAAGACAACATGAGTACAAGCGGACATAAAACGCTCAGAAAATATAAAATCGCCCAGCCCTAACAGGCGCATACACACACACACCCACCCCTGCGCACACACACCCACCCCTGCGCACACACACCCACCCACCCATACACACCTGGTCTTTGTTGTTGCTATGGACGGCTCCAGGTTTCTTCTTCTTCTTCAGGGGGCTGGGGGAGGTGTCTGAGGGGGAGTGGCCATTGGAGGAGTGGGTGGGGCTGGACACCTTCCTCTTCTGAGCCACCAGCGCCCGCTCTGCTGACCCAGGATCAGACACTAGTGGCCAAAGTACAGGGGAGACCAGGTCACCATCCATACAACACGGAACAAGAGTAGCAGCTTATTAACGGGTTTCACATTGCATCATGATATTGTTTTGATTGTTCGTTTTAGGACTGCTGCCTAACTTAGCATTCTATTCAATGCGACCTCATTGGGCACCGATGAAGATTTGGTCTAAAGTGCATTACTGTGTCTAAAGGCGGCAAATAATTAGTTGGAAAACCTTTTGTCATTATTTTGAGGTCGCCAGATTGACTTTTGATGCAGTATAACGTTAGCTAGCTAGCTAAGATTGAAGGGAGACACAGATTTTAGCTAGCTAACATTAGCATTGCTAGTTCATTTGACAAACTTTGCTTGCTAATGACAACATTGCCATCTGTCTAAAGTAAATTTGACAACATGATGGCAAAGTTGATTCTCTACTAAATATGTGCCTACTTTAGCAATGTCATCGTATTCTCAAGCCCCTATATGTGTAATTTAGACAAAACAGTCATTAGCCCCCGTCAAACTCTTGCGCATTAATATGGCTGCAGCATCTGTAGAACGTTGATGGCAATGGCCACGACGCGAACAAGTGACGGAGGGGCAACTCCTGAATATGAGGCTTAGAAGGAGAGACTAGACGACTGGCATGAAAGACTAGAGAGGCAGAGACACTCCCAGTCTCAGGCCAGTCTATACAACAATGACCAGCTCCATCTTCTTCAGTACTACTCAACTAATCTTTCCTCAGACAGGGATAAGAGTCATTGTGAAGGTCAAAGGCAGTGTAAAGCCTAGACCTTTCTTTTGTTAGCAGAACCCCCATCACTGAGAGACGAAATACAGTAGTGCTTGCCCAGGGATACCGACCAGATAAGAGATTTTGGCCACCAAACCTTACCGCTTGGTTTCCCAATCTGGCAACGAATTTCATATGATAAGTTAACATCTGATCATCCTTGCTACGCCAACATGGCAACCACATTCCAAGAGAAGTGTGGTCGAGGGCCTGTGACAAGTGATCACATGTGAAGGATGCCTCCTTCACCAATCCCTGAGGCAGTGTTGCTCCATTACAGTGATCTGATATTAACTCAATGGCAGAATGGTTGCTCAGTGTAGCTCAATGAGATCCACAACAAACATGTTTAAATGTAAGATCAATACTAAAAGAAGAATACTAGAATAAGCGGTCCCCTCAAAACACTAACATTTGTCTTAGTATGCAAGGCCTTGTTCTTACCTTTGGATCGCACGGACACATCCATCCCCTCTACCCCCTCGGACTCTGTCTTTACCTCCTCCTCAGCCAGACTGCACAGAGCGAGGGCACAGAGACAAAAAGAAAGGGAGAGTCAGTCACAAACGGTGTTCACGAACCAAATCCTGCCACACAGTAAACAAGTGGAACACCACCTAAGGCAGGACCCCAGAGGACAAAGTCACCAGAGTTTCAGCAGGTTTCCATTGCTGTTTCCTCATGCCTACTTTAATGAGAAGCATCAATAGGTTAACAATGTTAGGCTACAAAATCTAAGGTGCAACCGACGGGTCAGAAAATGTCCTTGGACCTCGGAACCATGGCCTTCATGATCATCATGTCTTCCTATGCGTGTCTATAATCATTGGTAATCACAGTCAGATAAACTTGGGTGTTTGTGTTCCATGGGGTGCCACTGGAGAGGATCTCCATGGCAACAAGTCCTCTTGATTCAGCTGGGCCACAACTTGTGCTTCAGCACAACAAACAAGGCCACCCAACAGAGAGTAGGCTGTGTGCTCCTGTCCTCCAGGTGACAACGGAGAGACAAGGGCTTCAGTCCTGATGAGGGCCATGCATTGACGAGTTTGTTTGCATCTCACTTTGCCCACCTACCTACATTCAAGACGCTCTTTCTGTACAACGCAAGTTCATTCAAAAGCGGAATGCCTTGAAAACAATGATTCCGAAAACACAAACAATTGCATAGGCTATGTCACGCATGGATTTGCACCTTCAAAATGGATGGTGAATCACAGAAAATTGCCTCAGACAGACATGGATGAGAGAGTCTCAAGCGAAGGTGCTTCTTGGTAGCCACTCAAACCCCAGCTCTACCAACAGGTGTCCCTAAAGGCTGTTTAGCCTATTCCTAGAAACCCACTGCACCAGATCACTTTAGTAAGCCTTACGGAGTCAACCTTGGTCTTATTAGCTAACTACAGGTTTTTACCTGTTACATAGGTCTGTTAACTAGCCTAAACATCATGTTCTGAACAGCCCAAACTATAAATCAGATTTCCACAGCAAATCATATCAATATATAACAATTTTTAAAAAAGAGCTTTCATTCAAAGAAATGCCCAAATCAAAGCCTGTAGCTTTTTGTGTCTCTGGTTCCGCTCTCATCTCATTTCCTCTCAGGAAGAAAGAGGAGAAGAAAGGGGGGGGGTCCTTAGTGATGAATGGGGTTCTTTGAGAGTTCAGCCCCTCCTTTGTCAATGCCACTGAGGGCCTCGTTCCAAGGATGTCGTCCCATTCATCGTCCTCTTAAAGAAAATCCTCCTCGGGAATGGACCCACCACAGGCCACACGCTGAACCAGTTCAGGCTCTTAGCCCTGGTGGCTCCTGGTAGAGGTGGATGTGGTAGTGGGCAAAGAACGTCTAGGTATAGGTAGCCTAACAGGCAAATATCCAGCACTGGCTAGATAGAAAAACAGCCTTTGGACAAGGTTCAAGAAGTGGTCACGTGGGAAAGTTTTGAATGAGACTAGAGTTGATCTATTCTTAAGAATCCACATCCATCACAGTCATTGATCTAAAATTTAAAAAAAGGACTGAGTAGAAAAAGGACACAGCACAATCCTCCAGAGCTGAGGGCAGCCATTGATGAGCCCAAGCATGACTACCACTGTAAGAGAGGCCATTAACTAAATCTACTAAACCAATAGCGCCACCCCCATTAACACACACATTGTAAACCTTAATGTCCTGCTCGTCAAACCAAGTCCATGACATTGATCATTCATAAACCCAACGGGGGGAAAAGTCTCAATCAATGATCACCAGGTTAAATCACCACTATCAAAACGACTGTAGCATAAAATAATCCCTAATGTCATTTGGATAATGAAAGAAGATTAAGTAGACAGACACAAATAGGAAGAAAATTACAAATAATCCAGCATATGAGCCTTTTCTTGTTTAGACACGCTGCTGACAGATAACCCCCTCCAGGGCCTTGCTGTTCTGGACACAGAGAGTGAACAAACAAAACGAGGCCCACATGAAAGAGAGCTAATGTTAGCCAACTCTCTGTGCTACGTGTGCTAGCAGCGAGAGCACTGTGAGATGACAGAGTACTGTTAGCATGCAGCCCAGCAGTGAGCCAAGGTTTACACTCTTTTATTCACTCAAAAATAGGCTCACCGAGCAGCCAGCGTGACATAATAACCACCTGATCCTGTAGCTTCTGACTAGGCAGATAGTTTCTCTCAACTGGTCATCCTATGTTCTTCCAGAGGGCATTTCAGACCAGGAGCAGTATTCCAGAAACATGCCAGAACAGATAGCAGAAAAATCTTCAGGATCTGGGAATATTCCAGATAAGCAAAATTCAGGATAACTTTGATAAACACCCACCCTCCGCAAGGAGGAATGCCTGACACACACACACACACACACACACACACACACACTGACTCTGTGCCTTGAAATTCCACTGGCTCCTCAGAGACAGTCGAGCAGAGGCAGAGCAGGGTTCTCTCGTCACAGAAAATGGAGGCCACAGCCGGCTCCCCTCCCCCCTCTCACACATCCCCCACACAGACCGAGGCTCCAGTCACAGGCACCCCCCCCCCCCACACACACATACATACACACACACACACAGGAGGACCAGGAGATCCATGGAGATTACAGTTCAACATCCAAACATCAAAACACAGTTAAGCCGAACCACGTTTGTTTCAGAGTACAGAGAGAGGGAGACATAGATGAGAGACAGATGGAGAGAGAGGGATAGAATATAAATCCAGCTAATTGGAGATCATTCTTATCCACTTTACCCCCCCCCCCCCCCATTTTCATTCTCGCCTTCACTGAACGCACTGCTGTCGAATAATAATTAGGCTTAATAATAAGAGGAGGGAAGACACTATGAGAGTAAAGACAGATCTGACAAACCTATGCTGTATCCCTGAGGAGAATACACTGTTTTGGTCTCATGCAACACAGTGGTGTCTCATGTGAGCGAGGGTCTAGGTTCCTGATTAAAAACCTGCTATCCTGCTCTGTAAGCGGTGCCATAAAAGCAGGGTGGTTTTGTTGTATGCTTTAGAGTTGGTAATGTGTCCTTGAATCCACTGAGAACCAGTATTGTTGATAGAGAAACAACCTGGCACCCTCTTCAACCTGCAGCCCCTGTCCTCCAGAGAGAAGACTGACTGAGAGACATAAGATACAAACAATACCGTCAAGGTTAAATGTACTGTTCGCTCAAGACAATATGAAACAACTCGTTTTAGGTACAGTCGTGCAGAAATAGGTGCCAGGCTTTAGCCTGCTTTATCATACTATAAGATTCATTATACACATGATTCAATTTTGTCTGAATTTCTTAACCGAATAACATGTTCTTCAACAGAGATAATTGAAGTGTGGTAGCATACCTTGTGATATAGCACAGAATATGCAAGAAAATCATTCAGCCTGGTTTTTACATTGAGCTGAAGGGGATGAAACAAAGATGGCTGTGGAATTTTCCAGAAGGCCCCTGCTCTCCCTGTGCTGCCGCTCTCAGAGCGATTTTCAAGCTTTAACCTCGGCTGCTGCTGTAATTGGCTGGAGGGTCTGCAGGGCGGGACAGGATTGGTCGGCTGTGCTATGCCACATGGCTCCCTGTGTGCAGGCTTTCCTCTTCCTTAAAAACATTTTTGCTGCAATGCAGAGATTCCCCCTGCATTAAAACGGTGCAATTTCCCTTCGGTTTTAAAAGGTTGTCTGTTTTGAGCGTGACTGAGTGAACCGGGTAGAGGCTTTAGAAGAGGGATGACTTGTTCTTTGTGGTTGAGAGGCAGTAAATCACAATTTACGAGCAATGTTGCCTCAGCAAACCCCCAGCAACCCCAGACGATCGTCTAAAGATAACCTGTCACCAGATTACTAACATACCCACTAACATAACACAAACGGAGCACGGCATGAATTTATACACATCTCCAAGCTCCCCTAATGTCAATGACTGTTCAAAATGAATTTTATTCCGGGGTGTTGGATCACGTTACTTTTTGGTTTTGTCCATGAAAGTGTATTTAACATAATTCACATTAAAAAGAGAACGCTAACTTAACGGTGGTTGATTATGCTATTCGCATAATAAAGCATGCTTTGTGTCGAGCTATACCAAGGTGGTTGAGAGTAAGGAACGTAGGACCCCCCCCCCCGTACAGATTACAAAGCAAAAAGCTTAGAACCTATAATCTAGGTTTGTCACTGAAGGTTAGGCTTTTGCTCATCATTTTTTCAAAGGGAAATGTGCATTTTAAGATCTGCCGTGCCATGGTAACTTATTACACATTTAGAACCTATGAATTACTTTCTGATTCATGCAATGAATCCCTGCTAGGCACTATTTGGAAACAAATAGGGGGCTAGTTATTAAATGTGATTAATTATTTAAACTAAGAACCATAAAGTAATTTCCAATTCAAACACCAGCGGAAACAGTACTGTAAAATAAAGTACTACCAAAATAGATTATTGTGAATTGAGAGCCAGCTATGCAGTTTCACTTACCTACTTACAAAGGGAGATAGGATTCTCTTGAACCAAGTATTACAGAAACGTCAAACCAGGCATTTAAATGAAGCAGCAGATCAATGGTGTTTTTGTCTCTACAGCTATAAATAGGTGAGAGAGGCCCGAGCGGTGCCAAGGAGGGGAAGAGAAAACAAGCACGCAAATACGGACAAATATGAGTCGAGCTGAAGACAAACACCATCATGCATACGAAATACACACAATCAACAATCACAAAAAAAAATGAAGTGCTTCTCTGGCAGTTTATATCTGTGATGAAAAGAGCAGAGCTTCACACAAAATGGCCACTGTTTGAGGGGCACAGAGCAGAGGAAGCAGCTTTACAAGGATGAGTGTTACAGAGTCAACGTAGCACAGGCCTGTAAACTTGAGACCTTGGGCCTCCCTGTATCCCAATGAGCTTCAAAACAACTAGCCTACACAGGGCTATTAATGTGTAGAGGAAGAATAAAATAAATGTTCAATTGACAGGCTGAAATTCAAGAATTCCCCTCAGACAACTCATTTTTGGTTGGGACAATGAATGAACTCTGAGGACCCTGTGTGAGTTCTGATGCGGGTGAGACTGGAGAGGCATTTAGCCTCATGCGGCAGGCCTTTACTGCCTTGTTTGTACTTGCATCAATTGGTGAAGAATTATGATCATATCTGCAGAGAAAATCATTACATTCACTGACATCCTTACTGTTCACCCCCCCACACACCTCTCACTGTAAGCAACCAGTGTTCAGTTAGCCATCAGCCCCTCCCCAAAGACCCCCCCCCATGGTCACTCTAATAGGCACAACTGTTGCCCTCACGTCCATTCTCTCTGACCTGGCATGACACACTAGATCACAAAAACAGAGGCAATCTGCTTACAAAAGATACATAACACCCCCCACATCCCTCCACCAAACTAACTATTTTTCTGCCACCCATCCCCCATCATCTCTGACTCTGCCATGACACACAACTAGGCTGGCGCAGCAGAGAGGAGAAAAGAGAGTGCACACTTGGATCTCACTCTCTTTAGCATTGTAAAAAAAAAAAAAAAAGCCAAGGAAAACAAGGATTTGCCAAGGCCCACTGCATGGCAGTCTGGATGTCTTGGGCACACGTGACCCTGCTACACAGAGAGAGAGAGCAGGGGTGAGTCCTTATCCAACCCCCCCACCTCAGCTCTCTATGGAGCAGGGGCCTTGCGAGGCCTAACCCGCCCACAAAGCTCCCCTACTCCTTTGGGAAAGCAATCTGTGATTTTCAGGTATTCACATTTAGATTTGCACAACAGTCACACAACAGAGAAGAAGGAGAAAGGAATGTTGTAATTAGAGTTGAAATAAAGACAGGGCTTACCTCTGTGGATGCATGGCTGCCTGACACACTGTTATGTCAACACTTATAAAACATGGAGGACACTCTCAGCCCGGGAAGGCTCCTCTCTTCAGGCAAGCCGATCAGGCCCGTCTGATGGTAGCCAGGCCCTGACTGGCCCCTTTCTCACAAGCGGGATATAAGGCCGCATCCGATTGGCCGAAGCATTTCCTGAGTAATTATCTTTGTTCAGCGCAGGCAGGAGCAGCTCTGAGTGCGGGAGAGACAGGGAGAGAAAAAAAAGAGAGAAAGCTAGGCCCTAATTACAAAATAACACATTTAACTGCATTTCTGTAACCTAAAGGACACACATAACAATGTAATACCATTACCCAAGGTTGCATCTGATGCACGTTGTGTTATTTTCACAGATAATATATTAGAAATGTCAGCATGTAGAAAATGAAAAAAGGACAACAGGGCTGCTCTGCTGTAGCCTCCATTTTTGTAGAGAAGGCCTTTGTCTAAACCCCTCCCTCCTCCTCAACTGTCTTCAGGCGAGCGAGAGAGGGCACACGGTTCTTCACCAAAACAACTACAACCAAGGCTAGAAGAAATTGCACACCATTTAGAATGTAGACCAGGGAATCTGTCCATACAACATTAGTGGAATTAAAAATAACTAAATGGTAAATCCATATTTTATAAAAAATAGGATTAACATAAAAGGAAACAGGTTACAAATATTCTGTAATAAATATAAATGAATTCAATACAGAAGGCTATATATGGGCTTGTTCCAAAATAAAAGTATAGCTGTTATGTACACTATTTCATATGATGAGAGACAATGATCTGCTAATAGCTTTTAAAAAATGTTGGTGGAAAATTAATACTTTCATAATGAATAAATCATCAGGCCAAAAAGCATTATTTTAAAGTACAGGCAAAATAGAGTAAAAGTGAAGCATGCAAGTGGGCCTCCTCAAAATGAAAGGCCAATATTGTTTTTGCTCAAATTAAGTTTAGAAAATAAATATATAAAATACCTATAAAATCACTCATTTTGGGGCTGTGTGTATGTTTGTTGTAGGGATGTCCCAGCCGTGGAATATTATATTTTGTGGATGGTTATTGTTTTGGAGTATTCTGTAAGGCCTAATCCATAACATATAGGCAGGCCAAGGCTAGTTCTTTTCTGGTCCTACAATTGAGGTTGGAAATGGTGCGTAATACATGAAAAAAGTTGGAGAAAGGGATGGCATTTTGTAATGCCAGACCCAAGAAGGTTACAGTGTGTGAATGTAGGTGAGTTCCAAGAAACCTCCCGCTTGCATCATGTGCTTTGTGAAATCATCAATAATTCACTATACCTAGGTAACAGCCCGCCTGTTATTGTTAGTGATCTCAGACAGGAGTTTGTCAATTAGAGTAGGTTTTAAATAGCCAACCAGGCCACACTCACAACACAGAGGTTACAAGCAATGGTAACACTGTGCTTGTAATTTCTAGTACCATTCACTGTGCCTTCGCCATTTGCCCCTATTCCTTGCCACAGGGACGGCTTGTGAATAGAAAAGTGACTATATCTATACAAAGGAAATGTTGTTGTGAGCACAGGATGTGTGCTTGGTGGAGAAGTGGGGCCTGAAGAACACAGAGGTCATTGGTTTTATAACAAACACATGTGCAATGCTGTCCTCTAGTGAATACACGGAGAAAACCAACAGTCAGGCTATTAAATACAGGTTCAGGCGCCCCTATCCCTTTTTTTATTTATTTAACCTTTGTTTAACTAGGCAAGTCAGTTAAGAACACATTCTTATTTACAATGATGGCCTAGGAACAGTGGGTTAACTGCCTTGTTCAGGGGCAGAACAACAGATTTTTACCACCTTCCGGTTACTAGTCCAATGCTCTAACCACTAGGCTACCTGCCGCCCCAAAACCCTCACTGTTTCACCATTTCCACCGCTAACTCTTCACGCCTGCCTGATGTCTCTGTATGAATACGTGTCACTGGTCAAGTGCTAAATGTTACTTTAGTCGCCTTGCCTAATTTGACAGCTGTCTAGCCTAGATAGATAAGACGTATGCTCCTCTGAACAATTTATGCTCTATGTTGCCTAAAAGGACAACTGTTTGGCCAGATGGTTATAGCTCTGTGCCTTTTGCTACGTGCTCTTTTGGGGATCTAGGCCAGGTTACAGCGAACACTTGTTTGACAAATTTCTATGGCAAATGTTGTTGAAAGGGTTAGGCCTACTTTGATTGGTTTTCAATCAGCTCATACTCCTGGTCCCTTGACCATTGTGTAATGTTCCAGGAACAGTTAAGAGTTAGAAAGGTTTAAAAAGTGAAGTGTACAGAAAAAGTCATTCATCACTGTACTCCCATTACAGGGACATGATGACATGCAGACATTGAGATATCTGATTTCTGGCATTTGTACAACTGATATGGCGAAGCCAAATCATGCCATAACAACTCATCTCGATATGGTTTTACAATCTTTACTAAAATAAATATGTTGCACAACGTTGTTATTCTTGAATGTGGGGGCTGAGGTCAGGAGGTCAGGCATGGCTGAATAAGTGACAGGCCAGGGTAAAAGGCATTAACAGTAGGGTGAGACTATATTGTTGCTAGCTAGGTTGTTTCCTTTTGTCTAGCTACAGTACTTAAATATACTTTACACTTGCAAAGTGTAGCTAGCTAACTATATCAAACTGGATTTACCACAACTTTCTTTGCGTTCAGTGGGCTCTGCTGGATAGCATGTTAGCTAGTTAGCCTAACGCGTTACTGTACCTAGCTAGCTAATAAAAACAGCTTCCCGGTTCACATTGAGAAATATGCCGATTTTAAACGCTTTATGTTACTAAAACTAAAGGAATAAATGGTCTTTCACGTAAAACAATCAATACGTACCCGGAAATGAAGACAGCTATATAACAATATTTATGACTGGACAGAATGAAAGATGGCTTGGAGGTAACGTTTTCCCCACATAGTCTCTAAACATTCTGTACAGTCTTTGGTATCCCCTTCGTCGCTTCAACATGGGAAAATCACAATTGCATACTTCTCGCGTCTTCTCTCATCGTCTCCTTCTCAAAGTCCATTGGATGAAAAACCAAAGGCTCCTCCCCTCTGACTTTCTCACGCAATGGGGTTTTGATGAGGACGCGAGGAGTATGCAATCATATAACTAGGAATTAGATTACTTAATATTTACACATAATAATTACTAATTAAAAACGTAATGTAATAGGATATCTATGAATGCAATATAGATCTTCCCTCCCCATGACTTGGGATAGGAAGCTTCCCGACACCGCCTCCATCAATTCCCTTGCACGTCATTTGTTCAGCCTAGTGTCAATCATGAGTTCAACGAGGCGGGATTTTCTAGCTACGTGTATGGGCGGTTCATGTGTAGGAACTGGGTCAATGCTATCCGACTCCTTTGGACGTCCCTTCCCTAAACTTAATTTTACATTTCAAATTCAATGGAGTAGGGACGTCCTAAGGATCCCGGATAACACGGACCGTAAAGAACAGCCAGTAGGAAGCATTTGAATACCGTTCTCATCCTAGCGCAAGTGTCAAACTCATTCCACTGAGTGTCTGGCTGCGTGTTTTCACTTGACCCTTGTATTTGATTGATGAATTAAGTTCACAAATTAGTAAATTGCTCCTGGTTGCCTGGTTGTCTAGGTCTTAATTGAAAAGAAAAACCAAAAACCCGCAGACACTCCGCCCTCCGCGGAATGAGTTTCACACACCCCTATCCTAGCAACAGAATATTATATTGTTATATCAAAGTAGTGCGGTTGATTTGAAGGCTTCGACCGTTCAGGGTTGCCAGGTTCTGCGCAAAATGTATTAAACCAATGACCAAACAAAACCCGACAAAAAGCCTGAAACTAGCCCAATTATTATTATTTTTCACAGCAAGAGAGGAGTTGCCCTATCTATACAATAAACCCTTTTTCCATAGTAACTTGTAACGACGTTTAAAGCTAAATTTGGGTTTCCTCAAAATAATACCTATTGCAAGCTATGACATGAAGTAATACAGGAATTTGAATATGTGACAAGAGAAAAGATAATTCTCCCATATTAAAAACCTGGATCGCTGTCGGGACGGCTGATGCGCTAACGGGTGCTAATGTGACTAGAATGATGTTGTAAGTAACAGCAACTTTCCAGGACATAGACATGTCTTATATGGGCAGAAATCTTAAATTATTGTTAATCTAACTGCACTGTCCAATTTACAGTGGCTATTACAGTGAAAAAAATGCCATGCTATTGTTTGAGGCGAGTGCACAACAACAACAAAAACTTATCACGGCAACTGGTTTGATACATTCACCTCCAAAGATAAATAATGTACTTACATTCAGTAATCTTGCTAAAATGTAGCATAGTTTTGTTTGATAAAATCTATTTTTATATTAAAATGTAGGAACTGGGTTCTACAGTTTGAACCCCTGCTGTCTCTGGGCCCCACCCCACCTGGCCATCTATATGTGTGAAAGTTAGTATATAAGCTAATGATCCATCATGTGTGACATTCCTGGGAGTGTGTCAACTTAAATTTTGTATTACCATATCATTTTTGGATGTTCTCTATAGTTATGTACTTAAAAATGTATCAATTGACCAATTCGGCAAGTTTGGGCAGACTTGATACAAGACACAAAATACTGTGCAGTATTGCAATGCTTCACTGGATCAATCTGAAACTTTGCACACGCACTGCTACCATCTAGTGACCAAAATCTAAATTGTGTATAAACTGCAATATTATATTATGTCCTTTCTCTTGCATTTCAAAGATGATGGAACAAAAAACATAGAAAATGCTTGTTTTTTTGTTTGTATTATCTTTAACTCTCTTTTACCAGATCAAATGTGTTATATTCTCCTACATTAATTTCACATTTCCACAAACTTCAATGTGTCTCCTTTCAAATGGTATCAAGAATATGCATATCCTTGCATCAGATCCTGAGCTACAGGCAGTTAGATTTGGGTATTTATTTATTTATTTCACCTTTATTTAACCAGGTAGGCAAGTTGAGAACAAGTTCTCATTTACAATTGCGACCTGGCCAAGATAAAGCAAAGCAGTTCGACAACATACAACAACACAGAGTTACACATGGAGTAAAACAAATATACAGTCAATAATACAGTAGAAAAATAAGTCTATGTACAATGTGAGCAAATGAGGTGAGATAAGGGAGGTAAAGGCAAAAAAAGTCCATGGTGGCAAAGTAAATACAATATAGCAAGTAAAACACTGGAATGGTAGATTTGTAGTAGAAGAAAGTGCAAAGTAGAAATAGAGATAATGGGGTGCAAAGAAGCAAAATAAAATAATTAAATACAGTAGGGGAAGAGGTAGTTGTTTGGGCTAAATTATAGATGGGCTATATACAGGTGCAGTGATCTGTGAGCTGCTCTGACAGCTGGTGCTTAAAGCTAGTGAGGGAGATAAGTGTTTCCAGTTTCAGAGATTTTTGTAGTTCGTTCCAGTCATTGGCAGCAGAGAACTGGAAAGAGAGACGGCCAAAGGAGGAATTGGCTTTGGGGGTGACCAGAGAGATATACCTGCTGGAGCGCGTGCTACAGGTGGGTGCTGCTATGGTGACCAGTGAGCGGAGATAAGGGGGGACTTTACCTAGCAGGGTCTTGTAGATGACCTGGAGCCAGTGGGTTTGGTGATGATTATGAAGCGAAGGCCAGCCAACGAGAGCGTACAGGTCGCAGTGGTGGGTAGTATATGGGGCTTTGGTGACAAAACGGATGGCACTGTGATAGACTGCATCCAGTTTGTTGAGTAGGGTATTGGAGGCTATTTTGTAAATGACATCGCCAAAGTCGAGGATCGGTAGGATGGTCAGTTTTACGAGGGTATGTTTGGCAGCATGAGTGAAGGATGCTTTGTTGCGAAATAGGAAGCCAATTCTTGATTTAACTTTGGATTGGAGATGTTTGATGTGAGTCTGGAAGGAGAGTTTACAGTCTAACCAGACACCTAGGTATTTGTAGTTGTCCACATATTCTACGTCAGAACCGTCCAGAGTAGTGATGCAGGACAGGCGGGCAGGTGCAGGCAGCGATTGGTTGAAGAGCATGCATTTAGTTTTACTTGTATTTAGGAGCAGTTGGAGGCCACGGAAGGAGAGTTGTATGGCATTGAAGCTTGTCTGGAGGGTTGTTAACACAGTGTCCAAAGAAGGGCCAGAAGTATACAGAATGGTGTCGTCTGCGTAGAGGTGGATCAGAGACTCACCAGCAGCAAGAGCGACATCATTGATGTATACAGAGAAAAGAGTTGGCCCAAGAATTGAACCCTGTGGCACCCCCATAGAGACTGCCAGAGGTCCGGACAACAGGCCCTCCGATTTGCCACACTGAACTCTATGGTATGTCATTTTAGGCGAAAATTAATTTTTTTTTCGATTTAACTTGCTTGACTGCTATGATTGAGTGATAAGGCATAAGGTGGTATGTTCTTACGCAATACGCAACACGGAGTGCCTAGATACAGCCGTTAGTCGTGGTATATTAGCCATATATCACAAACCCTGAGGTGCCTTATTGCTATTATAAACAGGTTACCAACTTAATTAGAGCAGTAAAAAGCAATGTTTTGTCATACCCGTGGTATATGGTCTGATATACCATGGCTTTCAGCCAATCAGCATCCAGGGCTCGAACCAGGTTTATTATTGTAATTATGAACTGGGTGGTTCGAGCCCTGAATGCTGATTGGCTGACAGCTGTATACCATGGGTATGTCAAAACATGTATTTTTACTGCTGTAATTAAGTTGGTTACCAGTTTATAATAGCAATAAGGCACCTCAGGGTTTGTGATATATGGCCAATATACCACGGCTAAGGGCTATGATTTATGATTCAAATCTGGGTTTATGATTCTAATAAAATTGTACCATAGTTTGCTTAGATAAATGATTGCCTGATAGGCCTATATCTCATTTCAGATAGTCTACAGTAGCCTAGACAAGATGTAGGCAAGACGTAAACTGAACGATTTAGCAACTTGCTTAGTTCAACATGAATAGCGAGGCGATTTCGAAATAAGAAGTGCTTATTTCCCAATAGCCTGCTGGAATTGGCTACTGAGGATGGGGTCGTAATTTCAATCACTGAATTAAATACTAATAATACGTACATGAGCTGAATATTCTTGTCAACAATAACCAGTGTTTATTTTTGGGAATTTGTTTTACCTGTAGCCTAATCTGACTATTGTTACCGTAATTTAAAAAAAAAAATTTGTATAACTAGGCAAGTCAGTTAAGAACACATTCTTATTTACAATGACAGCCTAGGAACAGTGGGTTAACTGCCTTGTTCAGGGGCAGAACAATAGATTTTTACCTTGTCAGCTCGAGGATTCAATCTAGCAACCTTTCTGTTACTGGCCCAAAGCTCTAACCATTAGGCTGCCTGGCGCCCCAATCTAATGCATTCATAATATCACAAGGCTACAACAACAATACACTGAAGTCATAGGCAATTTATTACATTGGTTTGCCAGCTCCAGGTAGGCTACAAGTGGCACAAATTGATTTGCAATGACTCTAGTGATATCGTAAATTAAACATGTTTATTGTATCAAATGGTAGCCTACAAAAGCATATACATTAATAGGTTACTTGATGGCCAACAGAGGCAAATGTATAACTCTCCACATTTAGCCTAATGTCAATTTCATTGAGGACTTTTCTCCATAAAAATAACCACGCGAGGGAATTCCATAACTTCCATTTCAAATGTTCACACCAGCAGCCCCTGAGACCCAAGAAATGAGCATGCATAAAGCACTTCCCTTCATACCGTTTTCTTTTTAAGCGGCAGGTAGCAACTAGGCGGCAGGAGTGGCAGGTAGCCACTAGGTGGCAGGTAGCCACCAGGTAGCCACTAGGTGGCAGGTAGCCACTAGGCGGCAGGTAGCCACTAGGCGGCAGTAGTGGCAGGTAGCCACTAGGCGGCAGGTAGCCACTAGGTAGCCACTACTAGGCGGCAAGTAGCCACCGCTAGGCGGCATAGCCTAGTGGTTAGAGCGTTGGGCCAGTAACCAAAAGGTTGACAAGGCAAAAATCTGTCATTCTGCACCTGACCAAGGCAGTTAACCTCTCTAGGGTAGGTGGGACGAAATCGTCCCAACTACGTAACAGCCAGTGGAATCCTGTGGCGCGTTATTCAAATACCTTAGAAATGCTATTACTTCAATTTCTCAAACATATGACTATTTTACACCATTTTAAAGACAAGACTCTCGTTAATCTAACCACACTGTCCGATTTCAAAAAGGCTTTACGATGAAAGCAAAACATTAGATTATGTCAGCAGAGTACCCAGCCAGAAATAATCAGACACCCATTTTTCAAGCTAGCATATAATGTCACATAAACCCAAACCACAGCTAAATGCAGCACTAACCTTTGATGATCTTCATCAGATGACACTTCTAGGACATTATGTTATACAATACATGCATGTTTTGTTCAATCAAGTTCATATTTATATCAAAAAACAGCTTTTTACATTAGCATGTGACGTTCAGAACTAGCATACCCCCCGCAAACTTCCGGTGAATTTACTAAATTACTCACGATAAACGTTCACAAAAAACATAACAATTATTTTAAGAATTATAGATACAGAACTCCTCTATGCACTCGCTATGTCCGATTTTAAAATAGCTTTTCGGTGAAAGCACATTTTGCAATATTCTAAGTAGATAGCCCGGCATCACAGGGCTAGCTATTTACACACCCACCAAGTTTAGCCCTCACCAAAGTCAGATTTACTATAAGAAAAATGTTATTACCTTTGCTGTTCTTCGTCAGAATGCACTCCCAGAACTTCTACTTCAATTACAAATGTTGGTTTGGTCCCAAATAATCCATAGTTATATCCAAATAGCGGTGTTTTGTTCGTGCGTTCAAGACACTATCCGAAAGGGTAAATAAGGGTTACGCGCCCGACGCGTTTCGTGACAAAAAAAATCTAAATATTCCATTACCGTACTTCGAAGCATGTCAACCGCTGTTTAAAATCAATTTTTATGCCATTTTTCTCGTAAAAAAGCGATAATATTCCGACCGGGAATCTGTGTTTTAGTTCAAAGAGAGAGAAAGTAAAAACATGAGGTCCCCCGTGCACGCGCCTCAGTCTGATGGTCCTCTGATAGACCACTTACCAAAGGCGCTAATGTTTTTCAGCCAGGGGCTGGAATTACATCCTTCAGCTTTTTCCCGGGTTCTGAGAGCCTATGGGAGCCGTAGGAAGTGTCACGTTACAGCAAAGATCCTAAGTTTTCAATAAACAGAGCCAAGAAGCCCAAGGAATGGTCAGAGAGGGTACTTCCTGTACAGAATCTTCTCAGGTTTTTGCCTGCCATATGAGTTCTGTTATACTCACAGACACCATTCAAACAGTTTTAGAAACTTTAGGGTGTTTTCTATCCAAAGCCAATAATTATATGCATATTCTAGTTTCTGGGCAGTAGTAATAACCAGATTAAATCGGGTACGTTTTTTATCCGGCCGTGTAAATACTGCCCCCTAGCCCTAACAGGTTTTAACCAACCTTTCCCTGGTAGGACATCATTGTAAATCAGAATTTGTTCTTAACTGACTTGCCTAGTTACATTTTAAAATGTTTAATACAATTAAGCAGTCAACATTAGAATACAGTTTAAACCACCTCAGAGTGGATTTATGTAATGTGCTATAGTGTGCCCAAAGTAATTTTTCAGTGCTTTGTCTCCATTTTTATTGATGTGCTTCTGTTCTAGAGTATTAATATGTTTTATGGAAAAAGGTTTGTAAATAAGTGTCTCCATAAGGAAAATCTAAATAGCCTACCTACAACTGGTAACAAAAATTGTCACAACACGCGCATGCTGCTCTCTCTCCTCTCGCTCACATGACTCAAGCCAATAACTGTAGTGCTCTCTCAACACACACACACACACACACACACACACACACCCACCCCTCTCCACCATTCGCTCACTCAATTCAATTCAATGGCGTTTATTGGCATGAGAAAAATATGTTAACATTGCCAAAGCAAGTGAAGTAGATAATATACAAAAGTGAAATAAACAATAAAAATTAACAGTAAACAAACTCACAGAAGTTCCAAAAGAATAAAGACGTTACAAATGTCATATTATGTATACTGCTCAAAAAAATAAAGGGAACACTTAAACAACACAATGTAACTCCAAGTCAATCACACTTCTGTGAAATCAAACTGTCCAGCAACACTGATTGACAATAAATTTCACATGCTGTTGTGCAAATGGAATAGACAACAGGTGGAAATTATAGGCAATTAGCAAGACACCCCCAATAAAGGAGTGGTTCTGCAGGTGGTAACCACAGACCACTTCTCAGTTCCTATGCTTCCTGGCTGATGTTTTGGTCACTTTTGAATGCTGGCGGTGCTTTCACTCTAGTGGTAGCATGAGACGGAGTCTACAACCCACACAAGTGGCTCAGGTAGTGCAGCTCATCCAGGATGGCACATCAATGCGAGCTGTGGCAAGAAGGTTTGCTGTGTCTGTCAGCGTAGTGTCCAGAGCATGGAGGCGCTACCAGGAGACAGGCCAGTACATCAGGAGACGTGAAGGAGGCCGTAGGAGGGCAACAACCCAGCAGCAGGACCGCTACCTCCGCCTTTGTGCAAGGAGGAGCAGGAGGAGCACTGCCAGAGCCCTGCAAAATGACCTCCAGCAGGCCACAAATGTGCATGTGTCTGCTCAAACGGTCAGAAACAGACTCCATGAGGGTGGTATGGGGGCCCGACGTCCACAGGTGGGGGTTGTGCTTACAGCCCAACACCGTGCAGGGCGTTTGGCATTTGCCAGAGAACACCAAGATTGGCAAATTCGCCACTGGCACCCTGTGCTCTTCACAGATGAAAGCAGGTTCACACTGAACACGTGACAGACGTGACAGTCTGGAGACGCCGTGGAGAACGTTCTGCTGCCTGCAACATCCTCCAGCATGACCGGTTTGGCGGTGGGTCAGTCATGGTGTGGGGTGGCATTTCTTTGGGGGGCCGCACAGCCCTCCATGTGCTCGCCAGAGGTAGCCTGACTGCCATTAGGTACCGAGATGAGATCCTCAGACCCCTTGTGAGACCATATGCTGGTGCGGTTGGCCCTGGGTTCCTCCTAATGCAAGACAATGCTAGACTTCATGTGGCTGGAGTGTGTCAGCAGTTCCTGCAAGAGGAAGGCATTGATGCTATGGACTGGCCCGCCCGTTCCCCAGACCTGAATCCAATTGAGCACATCTGGGACATCATGTCTCGCTCCATCCACCAACGCCACGTTGCACCACAGACTGTCCAGGAGTTGGCGGATGCTTTAGTCCAGGTCTGGGAGGAGATCCCTCAGGAGACCATCCGCCACCTCATCAGGAGCATGCCCAGGCGTTGTAGGGAGGTCATACAGGCACATGGAGGCCACACACACTACTGAGCCTCATTTTGACTTGTTTTAAGGACATTACATCAAAGTTGGATCAGCCTGTAGTGTGGTTTTCCACTTTAATTTTGAGTGTGACTCCAAATCCAGACCTTCATGGGTTGATAAATTGGATTTCCATTGATTATTTTTGTGTGATTTTGTTGTCAGCACATTCAACTATGTAAAGAAAAAAGTATTTAAGAAGATTATTTCATTCATTCAGATCTAGGATGTGTTATTTTAGTGTTCCCTTTATTTTTTTGAGCAGTGTATATTGTGGCAGACCAGGGGGTTTGGTCAAGACGTTTACCCAGATCAGACACAAAGAAAGATTAGCTCAGTTTCAAGGGTGTTTATTTAAATAATAAAGGTCTGGGGCACGCATAGACTCGCGGCCCTCTTCATGTCATGGGGTAGCGCCCGTAAGAAGCGCCTTTTTGTCGAGGATGGAGAGGGTGGATACGTCGGTGAGGAGCCATGCCCTGGTGACGCGCAGTAGGTCGCTCATCTGAGCTCGGGGGGATGCGTCGGGTACGAACCTCCAGTCGTGGAACCGTTGAGCCTGATGGGCCAGGCTGTACCCATAGCGGCCGAGTATCTCCCGTTTGAGTCCGTCGTAGTTAGCCGCTGTTTGTTGTTCAGGTCCCAATACACCTTTTGGGCATTCCCAGAGAGGAATGGGGCCAGCAGACTTGCCCACTGCGGCCTTGGCCATCCTTCCCATAGTGCTGTCCGTTCAAATGTACAGAGGTATGTTTCGATGTCATCGTCTTCCGTTAGCTTGATCAAAAACGGGTTGGGATGTGATCCAGGAGACGCTCCTCCTTGCAGCTTCCTGACTTCCTCAACGAGGCGGACGTTTTGTAGTCGCTGTTCCTCCAGCGTTCGTTCCTGAACTGCCTGTTGTGCTTGTTGGGCCGGGACGAACTGAGCTATCAACTCGTCCATGCTGATACTGTGTAAACGTCAACCCTGATCTGACCACGTTATCAGAGATGCCCGCATTCTCCACCACTTGTGGCAGACCAGGGGGTTTGGTCAAGACGTTTACCCAGATCAGACACAGACAGAGAAGGATTAGCTCAGTTTCAAGGGTGTTTATTTAAATAATAGTTCAAAAAAGAAAAAGATAGGTCTCCCCCATGAGACCCTCTCCGGGATACCTTCTTCTGGGCTCCGGGTCTTGCTGTATGCTGTTTGGCACACAAACTCAATTTCCCTCGTTTCCGCTCGGGCACCGTCTCCAAATATACGGAAGTCACCTTACTTCCCCCAGTCCCCTTGTATGCTGCCCTTCTGGCAGCTTTATGGGCCTTGGACAGCTGGTGAGCAATCCGCCCTTGATTACTCACCAGCTCCCAATCAGCCCCAATTAGTCATGGCTGGGGAGCCCATCGAGACCTGGCACGTCCAGCAGATGGAGCCATCGCCTTGTGATGTACACTCCATCTGCTACCAGGCCTTGACGAGTCTCCCCTTGGTGGCTGACCTGCTGTACGCCACAATATATACAGTGTTGTAACAATGTACAAATGGTTAAAGTACAAAAGGGAAAAAAATAAGCATAAATATGGGTTGTATTTACAACGGTGTTTGTTCTTCACTGGTTGACCTTTTCTTGTGGCAACAGGTCACAAATATTGCTGCTGTGATGGCACACTGTGGTATTTCACCCAGTAAATATGGGAGTTTCTCAAAATCTGGTTTCTTTTTGAATTCTTTGTGAATCTGTGTAATCTGAGGGAAATATGTGTCTCTAATATGGTCATACATTGGGCAGGAGGTTAGGAAGTGCAGCTTAGTTTCCACCTCATTTTGTGGGCAGTGTGCACATAGCCTGTCTTCTCTTGAGAGCCAGGTCTGCCTACGGCGGCCTTTCTCAATAGCAAGGCTATGCTCACTGAGTCTGTACATACAGTGAGGGAAAAAATAATTTCATCCCCTGCTGATTTTGTACGTTTGCCCACTGACAAAGAAATGATCAGTCTATAATTTTAATGGTAGGTTTATTTGAACAGTGAGTCATTAAGGTTTCTAGGCTGACGTTTGGCAACTCGAACCTTCAGCTCCCTCCACAGATTTTATATGGGATTAAGGTCTGGAGACTGGCTAGGCCACTCCAGGACCTTAATGTGCTTCTTCTTGAGCCACTCCTTTGTTGCCTTGGCTGTGTGTTTTGGATCATTGTCATGCTGGAATACCCATCCACGACCCATTTTCAATGCCCTGGCTGAGGGAAGGAGGTTCTCACCCAAGATTTGACGGTACATGGCCCCGTCCATCGTCCCTTTGATGCGGTGAAGTTGTCCTGTCCCCTTAGCAGAAAAACACCCCCAAAGCATAATATTTCCACCTCCATGTTTGGAGGGGATGGTGTTCTTGGGGTCATAGGCAGCATTCCTCCTCCTCCAAACACGGCGAGTTGAGTTGATGCCAAAGAGCTCCATTTTGGTCTCATCTGACCACAACACTTTCACCAGTTGTCCTCTGAATCATTCAGATGTTCATTGGCAAACTTCAGACGGACATGTATATGTGCTTTCTTGAGCAGGGGGACCTTGTGGGCGCTGCAGGATTTCAGTCCTTCACGGCGTAGTGTGTTACCAATTGTTTTCTTGGTGACTATGGTCCCAGCTGCCTTGAGATCATTGACAAGATCCTCCCGTGTAGTTCTGGGCTGATTCCTCACCATTCTCATGATCATTGCAACTCCACGACGTGAGATCTTACATGGAGCCCCAGGGAGATTGACAGTTATTTTGTGTTTCTTCCATTTGCAAATAATCGCACCAACTGTTGTCACCTTCTCACCAAGCTGCTTGGCGATGGTCTTGTAGCCCATTCCAGCCTTGTGTAGGTCTACAATTTTGTTCCTGACATCCTTGGAGAGCTCTTTGGTCTTGGCCATGGTGGAGAGTTTGGAATCTGATTGATTGATTGCTTCTGTGGACAGGTGTCTTTTATACAGGTAACAAACTGAGATTAGGAGCACTCCCTTTAAGAGTGTGCTCCTAATCTCAGCTCGTTACCTGTATAAAAGACACCTGGGAGCCAGAAATCTTTCTGATTGAGAGGGGGTCAAATACTTATTTCCCTCATTAAAATGCAAATCAATTTATAACATTTTTGACATGCGTTTTTCTGGATTTTTTTGTTGTTATTCCTACTCTCACTGTTCAAATAAATCTACCATTAAAATTATAGACTGATCATTTCTTTGTCAGTGGGCAAACGTACAAAATCAGCAGGGGATCAAATACTTTTTTCCCTCACCGTAGTCAAAGTTTCCTTAGTTTTGGGTCAGTCACAGTGGTCAGGTATTCTGCCACTGTGTACTCTCTTAACCTTGTGACCCAGCCAAATAGCATTCTAGTTTGCTCAGTTTTTTTGTTAATTCTTTCCAATGTATCAAGTAATTATCTTTTTGTTTTCTCATGATTTGGTTGGGTCTAATTGTGTTGCTGTCCTGGGGCTCTGTGGGGTGTGTTTGTAAACAGAGCTCCAGGACCAGCTTGCTTAGCGGACTCTTCTCCAGGTTCATCTCTCTGTAGGTGATGACTTTGTTATGGAAAGTTTGGGAATCGCTTCCTTTTAGGTGGTTGTAGAATTTAACGTCTCTTTTCTGGATTTTGATCATTAGCGGGTATCGGCCTAATTCTGCTCTGCATGCATTATTTGGTGTTCTACTTTGTACCGGAGGATATTTTTGCAGATTTCTGCATGCAGAGTCTCAATTTGGTGTTTGTCCCATTTTGTGAATTCTTGGTTGGTGAGCGGACCCCAGACCTCACAACCATAAAGGGCAATGGGTCCTTTAACTGATTCAAGTATTTTTAGCCAGATCCTAATTGGTATGTTGAATTTTATGTTCCTTTTGATGGCATAGAATGCCCTTCTTGCCTTGTCTCTCAGATCGTTCACAGCTGTGTGGAAGTTACCTGTGGCGCTGATATTTAGGCCAAGGTATGTATAGTTTTTTGTGTGCTCTAGGGCAACGGTGTCTAGATGGAATTTGTATTTGGGGTCCTGGCAACTGGACTTTTTTTGGATCACCATTATTTTGGTCTTACTGAGATTTACTGTCAGGGCCCAGGTCTGGCAGAATCTTTGCAGAATATCTAGGTGCTGCTGTAGGCCCTCCTTGGTTGGTGACAGAAGCACCAGATCATCAGATCATCACTCACTCACTCACTCAGCAACAGCCTGTCTCACTGCCTGACTGTCAGGAGCAGGTCACAGTGAAATATGTATATATTAAGAAAAATGCATTGGCGGCCGCAGTGCAACTTAGAAATAGCCCAAAAACCCGTGACCAATACATTTACACCCGCGTCATTGTTTTCAAAGTAGCCCAATGCAGGAATACTACGAACATGGCAACACTGCGACAGTTAGTCCCGATTACGTGTTTCTACACATGAGTTTAGCTAGGCAACGTCGCCATTACATCGCCTACAAGTCTGATGGGGGATTTCTATTGAATATGTAGTTTTAGCCCATCTTCATACTGTACTGTCTTTGATATTATGCTGGCAGCACATCACAGATTTTTTTTCTTCAAAATAAGAGTCCCCTGCGAAGACACGCTAAACTTTGGGAATATCGATTGTTTTTAGCACTCTTGAGCCACTGTTTTTTACAGCATTGCAACCCCCTTTGAAAAACTAAGTGGATAATTTGACTTACTTTTATTTTGAATATTGTATTATTTATACCAACATTTCTTTAGAAAGTTTACACCAAAACTGGTATGTTGAAAAGCTATTGTGTCTGCTATATTTAAAGAAATTAACTTTTAATCAGTGGTGTAAAGTACTTAAGTAAAAATACTTGAAAGTACTACTTAAGTTAGGTAATGGTGTCGGAGAAGATGGCTGCCGCTTTACGATCTCCTAACCAAATGTGCTATTGTGTGTGTTTTTTCGCGTTATTTGTAACTTATTTTGTAAATAATGTTTCTGCCCCGTTTCTTGTAGGGTTGCCAACAGTCCCGTGTTAGCCGGGATGTCCCTTATATTGGGCTAAATTGGTTTGTCCCATACGGGACCTCCCTTGTCCCGTATATTCACCCAATCACAGTATAACGTAAACAGGCCAATTCCTGCAAAGTAGTTCCTGTTGTTGTTCGGTCAGTTTGGCATATCAAGGAAATATGGATAAACCTGCAAAAAAGAAAAGACTGTGCAGCTACATCAAACAATAGGAAGCAAAAAAGACGTGTGTTAAACCCGTCAATGGGGTATGGTGGAAATTACAAGCCTATGTTATAATACTTTTATTTCATCAAATGGTTGTTTCATGCAACAGAATAGGGGGTTCTTATAACTCCCTATTGTGTCTGTGTGAATTGAAAGTGGGCCTCTGGGAGATAACACTGACAGGAGATTTATGATGTCTTTGGGGATATCGCATTCCAGAGCATGAGTTAATGTTTCTGTTCTATACGGTACCAGGTAGACATGGCTCCAGTATGGAGTTGGGGGGCCAGACACTGGTCTCTACACAATGAAAACTGTTGACACATAATTATAAGTATCTTTCATACAAATCTTAACCTTGTGACCCATTCCATACATCTGTTGTGTGTTATGTAGACTGAAGGAGGATGGACTTCGCTATAAAATGCTGTGGCTTAAACCAGCTCATTGAGTTCTCAGTGATCACCTCCAGGGGTGATTACCGACCAGCTCCATTACTGCAGTAATTAAATAATAAAGTTTGATTGTTTTGAAGAAATCTTAAAAGTCTCTCCTTTTGATTACAATAATTCCACCGCAGGTGTGTCGACGAAAGCTTTCTGTACGTTATGCCGTCGGGAATTCTCAATTGGCCATGGAGGGGAGAATGACCTAACTCAGCATGCATCCACAGAAATGCACAAGAAGGCCACGCTAGCTAAAGGTGCTAGCAATATTGGTGCATTCTTCGTGACGTCTACTGCAGAAAATGACAAAATCGCGGCAAGTGAAGCCTCGTATGTGTACCATACGGTTAAACACGGACTCAGCTACAACAGCACCGACTGTCTTGTTAAGCTCAACAAGCTCAACGGCGCTTTGTTTCATGACTCAAATGTTGTGAAGAAGATGCACTTGGGAAGAACGAAAGCTGAGATGATTACAATGAATGTTTTAGGACCGAAGACTGTGTGGGATATTTTGGATGATCTGTCCCTGACCGAAGGCGAGCCTGTGTATTTCTCAGTTGCCAGTGATGCCTCAAACAAGTTAAATAGGGAAATGTTTCCAGTGTGCGTAAGATATTTCTCTGTGTCTGATGAAGTGCAGTGCAAGTAACTTGACTTTTATGAAGACAGTGATGAAACTGCAAATGGCATACATCAAGCTCTGATGAACTGTCTGGAAAAGCATGAACTGGATATTAGACACATCACAGCCTACGCAGCAGATAATGCCAATGTCAACTCCACTGCGTTTACCAGTTATTGAGCAGTGCCAACAATCGCATTCTGAAAGCTAATTGCCCAGCTCACATAGCTCGTAATGCCTGCATGCACGCCAGCTGTCAGTGGATATTGAGACAACTGTTTTAAAGATCTACAGCCACTTCTCAGTATCTGCTTCCCCGAAGAGAGGAACTGCGTGCATTTTTTGCCTTTGTTGACATTGAGTGGCATGAAATTCTGCGACATGTTTGCATACGATGGCTCTCTCTTTATCCAGTTGTCGATCGTCTCCTGCAAAGCTGGCCAGCTCTTACTTCATATTTCAGGTCCCTTGGGGTGACCTGTCCTGTGGCACTGAAGAGTATTTTTGAGTATGAAGAAAAAAACAGAAGCTGCTGAGATTTATCTGTGCTTTCTCCACAACGTGGGCTGTGTTTTTGACCAACTCGTAAAAAGCTGGAGGAAACAACGCTCTGCATCGCAGATGTTTATGAGGAAGTCCAAAAGTTCAAAATGAAGATGCTTCAGCGGAAACAGGACAGCTTTTTGGATACCAGACCAAGCAGCTGATGGACAAACAATTGTCAGCACAAAGGCCCAAGCAGCAACAGGACTTTGAAGTTCTATGACACTGTCATTACATACATTGACAAGTGGTTTGATTTCTCACCAGAAAATGTAATGGTGAAACTGAAACCGATCGGCCTCTATGAGGAGCTCTCCTTCACTGACCTGGAGCAGGTGGTGGTTGCCCTCAAAATGACAGAGACAGTCAGTATGGACCAACTCTATGAAGAGTTTTGTGCTAGCCGGGAGGACATACAGAAAGCCAGACAGGATACCACAAAATCCACCAGTGAGAAGTGGGTGGCAGTTTTCCAAAACCTAGGGAAAGCCAACTTGAATCAGCATGTTCAGGATTGTCTCATTTGTCCTCAGTGTGCCAGGCTCAAATGCCTTTGTAGAGAATATTTTCTCTCTGATGACCATTAAATGGTCAGACTCAAGAAACAGATGCAGCACAGAGGCTAGAGAGAATAAAGTAGACGGCATCGGTCAAAATCGTGATTTATGACCCTATGTCCGGATGACGCGTCCATGCCCAAATAAGGGCATCCGGTCAGGACATCCTGGCGGGAAGGTGTCACTTGGTTAGGGCCATATAGTTGCATCCTGTTCTGTCACGTGTTAGAGTGTGTGTTATTTTATATCTATATTGCATCTATTCCTTTGAAGTTGTCATGATGATTGATGTGTAGGGACCTCGTTGAACTGGGGGGGTTGTGTTTGAACATTTCAAAGAGGATGACCCCACACCCCCCCTATTTTATTGCTCTTAGGGTTGTTGTCTATGAAGCGGAATGTCCAGGGGGGATTGTGTTGGCGGCAGACGCCTTATAAATAAGACCCAGAACACTAAACAAGATTTTAAAAATAAAACCCTGAACATTAAACAGAAAAATATGTCTCCTAGGCCAATTCTCGGGGTACTATGTGCCTCTTGTCACGAGCCCAATGATAAAAGCATCAAGGACCTTTTGGGTGAGGCACCAGAATGTTTTAAAGGAGTCTTGGATACGAGTGATGGCCATATGACTTACATATTCCAACCTGATGATTCAACTGTGAAGATTTTCACAGACAGCGTCCCCAGCCCCCTTTATCATGCAAAACCCGGGAGTTTTTCTCCTGCGCTGCGTATGAGAGAATGGCCTAAGATACGGCTAGCACTGTAAAATTGAACAGGCCTTGAGTGGTACAAAAGTGCCAGGCTATGCATTGGAAGAGCTTGTGTGTGGGCGCAATGATTTGAAAGCCATAAGGATCTCTTCAATGGCTTATAGCCCCGACTCCAAAGTGACAATTTTAGCTTGTGAACAATTTGATAGTACAAATGCGACGAAGTCTGTCAGTTCATATGTATTTTCCAAAGCCTGCAAGGATGTGAAATGTTTTATGCCTGTGTTTAGCTTTAAATGGAGGGATTACCCTATATTCATAATCCTGATGAATAAGCTGGACAGTCTTTTCCAAAATCGTGAACAATTACGTCGCTGGCCGCTTCGATCCTTAAGACATATCCAGAGTCTACATGCACGACGTTTGATCTATCGGAAACTGATGGGGGGTGGGGGGGGGGGGGGTCAGGGACAACCCTATAACCGGGGCCCTTTATCTGTAAGAAAGGCATAGTAAAAAAATGTTTTGTATTAATTATGAGATGTTTTTAAAAGGTCTGTACTAAAGATTTAGAATGAAATTATGGTTATTAATGCTATATCTCACCTCTTAACGAACGGGAATCTGTCATTTCTCTCTCGCCCCGGTCTGTCGCGGAGAAATGCAATGTGTAACGATTGGCGTCGGGTGATGAGGAAGCGGACCAAAACGCAGCTGGGAGCGATCACGTTTATTCAACACCATGGAATTAAACATGTACACAAAATTCAAGAAAAATACCGATACGTTACTTGCTCAAACAAAGAGACAACAACCCACAAACATCGTGGGGGGAAAGGAACTTAAATGTGATTCCCAATCAGACATAACTAGCGACAGCTGTCTGATTGGAAATCACCCCCGAGCCCAACATAGAAATAAACCACAAAGAAAGGCTATAACAAAACATAGAAAATAAACCATAGAAATACCACACCCTGACCAAAATAGCAGAGTTCCCCTGGTCAGGGCGTGACAGTACCCCCCCTCCAACGGTGCGTACTCCCGGCGCACCAACCTAAAGTCTATTAGGGGGGGGACCCGGGTGGGCGCCTCACCCTCGGTGGAGGCTCTGGCCCCGGGCGTGTTTCTCCCCCTGCCTCCACCCTAGCCCTACCCCTCTGGCCCGGACTGGACCACGGTGGAGCGGCATGCTCAGGCTCCGGAGCGGAGCCGCCGACCGGAACAGGACTGGTCACCGGTGGACCGGACACAGGCCGTGCCGGACTGTGGACACGCGCCGTGGGCTTGGTGCGGGGAACAGGGACGGGCCGGACAGGACCGGGGACACGCACCACCAACCTGGTGCGGGGAGCAGGGACGGGCCGGACTGGCCTGGGGACATTTACCACCAACCTGGTGCGGGGAGCAGGGACGGGCCGGACTGGACTGGGGACACGCACCACCGGCTTGGTGCGGGGAGCCGGGATGGGCCGGACAGGACTGTGGACACGCACCACTAACCTGGTGCGGGGAGCAGGAATGGGCCGGACAGGACTGGGGACACGCACCTCAAAACCTGGTGCGGGGAGCAGGGACGGGCCGGACTGGACTGGGGACACGCACCACTGGCTTGGTGCGGGGAGCAGGGACGGGCCGGACTGGACTGGGGACACGCACCACTGGCTTGGTGCGGGGAGTAGGAATGGGCCGGACAGGACTGGGGACACGCACCACTAACCTGGTGCGGGGAGCAGGGACGGGCCGGACTGGACTGGGGACACGCACCACTGGCTTGGTGCGGGGAGCAGGGACGGGCCGGACTGGACTGGGGACACGCACCACTGGCTTGGTACGGGGAGCAGGGATGGGCCGGACAGGACTGTGGACACGCACCACTAACCTGGTGCGGGGAGCAGGGACGGGCCGGACTGGACTGGGGACGTCTGGCAGCTCGGGACAGTCTGGGCAGTCTGGCCACTCCGGCAGTTCAGCGCAGTCTGGCCACTCCGGCAGTTCAGCGCAGTCTGGCCACTCCGGCAGTTCAGCGCAGTCTGGCCACTCCGGCGACTGTTGACTGGCGGGCAGCTCCGACGACTGTTGACTGGCGGGCAGCTCCGACGACTGTTGACTGGCGGGCAGCTCCGACGACTGTTGACTGGCGGGCAGCTCCGACGACTGTTGACTGGCGGGCAGCTCCGACGACTGTCGACAGGCGGACAGCTCTGACGACTGTTGACTGGCGAGGCTGGGTTCACGCACTTGAAGCCTGGTGCGTGGTGCTGGTACCGGATATATAGGACCATGGAGGCTTACTGGCGGTCTCGAGCTTAACCCTGGCATCGCCCTTTCTGGCTGAATGCCTACTACCCCCTGGTAACTGCGGGGCGCTGGTATAGCGCGTACTGGCCTAAAAACACTTGGCCTCGCCATAACACCCATTACCCCGAAGCGTAAGCCCTGTCCATTAACTGGCCTCCCAGAAACAGTCCGGGGATTTGGCCTGGGGCTCCAAACTTGCCCCGCAAAACTCCCCTTGTGCCCCCCCCAAAAAAATTCTTGGGGAGGCCTCTCGAGTTTCCTCAACTCCTCGTTCCTCTGCTGCTTGGTCCTGGTTTGGTGGGTTGTTCTGTAACGATTGGCGTCGGGTGATGAGGAAGCGGACCAAAACGCAGCTGGGAGCGAACACATGTTTATTCAACACCATGGAATTAAACATGTACACAAAATTCAAGCAAAATACCGATACGTTACTTGCTCAAACAAAGAGACAACAACCCACAAACATCGTGGGGGGAAAGGAACTTAAATGTGATTCCCAATCAGACATAACTAGCGACAGCTGTCTGATTGGAAATCACCCCGAGCCCAACATAGAAATAAACCACAAAGAAAGGCTATAACAAAACATAGAAAATAAACCATAGAAATACCACACCCTGACCAAAATAGCAGAGTTCCCCTGGTCAGGGCGTGACACAATGTCTTATGTTATACAAATAGTCTTTCCTACAACAACATGTCTTTCCAACAACAACATGTTAGAAACATCAAAGGTTATCAAAAAGTGTAGTACTGTGCCCGGTAATGGTGGCTGACCTGCTGTACAAACATTGTTTATACATAAAAAACATTATTGCATGTTTCAATATTGCGCAGTAAAAATGTTTAAGTGATTACAAGCTGTTTTTAAAAAGGTCTGTACTAAATATTATGAATTAAATAAATGGTTTTAAAGCTGTATCTCACCTTTAACGAAGGGGCTGTGCATTTTCGAGCCATCCACAAGCCTGTCCCGGAGAAAAAAGGATTCCTGAAAGACATGTGCGTGCGCGGGGGGTGTGTGCGTGTGCGGGAGTGTAGGTGTGTGTGTTTCAAAACAAATAGGGGTGGGGGTGTGTGTCTCTGCATGGGTGGCTTTTGAAACCAGAAAAAGTGTGTGTGAGCATGTTTAGGATTTTACAAGCCTTTCAAATGCGTATTTATCTCACCCCCATCTCACCCCCATGGATGTGGGGGCTAAAAACTCAAACAGCCCAGGCAGAATATATCTTGTCTAGACAACCTCCTACGGTTTAAAACATATGTTATTTCTAATCAGCGCATATACTAACGGTCCACCACCCCGGGATATAAATTTACAACGGACACCCCCAAGCGGTGCTATGAAGCATAAATGCAATACCAGCAGACAGAATATGTCGAGACACCCGCCTGTGGTTTTTGGGTCTCTAGACATTCGTGGGTACTTTATCTTCTTACATCTAGGCGTTCCGCCAGCGGAACCCCTAGCCAACAGCCAATGGGATCGCATGGCGCGAAATACAAAAACAACTAAAATACCACAATTCAATTTTCTCAAACGTACAACTATTTTACACCATTTGAAAGATAAACCTCTCCTGAATCCAACCACGTTGTCCGATTTCAAAAAGGCTTTACAGCGAAAGCAAAACATTAAATTATGTTAGGATACCACCACAGCAAAAAAACAACAACACAGTCATTTTCCTAGCAAGGACGGCCATTTTCCAAGCAAGGGTAGCCGTCCAAAAGCACAAAACCAGCTAAAATTATGCACTAACCTTTGACGATCTTCATCAGATGACACTCTTAGGACATTATGTTAGACAATACATGCATTTTTTGTTCCATCATGTTCATATTTATATCCAAAAAACCAATTTTACATTGGCGCGTGACGTTCGGAAAATGTATTCACCCCAAAATAAACGTTGACAAAATATATAAATATATAAATATCAGAGCACAGCAGATGCAAAAAAATATTAATTAAAGAAGTATAGATGAACTATTCCTTTATGCAACTGCTTTGTCAGATTTCAAAATAACTTTACGGAGAAAGCACATTGTTCAATATTCTGAGTACTGAGCCCCAAGCAAATCTGTTAGCCGTCCAGCCACGGCATCCACAAAATGCTGAAATATGATAAAAATATTATCTTACCTTTGCTGATCTTCGGCTGAATGCACTCGGAAGGTCTCCCACTTCCACAAGAAATGTTCATTTGTTCGATAAAGTCCATAATTTATGTCGAAATAAATCAGTTTTGATGGCGCGTCCAGATCACCATTCCAAAATGCATCTATCCCCCGTCGACGAAAAGTTATAAAGTTCCCTCATCGCTTGTAGAAACATGTCAAACCATGCTCACAATCAATCTTTAGGGTGTTTTTAATGTAGAATTTCGATAATATTCCAACTGGACAATAGCAGATTCATTACAGAAGAAAAATAAAAATGGCTAACCCTGCGTGAGTGCGCACGAGGTAAGTCAATGACCCCAGCCCGACCACTTACTGTTCCGGGTATTATTCAATCAAATTGCATTGTAGAGGCCTCAAACAAGGTTCTAATGACTGTTGACATCTAGTGGAAGCCTTAGGAAGTGCAATATGACATCACAGACACTGTAGTTTAGATAGAACATAATTTTAAATGACTTCAACCATGTGAGGTCAAACTTCCTGGTTGGATTTTTCTCAGGTTTTTGCCTGCCATATTTCTGTTATACTCACAGAGATCATTCAAACAGTTTTAGAAACTTCAGAGTGTTTTCTATCCAAATCTACTAATAATATGCATATCCTACCTTCTGAGTCTGAGTAGGAGGCAGTTTAATTTGGGTACGTTTTTCATCCGGACGTGAAAATACTGCCCCCTATAGTGAAGAGGTTATATGACCCTTTTTTTGCATACAGGATGTCACCCGAAAAAACGGCAACCCCGCTCTGTAAGCTCATTACAGAATATTTCTCGTTAGAGACACGACCTCAGAGCTAGGCTAGGGAAACAGATACTAGCCATTCTGTACAACCGGCTAAAACGCAACTCCAGACACCAGGCCAACAGCCCCCGAAGAGTTATCACCCCCGGACAGCTAAAAGATCAGCTGTGAAACCGTCATAATGGAGCTTTCTGAAGGTGAGTTAGTGAAAATAATATATTAGATTTGGAGAGGTATTTTCAGGGAATTGTAAGGATATTAAAATTTGATATCGATATTCTAAAACGGATGGACAACGATTCTTTAGGTAATATGTCAAATGCACGTATTCGTATATTTTAAAAATGTATATATAGTATAAATATATGTTAATATTAGTTTAACGTTTGTAGGGTCTCAATCCTTTACACAGTTGCTGGGGGGAATAGATGATTTGGAACAGCCTTCGTTAGAGGGGGTTTCAGTGGAGCAAAACGCGTGCAGCCAGTCCCCATCACACTATTGTTGACGTAAGTCCAATAATAAAATCCATAAGAATGTTTATACATTAAAAACAAAAAGTGTGAACCCTATATTAAAAGCAAATTTTTGTGTTTACAGCTGACAGACCACAAAAAAGGATCCCTGCTGCATTATGTACTCTGAACGACTTCGGAGGAGCAGATGACATAGATGCTATTCTCCCGTTACGTACGAACGTTTTTTCAAACGCACAGAGAATCTTCACATCAACTCCCCCGGGAACCACCACACGCACGCAACGCACAACAGGTGCGCAAGTGCATTGCGCAGAATCACCCCAGCCCGAAAAATGTTACTGGTCCGGAAACTCACTGCTTCAAGAAACGGTGCTACGTGGACAAGGTATGAAGCCATTATATATGTTATTAGTTATACATATTTTATTATAATTTATACATTTTTATGATTGAATATGTTAAAACAATGACAAATAATGTTTTTCAGACTCCAACGAGACATACCCGGCAGAATCTGGAAGGCCTGGTGAAAAAAGTCTAGAGCCCACTGTTTCCGCGATTCGTCAGAACAGCCCGCGTCAAAAAAGCCGAGGTAATTTAATTATGTATTGTTAATATGTAGTATTATGTCTGAAATGTATTTGACATTTTTAACCTAAGATATTTGTATGTTTAATAACCTATTTTGTATATATTATTTTCTATCAGACTCCTCCCCAGCGTATAACGGCACAGAAGACCATACACACCGAGAGCACGTGGAGGATTTCGGCGCGCCAGACATTCCCAATAAAACAACGAAACCGGATGATTTCACCGTTTTAAATGACATTCCGAGGTAGACGACTTGCTCCTCTGCGAATTAGCCAACCTTCTTGATTCCTCCAATTCTTATGTAGAAACACCCAAACCTGAAATAGAACAAGCTAGGTTTATTTCTGCCTTTTCCAGGGCTCTAAAAGCGACAATATAGTCAGGATCTATCCTTCTGGCATAGAACAATGCCCCGCATGTAAACTTGGAATCAATCACACGCTTGGTCGAGGGGTTCATAAACAACCGGAATAGTGACTTGGAGATTTTGAGCTCCTACAAAAAAATAAATTGTCAGGGATAAAAAGGACTTCCATCTAAGGAATGCCCCACTTACTAAAAGATTCAGGGTAGTCTATGACAAGAGACTGCTTTTACCTGACGGGACCACATTGCCCTTTGGCTACTGACTTATGCTACAAGCCCTGCTGGTTTTGGACGATATGCTATTTGCAGGTAGCGAACATCCTGTAATTGCACGAGCTTTTAACCAATATACTCATCATAGAAACCTGTCTGTGCTTTACTTGGTGCAGAATGTGTTTCACCAAGGTAAAAATAGCCATACCATTAGTTTGAACGCCAATTACATGGTTTTGTTCAAAAACCCTAGAGACAAACTACAAATTAACACTCTAGCTCAGCAGATGTACCCGGGAAGGAAATCCTACTTTATGGATAGCTATGAGGACGCTACCAAAGAGCCATTTTCTTATTTAATCGTGGATTTAAAAGCAAATACTCCAGAACACCTGAGGCTCCGAACAGGCCTGTTCCGTGGGAGTGGCCGGCGGTGTACATTCCTAAAAAGTAACCGCTATGTCTCTGCGTTTAAAAAGAAACCTGCCCCTCTTGAGAAGCATAGTTGGGGCTACAGCTAAAGAACGGAAGGCCATCTTGGGTCACTGTTCTTCAGATCTCATATTATCCCTATGTGAGATTGCTTTGAATCTTCTCAAAGGGCGCATTCCACTCACCCTGACCCAATTACAAAAATTAAAGATACAAAAGACCGCGATAGAACTCTTTGCCAATAAAAGGGCCAGTCTTCAAAAGAAAAGACATAGCCTACAACAGTCTGGGGGTTTTCTTCTGCCATTGCTAACTATAGCTGTGCCCTTCATCACCAGCCTTATTGCTGCCAGACGTGGTGGTTGAACACAGAGTGTGATGGCAAATAAAATGTACTTGGTGCCTCAACAAGAGTTGGATAGACTTAAAAAACAAATGCAGGGTCCTGAAAATATCAGACAAACAGCGGAAAATGATTTGGATATGGTCATGAAGGATATTTTGAACCGAAAAGGATTGAACCCCTATGATAAGGTTCAAAAATACACAAACCTCTTGCAAAGGTATTTGGCCTTGGTAAAACAAGGTGAGAGAGAGACCAACCATTTAACGCTTTCCCTACCGGAACCTTTAAAAGGTGACGCGCCTAGAAAGAGCCAAGCCCCTGTAATACCTGTACCTGCGATCTTACCGGCTGAAGATCAAATTCGTGTTGAAGATAATGTTATGCATGACATGTTGACACATGTTCCGGCACGTAACAGGAAAAATGTTAGATACATTATGAACAAGATAAAAGACTCAAAGGGGACCGCTACTTGGAATGACCAAGGAGAGTTTATCCTTCAGGGCGCTGTTGTCAAGGGTTCACATATGCTTGACTTGCTTAAAAGTACCACGGCAGCCCACAAGGTTGCTGATGACCGAAGACCTCCAGGGTGGCGTCAGTTTCTTACAGCCCTGGCAATCCTCAACATTCCCCTCTCGGGGGTACCCAACTATAAGCTTCATCAACAGATTCAAGCTTTAAAACAAAAACCTTCACCAAGCTACAGCACCCCTAAAGATGTCCCAACAACCCCTCCCCCCTATGAAGGGGATGATGATGACTCATTTACCCCCCTGAACTCCTCCGGACCTTTTCCTAATCCCGATCTCTCGGGGTGGTTATAGACTTTTGAATGACTATGATTAAATTCAATACATTTTATTTGAAAAATTAAGCCATTTAACATTTGTGGCATTCTTGAAACATTTGACGTGAGCATACGCCTTGATTACACAGTCTTAAAGACACATATTTGAACACTTGATATTTTCTAACAAAACAAGCTACAACTGTAACGATCATCTGAAAGAGGGGACCAAGATGCAGCGTGGTGAGTGTTCATATTGAATTTTAATAATACAAAACACTTGAACATAAGACACAAACGAACACCAACAGTTCTGTCGGTGCAAACCACACAACAGAAACAACTACCCACAAAACCCCAAAGGAAAACAGGCTGCCTAAGTATGATTCCTAATCAGAGACAACGATAGACAGCTGCCTCTGATTAGGAACCCTACTCGGCCCAAAACAAAGAAATACAAAAACATAGAAAAACGAACATAGAACGCCCACCCAATGTAACACCCTGGCCTAATCAAAATAAAGAACAAAAACCCCTCTCTATGGCCAGGGCGTTACAACAACAGTATCATTACTTCTTAAATCATCATTATAAAGAGACATAACATCTTCAAAAGAAACTCCACAGGCTCTTTGGCATAGGTAGAATACACAGTGTTGACCACATGTAGTGGAAAGGTTATCTTGTACTTGTTTGATGCTGTAGTAGATCTTTGACCCGTTTTTGGTAAAAAATTCTTTAATAGATTTGGGAAAATGTGAAAAACCGGGGGGAAAGCCGTAGGAATCAAAAAAAGTTGAGATTTTTCTTCCTCCTTCATCTTCTAAGGTCACAGCTAGCCAATGTTCACCAGGCATGTGTTTAGGATGGGTATTGACAATAAACATGGCCGGCCGCTCAGGCCATTTCTCAATAGGTAATTCATCACAAGCCCACACTCCACAAAATTGTTTTCCAATCAGGCGGGTCATGAGCCCTTCCAACTCTTGGGTATTCATGTCTTTGCTCAACGATCCCTAATAATAATCCACTAAGACTTGTCTTCGGGCTTTCACTTCCAAGATTGAATCAGAGCATGCATAAACATTCATGCTAACTGTACAGGCTAAAGGTGTACGGAAACACATTTCAAACACACATTTCCAGCCTGAGGTTACCTTGGGACACCACAGACAGACTTCCTGAGGTGTCATCAAAAGGGGATAAATTGAAAGCATACAATGTGCAACCCTCTGCAAAATCATTTCTGTCAATAGGTAAAGAGAGATCTTTTAGATGCCTCCCGGTAGCCAGGAATAGATTGTAAAATTCACAGATATGTTGTTATTAAATTGCGGTTGGAAAGCCTTAGCAGGGACCTGACGTCCGTCCTGACAGAGAGCTACATACTCTGCATTGAGGTGTTGAAAATTAAAGTTTTTTTTATGTAAGCTGCCCGTATTAGAGGCGTGATCAACCAAACCTATAACCATGTAGCGGGGTAAAGGGCCAAGAAAAAGGTTTTCTTGACTGCAGATTCTACTGCCCACAGGTATGCTAAAGGTTTTCATAGTAATTCTTTGGAGAGGGTAAAGGGCATTTCCTTTCATCAAAGTCTGTGAGTGACCCAGACGAACTGCCGGAGATACAGACACTTTTTTAATAAAAAGCGTTGTCCCCAACACTTTTAAACTAAAGTCACCGTCTTGGGCAGACATCAGACAAAACTCTTCCTTGGCCCTGGTTAATTTTAGTCTTAAATCAACCGAATTTAAGAGTAAACGTTCTTGAAAGAAAATGTCAGAGTGTATAGGCCCTAGCAGATGAAACTCTCGAGATTCGGCACAGTAATGAGCGCGTGCCTCCAGTCCTTTGTTTGCACCGGTGGAAGGGTCTATCGATTCCAGAGACTCCTGCAGTATCCTTGCTAAACAGCCCGGCGCTGAATTGTGTCTTGAGAGTGTCTTCGGTTAAGTTGAGTAAACACTCTATGATGGCCCTATAGGGGTATGTGGCACTGCTTTGACTGATTAGGCTTTCACCCAAAGTCACATCCACTTGGGAGAAGATGGTGGCCAAGGGGTAATTAATGAGACTCCCTGCATTGCTTGCTGTTTGGGGTTTTAGGCTGGGTTTCTGTACAGCACTTTGAGATATCAGCTGATGTAAGAAGGGCTATATAAATACATTTGATTTGATTTGATGATCAACATAGTATGAGACATAGCAGTCAGGGTCGAGATGGTGGTTGTGTTCCATAACCATTTTAATTTATTTGTATTATGTTTATATAATATTTTTTTTTAAAGTAAATAAAATAATAATAATATATATAAAAATACTAATAATATATTATATATGTAGAGAGGCTTTGGAGGGCCTAAAGTTACAATCGTTTTACCATAAGTAAATTCGATGTTTTCGTTCTAATCCGTTTTAAGCTCAACCAGAATGTTTTCAATATATTTCTTGCTTACAGGTACGTAGTGTGGCTTGTCGTAGGTGACAGTGACTATCCCTCCATCCTTTCCCTACAGCAACCTGCTGCGCTGCCGTTACCGCAACATCAACCGCAAGCTGTCCGCCGACGGCATGCACCAGGCCCTCAAACTGGTTGAAAAGACTCACTCTGTTATCTAAATGTGACAATGGTGTTATTGGTGTTATTGTTGTGGTATTGTGGGAGTTGCCATCTAATTGGTGTTATTGTTGTGGTATTGTGGGAGTTGCCATCTAAATGGTGTTATTGTTGTGGTATTGTGGCAGCTGCCATCTAAATGGTGTTATTGTTGTGGTATTGTGGCAGCTGCCATCTAAATGGTGTTATTGTTGTGGTATTGTGGCAGCTGCCATCTAAATGGTGTTATTGTTGTGGTATTGTGGCAGCTGCCATCTAAATGGTGTTATTGTTGTGGTATTGTGGCAGCTGCCATCTAAATGGTGTTATTGTTGTGGTATTGTGGCAGCTGCCATCTAAATGGTGTTATTGTGGGAGTTGCCACACTGAGAAAGTCTTAGGTCAATGGTATCTGCTTGCCTGGTCCTCTACTCAAGATCTTGCATGTCCAGACAGTCTAAAACAGGGCTCTCCAAACGTGTTCCTGGAGAGTCATCCTCCTGTAGGTTTGAACTCCAACCCTGTTCCTGGAGAGAAACCCTCCTGTAGGTTTTAACTCCAACCCTGTTCCTGGAGAGAAACCCTCCTGTAGGTTTGAACTCCAACCCTGTTCCTGGAGAGATACCCTCCTGTAGGTTTGAACTCCAACCCTGTTCCTGGAGAGATACCCTCCTGTAGGTTTTAACTCCAACCCTGTTCCTGGAGAGAAACCCTCCTGTAGGTTTGAACTCCAACCCTGTTCCTGGAGAGATACCCTCCTGTAGGTTTTAACTCCAACCCTGTTCCTGGAGAGAAACCCTCCTGTAGGTTTGAACTCCAACCCTGTTCCTGGAGAGATACCCTCCTGTAGGTTTGAACTCCAACCCTGTTCCTGGAGAGATACCCTCCTGTAGGTTCGAACTCCAACCCTGTTCCTGGAGAGATACCCTCCTGTAGGTTTGAACGCCAACCCTGTTCCTGGAGAGATACCCTCCTGTAGGTTTGAACTCCAACCCTGTTCCTGGAGAGATACCCTCCTGTAGGTTTGAACTCCAACCCTGTTCCTGAAGAGATACCCTCCTCTAGGTTTGAACTCCAACCCTGTTACTGGAGGGTAACCCTCCTGTAGGTTTTCGGTCCAACCCTAATCTAGCCACCTGATTGTAATAATTAGCTGGTTGAAAAGCCGAATCAGGTTAGTTACAGCTGGGGTTGGAGGGAAAACCTACAGCTCTCCAGGATCTGTGTTGGAGAGCCCTGGTATGGTATTGGAGAGGTCTGATTATGAAACAAATATGAAGCAATCTTTCCATCTGAATGTGAGTCCATGGTCACTGGCTTTGTGTCCGTGACCTTATGGTTCTTCCCCTGGGCTTTTCCAAGTTGTGCTATTTGTGATGGTCTCTCACAGCAATCAATGATGGTTAGCTGTTGCATGGAACAAAACATTTTCTGTACAGAATGTCACTGCAACAATGGTGTGGCTCTGTCAAAAATCAACTATGGGTGTTGCATTTTCCAGTTTTAATTTTTTTATATATATATTTTTTCATTTTTATTTCACCTTTATTTAACCAGGTAGGCTAGTTGAGAACAAGTTCTCATTTACAACTGCGACCTGGCCAAGATAAAGCAAAGCAGTTTGTCACAAACAACAACACAGAGTTACACATGGAATAAACAAACATACAGTCAATAATACAATAGAAAAGTCTATATACAGCATGTGCAAATGAGGTAGGATAAGGGAGGTAAGGCAATAAATAGGCCATAGTGGTGAAATAATTACAATATAGCAATTAAACACTAGAGTGATAGATGTGCAGAAGATGAATGTGCAAGTAGAGATACTGGGGTGCAAAGGAGCAAAATAAATAAAATAAATAACAGTATGGGGATGAGGTAGTTGGATGGGCTATTTACAGATATTTACAGTGATCTGTGAGCTGCTCTGACAGCTGGTGCTTAAAGTTAGTGAGGGAGATATGAGTCTCCAGCTTCAGTGATTTTTGCAGTTCATTCCAGTCATTGGCAGCAGAGAACTGGAAGGAGAGACGGCCAAAGGAGGAATTGGCTTTGGGGGTGACCAGCGAAATACATCTGTTGTAGCGCGTGCTACGGGTGGGTGCTACTATGGTGACAAGTGAGCTGAGAAAAGGATGACTTATAGATGACCTGGAGCCAGTGGGTTTGAATATGAAGCGAGGGCCAGCCAACGAGAGCATACAGGTCGCAGTGGTGGGTAGTATATGGGGCTTTGGTGACAAAACGGATGGCACTGTGATAGACTGCATCCAATTTGCTAAGTAGAGTGTTGGAGGCTCTTTTGTAAATGACGTCGCCGAAGTCAAGGATCGGTAGGATAGTCAGTTCTACGAGGGTATGTTTGGCAGCATGAGTGAAGCATGCTTTGTTGCGAAATAGGAAGCCGATTCTAGATTTAATTTTGGATTGGAGATGTTTGATGTGAGTCTGGAAGGAGAGTTTACAGTCTAACCAGAAACCTAGGTATTTGTAGTTGTCCACATATTCTAAGTCAGAACCGTCCAGAGTGGTGATGCTGGACGGGCGGGCAGGTGCAGGCAGTGATCGGTTGAAGAGCATGCATTTAGTTTTACTTGCATTTAAGAGCAGTTGGAGACCACGGAAGGAGAGTTGTATGGCATTGAAGCTCGTCTGAAGGTTAGTTCTATGGTTGTGCTATGGTTCTATGGTTAGTTATGCTATGGTTCTATGGTTAGTTCTATGGTTGTGCTATGGTTCTATGGTTAGTTATGCTATGGTTCTATGGTTAGTTCTATGGTTGTGCTATGGTTCTATGGTTAGTTATGCTATGGTTCTATGGTTAGTTCTATGGTTGTGCTATGGTTCTATGGTTAGTTATGCTATGGTTCTATGGTTAGTTCTATGGTTGTGCTAGTTGTGATATGGTTGCCCAAACATGACCCCTCAGAACAATGAATGATAGTTAGGTGTTCCTTAAAGGGCAATCAGCAGTTGCTACATCCATTTTTGTACTTAAATGAAAGATATACCCATTGATTCTTGAAGAGTATAACTTAGAAATCCACCATGAGCTTAGTTCAACTGTCACACTCCATGAGAACCCAAAATATAACCTTTTTTTGTCCAATTTTTGTAAACAAAGTAAATGTAAACAAATCCTATTTAGTCCCAAAACATAGTTAAAACAAATGTTGATATAATGGATGGTCAGTCCTTGCATCCATAGCTCTGTCTACAAATCTGAGAGTGGTTACATTTCTCCAAACCCATCCCTCAGCTGTTTATTAAAAAGTGGCAGGGTGAGCTTTGTTGATGTTAAAACTGCAAATTTCCCCCTCAAGAGTTGGAAATGAACATTTTCTGAATGTCACTGCAACAATTTTGTGGCTCGGTGAAAAATCAACTATGGTGTGTTGATGTTCTACCATGTTTCTACATTTGACCTTCAGACGTCTTTTTAATTACAGTTAATGCAGACTCTAAATGCAAATGATTCATTGTGACGTATTGGACATGGGTCACAACCAATGGACAAAACAACCTACATCTGATATGTTACTTACTGGGAGTATGTATGCCCATTTATGTGTATAAAGACATTTTTTAATCTCTGTTAATTTATGTTCAATGTATGTTTGTTGAATGGCAGCATATAAATGTGATTGACAAATCATTATGTACTTGTTTTGAAATGATTAAAGGATTAAACAGACAGAATTGCATGGTTTTGATAGTAATGGTATAAAGATGTAAAGTGTAAATATAATCCGAGGGTATTCTGTTAACCATCAATAGTTTCTTATAGAATGGCGATAACATTGTTTAATTTACATAGCATTATGAATCTGGTTTTACATAATCATTTATTAAATATTTACAGTTGTCATAATTTGTGTTTGACATTTTCTTGACTAAAACGTCAGTATTCTCAGTAATATGTTATATGAATTCCCAGAGAAGTGCAGGAAAGCGTAGGGGTGTAGGTCATACGCAGTCATACGCACTTATTAACACCACTGAATCATACGTCACAAAGGCATCTTAATGTCTGATTATGAGTCAAAACCAAGACAGCTGAAGGAGGAAAAGGGATTAGGCTGACTTTCTATTTCTGATCTAAATCCAACATTTAGCCAGTCACTCACTTAGCAAAGTTGGAGAAAAAAAATACAGAAGAAACACTATAGGCTATAGATTATTGGTTATAATAGAAATGAACACATTATGGGAAAACGAGTTATCCTAGTTAGCTATATATAAAAACGGACATTACAAATTGCCTGTCCTCAAACGTTTTTTGTAACTGTATGAATAGGGTCTTTCCTGTTTGTAGCGTTCCTTAATTCTCTATCAGAATTAAATACATTTCTTATCTATCTCCATCCTCCCTGACCAGTCCCCACAGCTCCCAACACACACACACACACACACACACACACACACACACACACACACACACACTTGTGTTGAGTGTCCAGTGTCTTCGTGACAGGTCACGTGACCAGCGGTAAAACACGTCTTTTAAATGAATTACTGCGACGGAATGTGACAAATCCAGTGGTGGATTATCAACCACACAGATCTAAATGAGCTATTAGCACCAGAGGTCCACAAGGCTCTGGGTTACGTCATTTCATAACGCATCCGCTCTAACAGCTCAACCTGGTCTCAGAGCATTTTTGCAATTTTCTGTACGTAAATCCGAGACACTCTATTTAGTAGGATATGTTACGTTTCGTATGGTATGTATTCATCTGTGGATGTCCATCACCCATTTCTTATTATATGTTACGAATTACAATTCCGTCACAAGGAGTCACTAGAGCACAATGAGACAGGGAAATTCCATCTGGCCAAACCCTCCCCTAATCCGGACGACGCTGGGCCAATTGTGCGCTGCCTCCTAGGTCTCCCTGTCACAGCCGGCTGTGACACAGCCTGGGATCGAACCCGAGGCTGTAGTGACACACTGTGATGCAGTGCCTTAGAGCTCTGCACCACTCAGGAGGCCCAAGAATTTGATAAACTTACAAAATATTACAAATTAGCAAAACATATGAAATGTTATGAATTCTAGCCAGGTGGCTAACGTTAGCCAGCTCGCTAAGGTTAGCTAGGCTAGGGGTTAGGCTTAGGGTTACGGTTGGGGTTAAGTTTAGGAGTTAGGTTAAGGTTAGGGTTAGGGAAGGTTTAGCTAACATGCTAAGTTGTTGCAAAGTAACTAAAAAGTATGATGATGATGAAAAGTTACTAGTTAGCTAAAATACCAAAGTTGCCGATGAGATTCGAAACTCGCAACCTTTGTATATAGGTAACTAGGACATTCGCACCCTCCTTTCGTTTTTGTCTTAAGTAACCATCTGTCTTATTTAATCACACCAAACGCACCATATCATACTAAATGGATTGTCCCGGATTTACATACAGAATAATATGAAATGCTCTGAGACCAGGTTGCAAAGCTATGTCAGACTGTTGTAGGGCTATGGATGGCAGCAGAGAGATGATGACTGGAAATGCCCAATCACAGGCTGCTGAGACTAAACAGCCTTGCAAGCGTCATGGCCTATCAATACAACCTTCTTAATTAATCTTTAAAAGTCGACTGACGCACCTGTGTCAATCTATTTAACATTATAAAGGAATCCCCATTAAACTCCATTTGTTTAAGCTAGCGATATCTTTTTTTTCTTTGTATGGGCTGCGTCTCAATCCACCACATCGTCCTATGGCGGCTTTCCTCATCTGTGGTGGAAAGTGACATAGCTACAGAGATGTTTGTCAGACCAGGAGACATCCCGAATCTCGTTCTGTTCATGAAAACAGCTGTTTGGCCTACAAACTCACACGGAAAGATGAGACTCTATGGAAAGATGAGACTCTCACGAACACAATGGTGTTCTCTGTTTTGCTATTCAAAGGACTCGTCTGAAGTTAACCGGTATAAAAAATGAATGAAGTATGGAAGCTGGATTAGTATCCGAAGCTGGATTAGCTTCCAGGCAGCTTCTCTGTTTCAAAGTAACAATGTTTATTACAGCAACAGGGGCAAAGGCACAGGACGGCAGGCAGGCTCAGGTCAGGCAGAGGTCGGTAATCCAGAGGTGGGGCAAAGGTACAGGATGGCAGGGTCAGTGGCAGGCAGAGTGGTCAGGCGGGCGGGCTCAGTGTCAGGACAGGCAAGGGTCAAAACCAGGGGGGTGAGAAAAGAGAGACTGGGGGAAAAGCAGGCTCTGATCCAAAAAACGCTGGTTGACTTGACAAACAAGACGAACTGGCAAAAGACAAACAGAGAACAGGTATAAATATACAGGGGATAATGGGGAAGATGGGCGACACCTAGAGGGGGGTGGAGACAATCACAAGGACAGGTGAAACAGATCAGGGCGTGAAAATATCAATACACCCTTCTTAATTAAACAAGCATCATTACACCCTTCTTAATGAAACAAGCATCAATACACCCTTCTTAATGAAACAAGCATCAATACACCCTTCTTAATGAAACAAGCATCAATACACCCTTCTTAATGAAACAAGCATCCTGGCCTGTCAATACACCCTTCTTAATTAAACAAGCACCATGGCCTGTCAATACACCCTTCTTAATTAAACAAGCATCAATACACCCTTCTTAATGAAACAAGCATCCTGGCCTGTCAATACATCCTTCTTAATTAAACAAGCATCATTACACCCTTCTTAATGAAACAAGCATCATTACACCCTTCTTAATTAAACAAGCATCAATACACCCTTCTTAATGAAACAAGCATCCTGGCCTGTCAATACATCCTTCTTAATTAAACAAGCATCAATACACACTTCTTAATCAAAAAATAGAATGACGGTCCTGTTATTCATGAATTCTGTTCTTCATGAATTCAATGATTGTAACGCTTGGGCGTAGTGGGTGCAGAGTCAGGAGCAGGAAGCAGAGAATGCAGGGTAGTATTTTTAATAACACACAACGGCAAAACACAAGCCGCCCCAACAGCGAACTAGGGCGCACACAAAACCAAAGTGCCCAAACACATGGGACAGAAAAGGTCGGCGCAAAATACGCACTAGCACCTCAAAATACAATGAGCGTGCAACAACAAGCTAAACACAGAGCAAACAATCCTGCATACAGAGCAGGCGGGCCTCCTGGCTAAAATAGCCTGGCTAATCAGCCCAAACCAAAAACAGGTGCACACAATAAACGGAAAGGGGGGAAAGGAAATCAGTGGCAGCTAGTAGGCCGGCGACGACGACCGTTGAGCGCCACCAGAACAGGAGGGGGAGCTACCTACGGTAGGAGTCGTGACAATGATAATTTACTTAGAAGATGTTTATTTCTTAGTATGTAGTTACGTACTTGGTCCTCTTTGTTCCTACGTGAAACCGAATGCTTTCACCGAATGCTTTCACGAGAGAGCAGCACTGCTGCCGATTTTCTGCCTTTTTCATCTCCTTCTCCATGGGTCTTCACCAGGTTTCTTTTGGCTGGGCACGCTACTTTTTCCAATCTGCTGTCTGGTGAAGCGTTGTGTTTGGCTCATTCATTCAGCATATATGCCCTATTATTTAAACAGTGTACAGATGAAGGATTTTAATTTGAGCCAGTTTGCTACAGCAGTAAAATAATCCTGCATCAACAGTAAATGTGAATTATTATGTGGATTATAATTAATGGACATTTTATTTAGGGGAAACCTGTTTTAGGGTAAGATTTGAATACCACTGGCCTATTTTGTATGGACCCAGAGGCCTTGTATCAATACCTGTCACAGCTTACGGTCTTCCTTATCTAAAGCCCAACTCTCCTTATCTCTCTCATCCCAAACTCACCCAGCTCTCCTTATCTCTCTCATACCAAACCCACCCAGCTCTCCTTATCTCTCTCACCCCAAACTCACCCAGCTCTCCTTATCTCTCTCATCCCAAACTCACCCAGCACTCCTTATCTCTCTCATCCCAAACTCGCCCAGCTCTCCTTATCTCTCTCATCCCAAACTCACCCAGCTCTCCTTATCTCTCTCATCCCAAACTCACCCAGCTCTCCTTATCTCTCTCATACCAAACCCACCCAGCTCTCCTTATCTCTCTCATCCCAAACTCACCCAGCCATCCTCTTTATCTCTCTCATCCCAAACCCACCCAGCCATCCTCTTTATCTCTCTCATCCCAAACTCACCCAGCTCTATTTATCTCTCTCATCCCAAACCCACCCAGCTCTCCTTATCGCTCTCATCGCAAACTCACCCAGCTCTCCTTATCTCTCTCATCCCAAACTCACCCAGCTCTCCTTATCTCTCTCATCCCAAACTCACCCAGCTCTCCTTATCTCTCTCATCCCAAACCCACCCAGCTCTCCTTATCTCTCTCACCCCAAACTCACCCAGCTCTCCTTATCTCTCTCATCCCAATGAGAATGGCAATAGCAACCATTTCACAGTGCACAAGCCGGAAGTGGACATTTCCATCCAGAAAGATTAAACAGATCTCTATACACAAAAAGTCACACGCCCTGCAAAAGTGTAGAAGATTAAGGGAAAAACTCCTTGAAGAGAGGAAAACTTTCCTTAAAGAGAACTCTGTATGCTTGCGGTGTGTCTCCTCAACCGCACACCAGGTGAAGAACTGTAAAGCTGTCATCCAGCTCAGAGTGTGGAAGCTACAGACACATTGCAGCTCTTCATGCGAGTCCTGCCTCTTGGTCTCAGAAAGAAGCCGTCAGCTCCTCCACACAGCATGGCGGGGAGGAAGACGAGTCTCCATCCTCTCCAGTTGGCACTTCCACCTGCACTGAGGTCTGTGGGGACAATGCTCAGGGAAAATCTTGCTCCAAGATCTGTCTTGCAAATGTCTACCCAGAGGGTCAACCTAAGAAGAAGATAAAAATGTATGCCATTCTGGAAGACCAGAGTAATAAGTCCTTAGCCAGATCAGTCTTCTTCAAAATGTTCAACGTAGCCGACACCCCACCTTACATCCTTAAAATGTGTGCAGGTGTCTGAGACCATGTGCCGGAGAGCGAGAGGCTTCATTGTGGAATCAGCTGATGGAAAGCCCTGTTTGCCTCTTTCCACACTCATTGTGTGCAATGAGCTTCCGAACAATAGGGCAGAAATCCCTACACCAGATGCTGCAAGGTATCACCCTCTCCTCAAGTTCTTTGACACCAAGATACCTCCGCTGGAACCTCATGTTGAGATCCTGCTACTACTAGGGAGAGACATCATCCAGGTCCACAAGGTGCTAGAGCAGAGCAACGGTCTCCTGCACTCCTCCTTCGCACAGCGCCTAACCCTCGGCTGGGTTACTCCACTCCCTTTCCGTAACTCTCAGCAACGCCTCCCCAACAACCGCGCCCAGGCCAACAATTGCCTCACTTCACTCACACGCACATTCAAGAAAAGTCCAGAGATAAAGGACCATTTCATTGAGTTCATGCGCAATGAGCACGCTGAAATCACTCCACCCTTACAAGCAGATGAAGAGTGCTGGTATCTTTCAATCTTCGGGGTGTATCGTCCCCCCAGAAATGGACAGATAAGAGTGGTATTTGACTCCAGTGCCCAGCACCACGGGGTATCACTGAACAACGTCCTGCTTACCGGTCCCAACATGAACAACAGTCTGCTTGGGGTACTACTGCGGTTCAGAAAAGAGCCAGTGGCTGTGACAGGAGATGTTTCACTGTTTTGTGGTTTGTGAAGACCATCGGAACTACCTGCAATTCCTCTGGTACTGCCACAATGACTTGGATGTTGAAGTTGTGAAGTACAGGATGCGGGTCCACGTCTTCGGTAACAGCCCATCCTCAGCAGTGGCCATGTATGGGCTCAGGAAAGCCGCCTTAAAAGGTGAGAGGGATCATGGAGCAGAGGCAAGGCACTTCATCGAGAGGAACTTTTAAGTCGACGACGGTATCGTATCCCTGCCCACAGAGAAAGAAGCCATCACTCTTCTCCACAATGCACAAGATCGCCTCTAACAAGGCAGAGATCATGAGAGCCTTTTGTCTAGAAGACCTAGCTAAGGGGCTGAAGGACCTGGATCTGAGCCTCGACTTCCCTCCCATGCAGAGAAGTCTTGGGGTGAGCTGGGACATCGCAGACGATGTCTTCACATTTCAGGTGTCCTCAGCAGAGAAACCATACACTAGACGTGGAGTCTTGTCAACGATCAACAGCCTGATCGATCTGCTTGGATTTTCCGCTCCAGTAAGCATTGAAACATTCAAGGAAGAGCTTGCTATGGAGCCCTGCGGCTGGGACGCTCCTCTCCCAGAAAAGAAGATCAAAGAATGGAAACTCTGTAAATACTCACTGAAGGAGCTTGAGCTGCACATACACCTCCATCTCCCTCAGCCTAGCACACAAGAAAGAGTTGTGTGTCTTCTGTGATGCATCCACAAATGCCATCACAGCAGTAGCTTACCTGAAGACCACCAATGCCAGTGGGAACATAGATGTCGGCTTCATCTTTGGCAAGGCCAAGCTCGCTCCACGCCCTGAGATCACTGTTCCAAGACTCAAGCTGTGTGCTGCTGTTCTAGCAGAAGTAATCATCGATGAGATTGATGTCCAACTTGATGCTGTCACATTCTACTCCGACAGCAAAGTAGTCCTGGGTTACATTCACAACGACTCCAGACGATTATATGTGTATGTAAACAATAGGGTGCAGCGCATCAGGAGATCAACCAACCCAGGGCAGTGGAAGCGGTTCCTACTGACCAGAACCCTGCTGATCCTGTCTTGAGATCAGTCCCAGCAAGCAGCCTGACTCACAGCACATGGTTGACAGGACCAGTTTCTTTGCTCAGGTCAGCAGAGCCAGAAACCCCTCAGACACCTTTCGACTTGGTAGACTCCGGATCTGATGTCGAGATCCGCCCCCAAGTTGCTTGCCACGCCACCAATGTCTCCAGTAAGTTCAACCCCAAGCGCTTTGAGAGGTTCTCAAGCTGTCGAGCAGTGACACATGGAACACACGGGTTGTGCACGTTGCTAACTCCAGATGTGCAAAGGATGGCACATTTGTGACAAACCTTACTCCATCGAGGACCTGGATCAGGCCAAGACCATCATAATATGCAGTCTGCAACACAGCACCTTTCAAGAGGAAATGGAATGCATCAGAGAAGGTAAAGCCATTCCTAAGCAGAGCCCACTCTTCATTCTGTGTCCCTACAATATTGGTTCGACGTCAGTCCCAAGCAAACCTTGGCCAAGATGAAATCAACCCTCTCATCCTCCCTGGAAGGAGCCACATCACTACTCTACTCATTCGCCACCACCACGAGCAGGTCCACCATCAAGGGTTCCACTTCACTGAGGGTGCTTTGAGAGAAGCTGGTCTATGGGTCATTGGTGGGAAACGCCTCATCAGCAGCACACTCTACCTATGCGTAATTTGCCGAAGACTAAGTGTGAAGTTGGAATCTCAAAAGATGTCTGACCTGCCCGTGGATCGCCTTAGCACTGACCCTCCCTTCTCCTTTGTGTTTGTGTTTGGGCCATGGATGGTTACAGCACGTTTCTGTCTTGTAATTCTATTGTTGACCACTTGGGGGCCACTGTCCTGTGTTGATATGTGTTGTTCGATTAATGTGCTAAATCCTGTAGAATAATTGTCCCATTCCAAAATGATGAAAGTCACACAGTGGAGCTGCAGACGTTATCAAACTCCATCCTTCTTGCTATAATTTTGTAGAAGCATTGTCTGTAAGTAAAATTAATCATAACATATTTGGCATTCAATTCATGTGTCACGACTTCCGCCAAAGTCGGTCCCTCTCCTTGTTCGGGCGGCGTTTGGCGGTCGACGTCACCGGCTTTCTAGCCACCGCCGATCCACTTTTCATTTTCCATTTGTTCTGTCTTTGTCTTACACACCTGGCTTCACTCAACCAATTACTTGTTTATTATTTAACCCTCTGTTCCCCATGTTGTGTTTGTGAGTGATTGTTTGTTGTAATTCGGTCCGTCTTTGTGGGCTCGTGATGATACTTTGTATATTTTTTCTTTTTGTGTAAAAGAACGTTGATTACTCATATCTGCTGTCCTGCGCCTGACTCGCTACACCAGTTACACACAGGACCCTTACATCGTGATGATATTTTGTACGGATTATCATTTTAATGAGATCTTCTTGATAACCATATGGATATGTGATCAGTGCATTTGATCTTGTCATGTTTTTGGGGAATTATATACATCCAATTTAATGCATAATGCTGCATATTTCTGTGTTTATGAACGTGTTTTACAAATACATGCTGTGTTATTATTGAGAATGAAACCTAGTTTTCAGCTAGTATAAAATAAGTCATACTCATTGTTCTTTTCTTTCTATATTTCAGTTAAACTCATTTCAGTCTCATTTACTGTACCTATGAAGCGGTGGCAGTAAATCATCCTTCAACACTACAGTAGCTGTACTGGGTTTATCTATCTGCTAAGCTTAAGAAGAGGACTCTTTTGCGAGGGCAGAATAAAAATGAATGCAACAGATTTCAAGATACAAAAGTGTGAGCAATGTATACCATTTTTCCTCATCTGTTGCCCTTTTCCTTTACATTGCAGATCTCATTATGCGTCAGCCATCCTTTTCCCAGAAAATATATCTATGTGTCCCAACCCACCCGGCCTCCACCCAGCTGGACCTCGCTCACCCACGGCTGGAAAACGGAATCCTGTAACCATGTTGACTCCGCTGGCGCTCCCATCTCCACATAACCCTGTGAACACAGCAGCTGAGGAGCACCAGGAGTCAACATGCTCCTGACCTGTAGGACCCTCACTGCATAGAGGACCAGACTGGGGGATGTTAACCTGTAGGGTCCTCCCTGCATAGAGGACCAGACTGGGGGATATTAACCTGTAGGATCCTCCCTGCATAGAGGACCAGACTGGGGGATATTAACCTGTAGGATCCTCCCTGCATAGAGGACCAGCCTGGGGGATATTAACCTGTAGGGTCCTCCCTGCATACAGGACCAGACTGGGGGATATTAACCTGTAGGATCCTCCCTGCATAGAGGACCAGACTGGGAGATATTAACCTGTAGGATCCTCCCTGCATAGAGGACCAGACTGGGGGATATTAACCTGTAGGATCCTCCCTGCATAGAGGACCAGACTGGGAGATATGAACCTGTAGGGTCCTCCCTGCATAGAGGACCAGACTGGGAGATTTTAACCTGTAGGGTCCTCCCTGCATAGAGGACCAGACTGGGTGATTTTAACCTGTAGGATCCTCCCTGCATAGAGGACCAGACTGGGAGATATTAACCTGTAGGATCCTCCCTGCATAGAGGACCAGACTGGGAGATATTAACCTGTAGGATCCTCCCTGCATAGAGGACCAGACTGGGAGATATTAACCTGTAGGGTCCTCCCTGCATAGAGGACCAGACTGGGGGATATTAACCTGTAGGATCCTCCCTGCATAGAGGACCAGACTGGGGGATATTAACCTGTAGGGTCCTCCCTGCATAGAGGACCAGACTGGTGGATATTAACCTGTAGGATCCTCCCTGCATAGAGGACCAGACTGGGAGATATTAACCTGTAGGGTCCTCCCTGCATAGAGGACCAGACTGGGAGATACTGACAGACGTGTTCAAATACATTTCATGTACACTGAGTAGACAAAACATTATAAACACCTGTTCTTTCAATGACGGACTGACCTGTGGAATCCATGTGAAAGCTATGATCCCTTATTAATGTAACTTGTTAAATCCACTTTAATCAATGTAGATGAAGGGGAGAAAACAGATTAAAAATATATTTTTAAGCCTTGAGACAATTGAGACATGGATTGTGTATGTGTGTCATTCAGAGGGTGAATGGGCAAGACAAAATATTTTAGTGCCTTTGAACGGGGTATGGTAGTAGGTGCCAGGCTCACTGGTTTGTGTCAAGAACTGCAACGCTGCTGGGTTTTTTACGCTCAACAGTTTCCTGTGTGTATCAAGTATGGTCCATCACCCAAAGGACATCCAGCCAACTTGGCACAACTGTGGGAAGCATTGGAGTCAACATGGGCCAGCATCCCTGTGGAACACTTTCAACACCTTGTAGAGTCCATGTCCCAATGGATTGAGGCTGCTGCGACAGCATAAGGGAGGGGGGGGGGGGGCAACTCAATATTATAAAGGTGTTCCTAATGTTTGGTATACTCAGTGTATATATACACGTGTAAATGTCTTTCAAAGTATTTAAAATACCCTAAAGAGTATTTGAAACCAGGTCTGGATACTGTACGTGTTCAACTTTGAGATTGACATTTTGACTACAATGTTGTTGTTTTTTCAAAGTTTGATTGATTTGATTTGATTTGACAGTTTAAAAAAAATACATACACAAACAGAACATACATTTAAAAACTTGACGGGGATACGACAATAAATAAGACAAATAAGACAATAAGACAAAAACAATAAATAAGACAAATAAGACGATAAGACAATAAATAAGAAAATAAATAAGACAATAAATAACACAAAGTCAATGGCTACAGAGGTTATGGAACATTTTAATTGAAAAACCACGGTGGATCTCATTTCCTCTGGAAAAGTTCTGAAATTGTTTTCCAATTTCTACTGGTGCTATTAGCACCCAGTAAACTGCTACATTAAATTCCTAAATCAAACTCCATGGAAGAGCTGAGAGATTGGATTCTGTGGAACTGGCTAACAATATCAGAATGTTTTATATCCAGACAGATATTAGTTTAGAGTAGGACCATGTAAAAATGATTGAAGCAGCACTATGGCAAGGTGTGTGCCAACTATTAACTTAATCAGCACCATGTTGATGACTAACACAGATTTTTTTATTAATGTCACGCTTGACAACAGTTCAACACTTCAAACCAAAATGTTTTAGTTTCCTTGGGGTTTGGTATGGAAACATGAAGGTGGTGAAGTTACATTTCTGTCAAGGTGATTCAAGATAATGTAGTAGTACAGACGTGGCCAAAAGTTCTGAGAATGACACAAATATACATTTTCACAAAGTTTGCTGCTTCAGTGTCTTTAGATATTTTTGTCAGATGTTACTATGGAATACTGAAGTATAATTACAAGCATTTCATTAGTGTCAAAGGCTTTTATTGACAATTACATGAAGTTGATGCAAACAGTCAATATTTGCAGTGTTGACCCTTCTTTTTAAAGACCTCTGCAATCCGCCCTGGCATGCTGTCAATTAACTTCTGGGCCACATCCTGACTGATGGCAGTGCTTGGAGTTGGAGTTTGTCAGAATTTGTGGGTTTTTGTTTGCCTCTTGAGGATTGACCACAAGTTCTTAATGGGATTAAGGTCTGGGGAGTTTCCTAGCCATGGACCCAAAATGTCGATGTTGTGTTCCCCGAGTCACTTTTGCCTTATGCCAATGTACTCCATCATGCTGGAAAAGGCATTGTTCGTCACCAAACTGTTCCTGGATGGTTGGGAGAAGTTGATCTCGGAGGATGTGTTGGTACCATTCTTTATTCATGGCTGTGTTCTTAGGCAAAATTGTGAGCGAGCCCACTCCCTTGGCTGAGAAGCAACCCCACACATGAATGGTCTCAGGATGCTTTACTGTTGGCATGACACAGGACTGATGGTAGCGCTCACCTTGTCTTCCCCTGACAAGCTTTTTTCCGGATGCCCCAAACAATCGGAAAGGGGATTCATCAGAGAAAAGGACGTTACCCCAGTCCTCAGCAGTCCAATCCCTGTACCTTTTGCAGAATATCAGTCTGTCCCTGATGTTTTTCCTGGAGAGAAGTGGCTTCTTTGCTGCCCTTCTTGACACCAGGCCATCCTCTAAAAGTCTTCGCCTCACTGTGCGTACAGATGCACTCACACCTGCCTGCTGCCATTCCTGAGCAATTTCTGTACTGGTGGTGCCCCGATCCCGCAGCTGGTCCTGGCGCTTGCTGGACTTTCTTGGGCGCCCTGAAGCCTTCTTCACAACAATTGAACCGCTCTCCTTGAAGTTCTTGATGATCCGATAAATGGTTAATTTAGGTGCAATATTACTGGCAGCAATATTCTTGCCTGTGAAGCCCTTTTTGTGCAAAGCAGTGATGACGGCACATGTTTCCTTGCAGGTAACCATGATTGACAGAGGAAGAACAATGATTCCAAGCACCAACCTCCTTTTGAAGCTTCCAGTCTGTTATTTGAACTCAATCAGCATGACAGAGTGATCTCCAGCCTTGTCCTCGTCAACACTCACACCTGTGTTAACGAGAGAATCACTGACATGATGTCAGCTGGCCCTTTTGTGGCAGGGCTGAAATTCAGTGGAAAAGTTTTTTGGGGGGATTCAGTTAATTTGCATGGCAAAGAGGGACTTTGCAATTAATTGCAATTCATCTGATCACTCTTCATAACATTCTGGAGTATATGCAAATTGCCATCATACAATCTGAGGCAGCAGACGTTGTGAAAATGTAATATTTCTGTCATTCTCAAAACTTTTGGCCACGACTGTACTTTATCAAACTTAAAACATCCAGGTGTGTTCCACAGCTCTCTCTCTCTCTCTCTCTCTGTCTGGGACATCCAGGTGTGTTCCCCAGCTCTCTTTCTCTCTCTCTGTCTGGGACATCCAGGTGTGTTCCCCAGCTCTCTCTCTCTCTCTCTCTCTCTGTCTGGGACATCCAGGTGTGTTCCCCAGCTCTCTCTCTCTCTCTGTCTGGGACATCCAGGTGTGTTCCCCAGTCTCTTTCTCTCTGTCTGGGACATCCAGGTGTGTTCCCCAGCTCTCTCTCTCTGTCTGGGACATCCAGGTGTGTTCCCCAGCTCTCTCTCTCTGTCTGGGACATCCAGGTGTGTTCCCCAGTCTCTTTCTCTCTGTGTCTGGGACATCCAGGTGTGTTCCCCAGCTCTCTCTCTGTCTCTGTCTGGGACATCCAGGTGTGTTCCCCAGCTCTCTCTCTCTCTCTCTCTGTCTGTCTGGGACATCCAGGTGTGTTCCCCAGTCTCTTTCTCTCTGTCTGGGACATCCAGGTGTGTTCCCCAGTTCTCTTTCTCTGTCTGGGACATCCAGGTGTGTTCCCCAGTCTCTTTCTCTCTGTCTGGGACATCCAGGTGTGTTCCCCAGTTCTCTTTCTCTGTCTGGGACATCCAGGTGTGTTCCCCAGTTCTCTCTCTCTCTCTCTGTCTGGGACATCCAGGTGTGTTCCCCAGTTCTCTCTCTCTCTCTGTCTGGGACATCCAGGTGTGTTCCCCAGTTCTCTCTCTCTCTCTGTCTGGGACATCCAGGTGTGTTCCCCAGTTCTCTCTCTCTCTCTGTCTGGGACATCCAGGTGTGTTCCCCAGTTCTCTCTCTCTCTCTGTCTGGGACATCCAGGTGTGATCCCCAGCTCTCTCTCTCTCTCTGTCTGGGACATCCAGGTGTGTTCCCCAGTTCTCTTTCTCTGTCTGGGACATCCAGGTGTGTTCCCCAGTTCTCTCTCTCTCTCTGTCTGGGACATCCAGGTGTGTTCCACAGCTCTCTCTCTCTCTCTGTCTGGGACATCCAGGTGTGATCCCCAGTTCTCTCTCTCTGTCTGGGACATCCAGGTGTGTTCCACAGCTCTCTCTCTCTCTCTCTCTGTCTGGGACATCCAGGTGTGATCCCCAGCTCTCTCTCTCTCTCTCTGTCTGGGACATCCAGGTGTGATCTCCAGCTCTCTCTCTCTCTCTGTCTGGGACATCCAGGTGTGATCCCCAGCTCTCTCTCTCTGTCTGGGACATCCAGGTGTGTTCCCCAGCTCTCTCTCTCTCTCTGTCTGGGACATCCAGGTGTGTTCCCCAGCTCTCTCTCTCTCTCTGTCTGGGACATCCAGGTGTGATCTCCAGCTCTCTCTCTCTCTCTGTCTGGGACATCCAGGTGTGATCCCCAGCTCTCTCGCTCTCTCCGTATGGGACAACATGGACATGGACACAGCTTTAACATTTCGTTCCTCAACTGACCGCTTTATTGAGCTATTAGATATTAGAGCCATAAATCCAATCCCTCCTCCACTCTCCACTTGGCTTGCACAAACCCCATCTATATAGATAAGTTAAAATCTACTCCCAAAATCCAATTTCCATAGCTCAAAGATGATGACAATTAAGGATTTGAAAGTCTGTTTAAATGTGTGGCACCTTTTGAAGAAGGTCAAATACAAGGTAGTTATACTACATAGTACACATACTGTACCTCATTTTATATACATACAGTTGAAGTCGGAAGTTTACATACACTTATGTTAGAGTCATTAAAACTCGTTTTACAACCACTCCACAAATTTCTTGTTAACAAACTATAGTTTCGTCAAGTCGGTTAGGACATCTACTTTGTGCATGACACAAGTCATTTTTCCAACAATTGTTTACAGACAGATTATTTAACTTATAACTCACTGTATCACAATTCCAGTGGGTCAGAAGTTTACATACACTAAGTTGACTGTGCCTTTAAAAAGCTTGGAAAATTCCAGAAAATTATATCATGGCTTTAGAAGCTTCTGATAGGCTAATAGACATCATTTGAGTCAATTGGAGGTGTACCCGTGGATGTATTTCAAGGCCTACCTTCAAACTCAGTGTCTCTTTGCTTGACATCATTGGAAAATCAAAAGAAATCAGCCAAGACACAACTCTGGTTCATCCTTGGGAGCAATTTCCAAACGCCTGAAGGTACCTCGTTCATCTGTACAAACAATAGTACGCAAGTATAAACCTCATGGGACCACGCAGCCGTCATACCGCTCAGGAAGGAGACCCGTTCTGTCTCCTAGAGATGAACGTACTTTGGTGCGAAAAGTGCAAAACAATCCCAGAACAACAGCAAAGGTCCTTGTGAAGATGCTGGAGGAAACAGGTACAAAAGTATCTATATCCACAGTAAAACGAGTGCTATATCGACATAACCTGAAAGGCTGCTCAGCAAGGAAGAAGGCACTGCTCCAATACCGCCATAAAAAAGCCAGACTGTAGTTTGCAACTGCACATGGGGACAAAGATCGTACTTTTTGGAGAAATGTCCTATGGTCTGATGAAACAAAAATAGAACTGTTTGGCCATAATGATCATCGTTATGTTTGAGGGAAAAGGGGGAGGCTTGCAAGCCGAAGTACACCATCCCAACCGTGAAGCACGGGGGTGGCAGCATAATGTTGTGGTGGTGCTTTGATACAGGAGGGACTAGTGCACTTCACAAAATAGATGGCATCATGAGGATGAAAAATTATGTGGATACAGTGGGGGAAAAAAGTATTTGATCCCCTGCTGATTTTGTACATTTGCCCACTGACAAAGAAAGGATCAGTCTATAATTTTAATGGTAGTTTATTTGAACAGTGAGAGACAGAATAACAACAGAAATATCCAGAAAAACGCATGTCAAAAATGTTATAAATTGATTTGCATTTTAATGAGGGAAATAAATATTTGACCCCCTCTCAATCAGAAAGATTTCTGGCTCCCAGGTGTCTTTTATACAGGTAACGAGCTGAGATTAGGAGCACACTCTTAAAGGGAGTGCTCCTAACCGCATCTTGTTACCTGTAAAAAAGACACCTGTCCACAGAATCAATCAGATTCCAAACTCTCCATGGCCAAGACCAAAGAGCTCTCCAAGGATGTCAGGGACAAGATTGTAGGCCTACACAAGGCTGGAATGGGCTACTAGACCATCGCCAAGCAGCTTGGTGAGAAGGTGACAGCAGTTGGTGCAATTATTCGCAAATGGAAGAAACACAAAAGAACTGTCAATATCCCTCGGCCTGGGGCTCCTTGCAAGATCTCACCTCGTGGAGTTGCAATGATCATGAGAACGGTGAAGAATCAGCCCATAACTACACGGGAGGATCTTGTCAATGATCTCAAGGCAGCTGGGACCATAGTCACCTAGAAAACAATTTGTAACACACTCTGACGTTAAATAATGAAATCCTGCAGCGCCCGCAAGGTCCCCCTGCTCAAGAATACATATACATGCCCGTCTGAAGTCTACCAATAAACATCTGAATGACTCAGAGGACAACTTGTGAAAGTGTTGTGGTCAGATGAGACCAAAATGGAGCTCTTTGACATCAACTCAACTCGCCGTGTTTGGAGGAGGAGGAATACTGCCTATGACCCCAAGAACACCATCTCCACCGTCAAACATGGAGGTGGAAACATTATGCTTTGGGGGTGTTTTTCTGCTAAGGGGACAGGACAACTTCACCGCATCAAAGGGACGATGGACGGGACCATGTACCGTCAAATCTTGGGTGAAAACCTCCTTCCCTCAGCCAGGGCATTGAAAATGGGTCGTGGATGGGTATTCCAGCATGACAATGACCCAAAACACACAGCCAAGGCAACAAAGGAGTGGCTCAAGAAGAAGCACATTAAGGTCCTGGAGTGGCCTAGCCAGTCTCCAGACCTTAATCCCATAGAAAATCTGTGGAGGGAGCTGAAGGTTCGAGTTGCCTAACATAAGCCTCGAAACCTTAATGACTTGGAGAAGATCTGCAAAGAGGAGTGGGACAAAATACCTCCTGAGATGTGTGCAAACCTGGTGTCCAACTACAAGAAACGTCTGACCTCTGTGATTGCCAACAAGGGTTTTGCCACCAAGTACTAAGTCATGTTTTGCAGAGGGGTCAAATACTTATTTCCCTCATTAAAATGCAAATCATTTTATAACATTTTTTGACATGCGTTTTTCTGGATTTTTTTGTTGTTATTCTGTCTCTCACTGTTCAAATAAACCTGCTGTCACGGCTGTCTTCATAAATGGACCAAGGCGCAGCAGGTATGTGAATACTCATCTTTAATTACCCAACAAAAGGAGTAAAGCATCCACAGGAAACAAAAAAACACGACAGCAACAGTTTGCAGGCTTGAAAACGCAGTGCAAAACAACCACCCACAAACCCCAGTGACAAACATACTCCTACATATATGACTCCCAATCAGGAACAACGATCCCCAGCTGTTCCTGATCAGGAGTCACAAGACACACAGAACAATCAAACACACACAAGACTGCCACGTCCTGACCCCCAAACTACTACAACAGCTCCATCTGCTGGTCAGGACGTGACAGTACCCCCCCCCCTCAAGGTGCAGACCCCGGAATGCACCTAACAACAACAAAAAAACACCAACAAACAAAATCCCCAACAAAACCCATAAACACTAACCCTTAAACAATAAGGGAGGGAAGGGAGGGTGGCTGCCGTCACCGACGGCACTGTGCTACACCCCCCCTCCCCAACCCACCTATCTCTGGAGGTGGCTCCGGTTCTGGCCGTTCCAGGCTGTCGGGGCAGTCTGGCAGCTCGGGACAGTCTGGGCAGTCTGGCAGCTCGGGACAGTCTGGGCAGTCTGGCAGCTCGGGGCAGTTCGGGGCAGTCTGGCAGCTCGGGGCAGTTCGGGGCAGTCTGGCAGCTCGGGGCAGTTCGGGGCAGTCTGGCAGCTCGGGGCAGTTCGGGGCAGTCTGGCAGCTCGGGGCAGTTCGGGGCAGTCTGGCCGCTCGGGGCAGTCTGGCCGCTCCGGCAGTTCGGGGCAGTCTGGCCGCTCCGGCAGTTCGGGGCAGTCTGGCCGCTCCGGCAGTTCGGGGCAGTCTGGCCGCTCCGGCAGTTCAGGGCAGTCTGGCCACTCCGGCAGTTCAGGGCAGTCTGGCCACTCCGGCAGTTCAGGGCAGTCTGGCCACTCCGGCAGTTCAGGGCAGTCTGGCCACTCCGGCAGTTCAGGGCAGTCTGGCCACTCCGGCAGTTCAGGGCAGTCTGGCCACACTGGCGACTGTTGACTGGTGGGCAGCTCTGACGACTGTTGACTGGCGGGCAGCTCTGACGACTGTTGACTGGCGGGCAGCTCTGACGACTGTTGACTGGCGGGCAGCTCTGACGACTGTTGACTGGCGGGCAGCTCTGACGACTGTTGACTGGCGGGCAGCTCTAGTGACTGTTGACTGGCGAGGCTGGGTTCACGCACTTGAAGCCTGGTGCGTGGTGCTGGTACTGGGCGTACCAGATTGTGAACACGCACCTCCAGGCTAGTGCGGGGAGCTGGCCTGGGGCTCCATTCTTGCCCCGCAAAACTCCCCTTGTGCCCCCCCCAAAAAAAATTATTGGGGCGGTCTCTCGAGTTTCCTAAACTCCTCCATCGCCCTGGAAACGCTCCTCCTTAGCTCTGCCCATGTCCATCCTTCCTCCTCGTTCCTCTGCTGCTTGGTCCTGGTGATGTGGGTGGTTCTGTCACGGCTGTCTTCATAAATGGACCAAGGCGCAGCAGGTATGTGAATACTCATCTTTAATTACCCAACAAAAGGAGTAAAGCATCCACAGGAAACAAAAAAAACCACGACAGCAACAGTTTGCAGGCTTGAAAACGCAGTGCAAAACAACCACCCACAAACCCCAGTGACAAACATACTCCTACATATATGACTCCCAATCAGGAACAACGATCCCCAGCTGTTCCTGATCAGGAGTCACAAGACACACAGAACAATCAAACACACACAAGACTGCCACGTCCTGACCCCCAAACTACTACAACAGCTCCATCTGCTGGTCAGGACGTGACACCTACTATTAAAATTATAGACTGATAATTTCTTTGTAAGTGGGCAAACGTACAAAATCAGCAGGGGATCAAATACTTTTTTCCCCCACTGTATATTGAAGCAACATCTCAAGATATCAGTCAGGAAGTTAAAGCTTGGTCGCAAATGGGTCTTCCAAATGGACAATGACCCCAAGCATACTTCCAAAGTTGTGGCAAAATGGCTTAAGGACAACAAAGTAAAGGTATTGGAGTGGCCATCACAAAGCCCTGACCTCAATCCCATAGAAAATGTGTGGGCTGAAAAGCATGTGCGAGCAAGGAGGCCTGATGAAAAGCTTGTGCGAGCAAGGAAGCCTACAAACCTGACTCAGTTACACCAGCTCTGTCAGGAGGAATGGGCCAAAATGCACCCAATTTATTGTGGGAAGGTTGTGGAAGGATACCCAAAACATTTGACCCAAGTTAAACAATTTAAAGGCAAGGCTTCCAAATACTAATTGAGTGTTTGTAAACTTCTGATCCACTGGGAATGTGATGAAAGAAATAAAAGCTGAAATAAATCATTCTCTCTACTATTATTCTGACATTTCACATTCTTGAAACAAAGTGGTGATCCTAACTGTCCTAAGACGGGGAATTTTTACTATGATTAAATGTCAGAAACTGAGTTTAAATGTATTTGTGTATGTAAACTTCTGACTTCAACTGTACGTATATACAGTACCAGTCAAAGGTTTGGACACACCTACTCATTCAAGGGTTTTTCTTTACTTTTGCTATTTCCTACATTGTAAAATAATAGTGAAGACATCAGAACTATGAAACATATGTGTTAAACAAATCAAAATATATTTTACATATCAGATTCTTCAAAGTAGCCATTGTCACTCTCCTGCCGGGAGTTTGGGAGTATAAAGATTTTAACCATGAAGGCACCCATTCTAATTCAACACACACAGAACAGCCTGCCATGCAAACATAACAGTAGATCCTATGGTCTTTAGAATGGATTGTTGAGTTTTTTCTCCTTTCCCAGATCCTCTTTTGAGCTCACAGCAGAAGCTGCATTTCCACTGTAAGTTAATGAAGTGGCTTATCTTCCTTCTATCCTCACTTCTCTGTTTGGAGTCATGCTAGTGTGACACAGAGACTCTCACTCTGTCTTTGGAGAACAGGAAGCTGGAGCTGACATTCAGAAGGTACAATGGCACAGCTGTGTGGGAAGACTTTGACTTGGCTTTGAGTAGGCTACAGTGCATTCGGAAAGTATTCAGACCCCTTGACTTTTTCCACATTTTGTTCGTTACAGCCTTATTCTAAAATGGATTAAATAGTCCCCCCCCCCCACCATCTACACACAATAACCCATAATGACAAAGCAAAAACAGGTTTAGACATTTTTGCAAATGTATTACAAATTAAAAACAGAAATATCACATTTACATAAGTATTCAAACTATTTACTCAGTACTTTGTTGAAGCACCTTTGGCAGCGATTACAGCCTTGAGTCTTCTTGGGTATGACGCTACAACTTTGGCTCACCTGTTTTTGGGGAGTTTCTCCCATTCTTCTCTGCAGATCCTCTCAAGCTCTGTCAGGTTGCATGGGGAGCGTCGCTGCACAGCTATTTTCAGGTCTCTCCAGACATGTACAATTGGGTTCAAGTCTGGGCTCTGGCTGGGCCACTCAAGGACATTCAGAGACTTGTGCCCAAGCCACTGCTGTGTTGTCTTGGCTGCGTGCTTATGGTCGTTGTCCTGTTGGAAGGTGAAGTCCTGAGCGCTCTGGAGCAGGTTTTCATCAAGGATCTCTGTACTTTGCTCCATTCATCTTTCCCTCAATCCTGACTAGTCTCCCAGTCCCTGCCATTGAAAAACATCCCCACAGCATGATGCTGCCACCACCATGCTTCACCATAGGGATGGTGCCAGGTTTTCTCCAGATGTGACACTTGGCATTCAGGTCAAAGAGTTCAATCTTGGTTTCATCAGACGAGAGAATCTTGTTGCTCATGGTCTGAGAGTCTTTAGGTGCCTTTAGGCAAACTCCAAGTGAGCTGTCATCTGCCTTTTACAGAGGAGTGGCTTCCGTCTGGCAACTCTACCATAAAGGCCTGATTGGTGGAGTGCTGCAGAGAGGGTTGTCCTTCTAGAAGATTCTCCCATCTCTACAGAGGAACTCTGGAGCTCTGTCAGAGTGACCATCGGGTTCTTGGTCACCTCCCTGACCAAGGCCCTTCTCCCCCGATTGCTCAGTTTAGCCAGGCAGCCAGCTCTAGGAAGAGTCTTGGTGGTTCCAAACTTCTTCCATTTAAGAATGATGGAGGCCACTGTGTTCTTGGGGACCTCCAATGCTGCAGAAATGTTTTGGTACCCCTGTCCAATCAATTGAATTTACCACAGGTGGACTCCAATCAAGTTGTAGAAACATCTCAAGGAAGATCAATAAAAACATGATGCACCTGAGCTCAATTCTGAGTCTCATAGCAAAGGGTCTGAATACTTATGTAAATAAGGTGTTTCTGTTATTTTGTAATCATTTTATCCATTTTAGAATAAGGCTGTAACGTAACAAAATGTGGAAAAAGTCACGTTTTCAGAATACTTTCCGAATGCACTGTATATGGGGAAGATGGAGCAGCACTGATTTAGGAGCATGGCCTTCCAGTCACACATCTATCTGTATGTTATCTTTAGCTCTACAGTGCTGTAGCCTATCTGTTATCTCTAGCTCTACGTGCTGTAGCCTATCTGTATGTTATATTTTACTCTACATTGATGTAGCCTATCTGTTATCTCTAGCTCTATGGTGCTGTAGCCTATCTGTATGTTATCTTTAGCTCTACAGTGCTGTAGCCTATCTGTTATCTCTAGCTCTACGTGCTGTAGCCTATCTGTATGTTATATTTTACTCTACAGTGATGTAGCCTATCTGTTATCTCTAGCTCTATGGTGCTGTAGCCTATCTGTTATCTTTAGCTCTACAGTGCTGTATGTGCCGTTATGTGGTTAGTCATACACAATATTTAGCTGTGACTCTTATGTGGATGATGTTACAAATATTTGTTGTTCTGATGTGAATAATAAGGAGAATCCAGAAGCTGCATTGAAATTGCTTCTTCCAATTATTGATAAACATGCACGTGTAAGAACCGTTAAAGCTTCATGGATTAATGAGGAATTGAAAACACATCTGACTGGCTGACTTACTGCAAATTAAGAAATGATGTGACGAAACTGTATTATGAACATTTAACATTTAACATTTAAGTCATTTAGCAGACGCTCTTATCCAGAGCGACTTACAAATTGGTGCATTCACATATCCAGTGGAACAACCACTTTACAATAGTGCATCTAAATCTTTTAAGGGGGGGGGTTAGAAGGATTACTTTATCCTATCCCAGGTATTCCTTAAAGAGGTGGGGTTTCAGGTGTCTCCGGAAGGTGGTGATTGACTCCGCTGTCCTGGCGTAGTCCATCATTCAATGATATAAAGAATGATGGAATAAAAACTTTGGAGTACTTTAAATGAAATTATGGGCAGAAAGACAAATTCAACTCCATCTTTCATTGAATCAGATGGCTTATTCATCACAAAACCATTTAATGTTGCCAATAATTTGAATTTTGTAAAGTTAGTGTGGGAGAGGTGGAAAAATGATTGTTAACGAGCAATAATGACAAACCTCTTGGCATTGACAATTTAGATGGAAAGCTACTGAGGATGGTAGCTGACTCTATAGCCACTCCTATCTGTCATATCTTTAATCTGAGCCTGGAGGAAAGTCTTTGTCCTGAGGCCTGGAGGGAAGCCAAAGTCATTCCGCTACTCAAGAGTGGTAAAGCGGACTTTACTGGTTCTAACAGCAGACCTATAAGCTTTTTTTTCTTTTTTTTTACATTTTAAGCAGTGGATCAGCTTAATATTGCAGAAAGATTGTTGCTTCCATCAATGTAATTGTCTGCATCATTTCCTATCCCCCATATATTTTTGGGGGTAAATATATATATTCATATACATATACATATATATACATACACATACCTATATAGACATACTGTAACGGCTGTCGTATAGAGGGGACCAAGGCACAGCGTGTTGAGTGCTCATAATTACTGTTTATTAAACTCAGAACACTAAAGAAAATAAAGAGAAAACAATCAGCTAACAGTTCTGTCAGGTACTGAAGACTACACAGAACACAACTAAACAGAATACAACTGCCCACAAACACAATAGGAAAAAAAATGAAATATGATCTCCAATTAGAGACAACGCGAACCAGCTGCCTCTAATTGGAGATCATACCAAAAAACTCCAACATAGAAATAGAAAACATTTTGTATTATTTGTCCTGTCTTTTCAGGTGGATTAAACTGAAATTGCAACCAAGTTTCTAAGGCTTGTTTAAAAAAGAACGATATTTTGGAGATTATTTCCTTTTCAAACAACCGAAAGTGAGCAGGTGTAATCTGAATAAAGGGAAAAAAGCCATTCTTGAACATAGGATGAGATATTCCTACCAATTTACTAGAGAACCAGTTTGGATTTAAGTATAACTTTTGTATGAGTAATGCCTTTAGTGCGAGTTCTAATGCATTAATATTTAATCATTTCTGCCCTCTGAATTCATATTCGTTATATAAATAGGCCCTTTTAATTTTGTCTGGCTTGCCATTCGAAATAAAATGGAATATTTTTTGTTCATATTTTTTTTAAAGCATGTCACTAGGTGTAGGCAAAACCATAAGCAAAAAGGTTAACTGTGATATAACTAAAGAGTTAATCAGGGTGATTTTCCCACAAATAGACAGGTATTTTCCTTTCCATGGTAGTAAGATCTTATCTATTTTTGCTAACTTTCTATAAAAATTATTTGGAGTGAGATCATTTCTTTCTTTTGGGATTTGTATACTGAGTATGTCCACATCTCCGTCAGACCATTTAATTGGTAAACTACACAGTAATGTAAAATTAGCATTTTTTTGTGATCCACTTATCATAAATTGTTTTTAATCCAGAGAACATAGCAAATGTATCTAGATCCTCTGAGGCCGTGGAGAGATTCTAATTGTGGTTTTAAAAGAAAATATGAATCATCAGCGTACAATGACACCTTAGTTTTTAAGCCACGGATTTCTAATCCCTTAATATTATTGTTTGATCTAATTTTAACAGCTAACACTTCGACGGCAATAATAAATAGATATGCCGATAGTGGACAACCTTGTTTTACTCCTCTAGATAGTTTAAAACTTTCTGAGATGTAGCCATTATTTACTATTTTACACCTCGGGTTACTATAAATAACTTTAACCCATTTTATAAGAGATTCCCCAAAATTGAAATATTCTAGGCATTTATATATAAACTTTATCAAAAGCCTTTTCAAAATCAGATATGAAAACCAGGCCTGGTGTCCCCGATATTTCATAGTGTTCTATTGTTTCCAGTACTTGTCTTATATTATCTCCAATGTATCGTCCATGTAAAAAACCTGTCTGATTAGGATGAACAATATCTGACAATCCTTTTTTAATTCTATGAGCCAAGCATTTTGCTAGGATTTTTGCATCACAACACTGAAGTGTAAGAGGTCTCCAATTTTTTAAATGGACTGGATCTTTATACACTTGGGTCCTGTTTCAGTAATAATGATATCAGACCTTCTTGTTGCGTGTCTGATAATCTACCGTTTATATAGGAGTGGTTAAAACATGCTAATAATGGTCCTCTGAGTACATCAAATAAAGTTTGGTATACTTCCACTGGTATGCCATCCAGCCCTGGAGTTTTCCCAGTCTTAAAGGCTTTAATTGCATCAAGCAGTTCCTCCTCTGTAATTTGGCCTTCACATGAGTCTTTCTGTACAGATGTTCACTTTACATTATTATTAGGAAACAAATCCATACAATTAGTTTCAGTTAGTGGAAATGGAGGAGACTGAAATGAAAACATATTATTTTAAAGTATTTTACTTCCTCTTTCAAAATATAATTCTGTGAATCATGCGTGACTCCATCATTTGTAACAAGTTTCAATAAAACATTTTGGTAGCAATTTTGGTAGATTGAAAAAGAATTTGGTGCATTTTTCCCCATATTCCATCCAGTTCGCTTTATTTTTATAATATATTACACTGGATCTTTCTTGAATAAGTTCCTCCATTTCTTTTTGTTTTTCCTCTAACTTATTCTGTGCCTCTATGGTACAGATTTTATTGCTATCTAACTGTACTGTTAGTCCTTCAATTTCCTCTGTTAACATTGACTCTTTTGATCTAAATTGCTTTTGTTTTATAGACGAGTACTGAATTGCATGGCCTCTAAAGGCTCATTTAAAAGCGTCCCATACAATAAGGGGATCTGCTGTACCTTTGCTATGTCTGAAAAAGTCAGTTATAAATTCTTCTGTCCTAGTTCTAAACAATGTATCATCTAGTAGGCTTTGATTACATTTCCAATTTCCTCTCCCACGTGGAAATTCTGTAAGAGTAATATATATGCCAATTCTTTTTTATTTTTATTTCACCTTTATTTAACCAGGTAGGCAAGTTGAGAACAAGTTCTCATTTACAATTGCGACCTGGCCAAGATAAAGCAAAGCAGTTCGACACATACAACAACACAGAGTTACACATGGAGTAAAACAAAACATACAGTCAATAATACAGTAGAAAAATAAGTCTATATACAATGTGAGCAAATGAGGTGAGATAAGGGAGGTAAAGGCAAAAAAAGGCCATGGTGGCAAAGTAAATACAATATAGCAAGTAAAACACTGGAATGGTAGATTTGTAGTGGAAGAAAGTGCAAAGTAGAAATAGAAATAATGGGGTGCAAAGGAGCAAAATAAATAAATACAGTAGGGGAAATTATGTGATGATCCGACCGCATTCTGTCTCCTATCAACACTTTTTTTTTTTTAATCGTGCCAGAGAGAATGGCATAAGAAAGTAGTCAAGACGACTAGCTTGATTAAGCCTCCGCCATGTATATCTCACTAGGTCAGGGTAGTTAAGTCTCCATATATCCACTAATTCCAATATATCCATGACATTCATGATTTCCTTAAGTGCCTGAGGGTGATAGTTTGTAGTGTGATTTCCTTTCCAGTCCATAGAGGTATTTAAGACCGTATTATAATCTCCCACCATAATAATAGTCTTGTGTTGTTTGTAGAGTTGATACATTCTTATATATTTTCAAAGAAGCTTGAATCATCATTATTTGGACCGTATAGTTTAATAAGCCATATCTGTTTATTGTCCAATAACATATTTAAAATAATCCATCTACCTTGATGATCTGTTTGGACAATTTGCACATTTGGATCAAAATTACTGTTAATTAAAACCATCACCCTTTTTTAGTTTCTTTGCCCATGGGAGAAATATATTTCACCCCCCCAATCTTTTTCCACAAAACTTAATCTAAAATTGTTGAATGGGTTTACTGTAAACAATAGATATTATATTCCTTCTCTTTTAGCCAGGTAAATACTGATCGTCTTTTCTTATTATCTGCTAGGCCATTACAATTATAACTGGCTATACTTATTTCACCACTTACCTTAATGAGACACAACTTTCAATTCTATTTATCAAAATATGTTTGTAAACGGACCAATTAAAAGTAACATGATGATTGAGTGTCTATATATATATAGCTGTACCTTGATATTTGCATTGTTACTAAGTAAACCTCCAATTGGTCCCCACTATTCCACCTGCTAAAAGCCCTCCTCATCCCGAGTTGTGTTGTCATCCCAATGCCCGACAGACACCCCTGACCCCCCATGTCCCATAGCCCTGAAAAGACTGGGAACCATCCTTCGAAAAGAGCACACAGTGCTATTTACCGAACAGAAGTAGATCAACCGCCAAATGCATTTCGATTGCCCTCACCTTGAATTGTATTATATATATAGCCATCAGCTGCCAGCTCTTAGCAAACTGTTGGAAATAATTGTTTTTGACCAAATACAATGCTATTTCACTGTAAACAAATTAACAACAGACTTTCAGCATGCTTATAGAGGACACTCAAAATGTACTGCACTGACACAAATGACTGATGATTGGTTGAAAGAATAACTGACTGATAATTGGTTGATAATAAGAAGATTGTGGGTGTCACAGGGGTCGTGAAATGGAGACCAAGACACAGCGTGGATAGTGCTCATTATTTTCCTTTAATGATGACACTTGACAAAATAACAAAACGACCAACACAGTCCCGTCAGGTACTTAGACTAGAACAGAAAACAACTACCCACAACCCCAAAGGAAAAACAGGCTGCCTAAGTATGGCTTCCAATCAGAGACAACGAAAGACACCTGCCTCTGATTGGAAACCATACCCGGCCGAACATGAAAACCAACACATAGAAATAGACAACTAGAACAAACCCACATAGAAACAGAAAACCCAAAATACATACAAAACAAACCCTCCTACCACGCCCTGACCATACAACTATGGCAAATGACCTCTTTCACTGGTCAGGACGTGACAGTTGTCCCTCCCCCCCCCGCCCCTAAAGGTGCAGACCTCGACTGCACACCAAACCAAAAACCCACAAAAACAACCCTAAACAAAAAGGGAGGGAAGGGAGGGTGGCCACCTTCAATGACGGCTCCTGCGCTACACCCAGATCTTCCGCCAATCCTCCAGCTCCGGAGGTGGCTCCGGCTCCGGGCGTAGCCCCCGTTCTGCCCGCAGATCCCTCTGCTTCTGGAACCCTGACCTGTGGATCATTACCAGAGGTTCTGCGCTGCAGACCACCGCTGAAGGCTCTGGGTTGCAGACCACCGCTGAAGGCTCTGGGCTGCAGACCACCGCTGAAGGCTCTGGGCTGCAGACCACCGCTGCAGATTACCGCCGAAGGCTCCGGGCTGAGGGGCGTCGCCGGAGGCTCCGGGCTGAGGAGCGTCGCAGGGGGCTCAGGGCCACTGGCATTAAACAAAGCATGTGTCCATGTATACTGATGATTCAACAATATACGCATCAGCAACCACTGCTAATGAAGTCACTGAAACCCTTAAACAAAGAGTTGCAGTACAAATCATTCCCTAAGTGCAAGACCTCAGCTGAATCTGGTAATGAATAGCGTGGCTGTTGAACAAGTTGAGGAGACTAAATTACTTGGCATTACCTTAGATTGTAATCTGTCATTGTCAAAACATATAGATTCAATGGTTGTAAAGATGGGGAGAGGTCTGTCCGTAATAAAGACTTACGCTGCTTTTTTTGACACCACATTCCAAAAAGCAAGTTCTGCAGGCTCCAGTTTTGTCTAATCTTGATTATTTTCCAGTCATATGGTCCAGTGCTGCAAGACCTAGTTAAGCCCCAGCTGGCCCAGAACAGAGTGGCCAGTTTTGCTCTTCATTGCTTTTTTTAAACCTTTATTTAACCAGGTAATACCCATTGAGGTTAAAACAGTCTTTTGTGAGGGCGACCTGGCCAGAAGGCAAAACAGGGAAATAGCAGCGTGTACAGAAAATATTACAGAAAATACAAAATACACACAAAAGACAAAGTGTCACAAGTTACAGATACAATTGAAGATTAGAAACTGCAGCTGTCACAAAGAGTGTTGTCGATCAGAGTCTTAAAAACAGGCAAGGACACCAACTCCCCTAACGTTAATATCTTTTGAAACATGTTCCTGGATAAAGGGGCATTATGGGAAAATGATTGTTTCCCCATCTCAGTTCTAGCCTTAAGAACAGACAAGGACAGCAGCGACTGTAAACGAAGACTGTATTGAGTGACTGATCTGGTCAGTAAAGAATAGGACAAAGGGAGTTGTCCCATCAATGCGTTGTACACAAAAGTGCCTTGAACATGTTCCTTTCTGACTAACATTGAAAAGCAAGATTTGTTCCTAAAATAGAAACCCAATTTCAGTTATAAATGTGCTGTTTAAAATTAATCTTTTCATCTTACCAAATCCCAAGATACTTATAGGAGGTGAGCCTATTAATTTTCTGGCATTTTATAGATAAAATCTGCAAGTGACTCCATCGGTTTTCTTTCAAACCTTACATTTTGTTTTCCTTGCATTAAACACAAGTTTCAATTCGAAAGGCTGCCTTTGAATAACATCAAAAGCCAAATGTAAGTCTTGAAAAGCCTTCTCAATATTCGATACGCATATATAAATAATTGCGTGATCAGCATACAGATGGAGATTTGCAGAGTCAACAGTCTTCCCTAAATCATTTACATACAGTGTAAAACTGATCAGACCTAAAATTGGGCCCTGGGGAACTCTTTCTAAGCCTTGTAAACTCAGATTCCATATCCTCCTGAGCTACACACTGTGTTCAAACAGAAAGGCAGTTTTGGAACCAATCCTATGCATCAACACTTAAACCAACCTTTTTTAGTCTATACAACCACAGAGCATGGTCAACAGTGTCAAAGGCCTTCGATAAGTCAATAAAAAGTGAAACACAGTCATTTTTCTTGTCCTAAGCATCTAGAATATCACCTATAACCTTACTTATTGCAGTAATTGTACTATGCTTGGCTCTAAAATCGAGATAAAACTGAGTTATTATAAAGAAAGTCTTTCAACTGCGAGTCCACCAGGTTTTCCAAACCTTTTGCCAGTGCAGACAGTTTAGATATGGGACAGTAGTTATCCAACTGGGACGGATCTCCACACTTATGTAAAGGCGTGACGTAGGCTGCTTTCCAGACTTTTAGAATGGTATTACTCGCCAATGAAAGGTTTAATATATGAGTGAGGGGCAGCAATGATCGCTGTGCCAATTCTTAGAAAATAAGGGTTTAATTCATCCGGACCAGACACTTTCTTAATATCAATAGATTTGAGTGCCGTTACAACTTCTGAAAGCTCAATCTCTGTAAAATGCAAGATGAACCATCATCAGAGGGCTGATATAAATACTATTCATGCCAGTCTTGCTTGGCTAAGAGTTGAGGAGAGACTGACTGCATCGCTTCTTGTTTTTATTAGAAACACGAATGTGATAAAAATCCCAAATTGTTTGTATAGTGAACTTCCACACAGCTCTGACACACACACTTACCCCACCAGACATGCCACCAGGGGTCTTTTTCTTTTACAGTCTCCAAATCCAGAACATATTCAAGAAAGCGTACAGTATTATATAGAGCCATTATTGCATGGAACTCCGTTCCATCTCATATTGCTCAAGTGAACAGCAAACCTGGTTTCAAAAACATATATAGAGCAACACCTCACGGCACCACACCTCTCCCCTATTTGACCCAGATACTATGTTTGTATGTATTGGTATTGATATGTAGGCTACGTGTGCCTTTAAAAAAAATGTTTTACATGTATTTCAATTGATGTAGTTCTGTCTTTGAGCTGTTCTTGTTTATTAATGTTCTGTATTATTTCATGTTTTGTGTGGACCACAGGAAGATTAGCTGCTGCTTTTGCAACAGTTAATGGGGATCCTAATCAAATACCAAAAGTTTCCTGATGAGGCCTTTGGATGAAGGCTCCTTTCCTTCTCTCCTGGTTCACGAAGCACTACGCACTGTGAAAATCTTTTAGCTGGATTCGATGGTGCTGTAATATACAATTAGCTGACTATAAGACCTATCTCTGGGTCTGAGCTAATACCAACTACCAAACCCAGAACTCTGCCAAATGATTATCTTCCTCATAGCTATCTCATTTCAAAACATAGTGAAGAACATGATTGTGCTGTGAATGAGAATCTGGCTCATTATATCACTTACACACATTTACAGCTTTGCAGAGAAAGAAAAAGCACAAGAACCCCCCCTGTCCATGCTGGATGAACAGCCATAACTGCGACATCCGTCCCAGAACAAAACCTTTTCAATACTCCCAGCCCGGCAGCTGCCTTGTCTTGATGTGTCACTTCATCATTTAGCGTATTCGGATGCAATTTAAATATTCTATGAATAACAACAACAAAAAAAGCAACATCCATTATGGCCCAAAACAGTGACTGCTGAGCTGATTTCAGAGTACACAAACGGATGGTCACAATACTTGGAGTGGTTTGGATGCAATAAAGTGGAGGAAAAAGTATCCAATTGTCATACTTGAGTAAAAGTAAAGATACTTTCATAGAAAATGACTCAGGTAAAAGTCACCCAGTAAAATTCTACTTCAATAAAATATTTGGTTTTAAATAACTTAAGTATCAAAAGTAAATGCAATAGCTAAAATATATTAACTATTAAAAGTAAAAATAATTTCAAATTCCTTATATTAAGTAAACCAGACGGAAAACTTTTTCTTTACGGATAGCCAGGGGCAAAACTCAGTGCATGTGTTTAGTGAGTCTACCAGATCAGAGGCAGGATGACCGTTCTCTGTTTAGTGAGTCCTCCAGATCAGAGGCAGTAGGGATGACCAGGGATGCTCTCTTGATAAGTGTGTGAATTTTCCTGTCCTGCTAAGCATTCAAAATGTAATAAGTACTTTTAGGTGTCAGGGGAAATGTATGGAGTAATAAATACATTATTTATTTAGGAATGTAGTGAAGTAAGTTGTCAAAAATATAAATAGTAAATTAAAGATACCCATAACTACTTAAGTAGTACTTTAAAGTATTTTTACTTAAGTACTTTACACCACTGGGTATATACTTAGTTACTGTAGCTAGCCTCATTCACGGCAATAATTCAGCAAACAAGAAAGTTTGATTTTAGTAGGCAAGGGTTTGTATGCACAAAACTTAAACAATGGATGGCTCAACCAGGTTATAGTGTTTTATTAAACCACTTGGGTATATGTTAGCAGTACAGTATTACAAAGGAATAGTAGTGTTTTATTAAACCACCTTGGTATATGTTAGCAGTACAGTATTACAAAGGAATAGTAGTGTTTTATTAAACCACCTTGGTATATGTTAGCAGTACAGTATTACAAAGGAATAGTAGTGTTTTATTAAACCACCTGGGTATATGTTAGCAGTACAGTATTACAAAGGAATAGTAGTGTTTTATTAAACCACCTTGGTATATGTTAGCAGTACAGTATTACAAAGGAATAGTAGTGTTTTATTAAACCACCTTGGTATATGTTAGCAGTACAGTATTACAAAGGAATAGTAGTGTTTTATTAAACCACCTGGGTATATGTTAGCAGTACAGTATTACAAAGGAATAGTAGTGTTTTATTAAACCACCTTGGTATATGTTAGCAGTACAGTATTACAAAGGAATAGTAGTGTTTTATTAAACCACCTGGGTATATGTTAGCAGTACAGTATTACAAAGGAATAGTAGTGTTTTACTATTAAAGGAATAGTAGTGTTTTCTTCAACCACCTTGGTATATGTTAGCAGTACAGTATTACAAAGGAATAGTACCTGTTTTCTTCAACCACCTTGGTATATGTTAGCAGTGGTATTGAAAAGGAGACTGGGAAAAACATTTAGATTCATTTAGGATATAAAAAGTGGTTTCCTGAGTTAAACCAAAAGAGCAGCTTGTGATGGTGTTCCGTCTTATCCCAGATACTACGCTGATTAGCAGATCTGATTGAATAGGGCCCTATATCTATGTTACACCATGCATTATCAACACAAATAGGACTTGGTAGTGGTTGTCCCTAGTGAGATATTCATTCTGCTCCACAAAAAGAAACTAGTGTTGTTTTACATGAACATTGTTGTGATGATCCCAATAAAGTACTTCACTAAATCCCAAGATACTTATAGGAGATGACCCTATCAATTTGCTGGAATTTTATAGTTAAAATCTGCAAGTGACTCCATCTGTTTACTTTCAGGGAAGAGAAAACCATACATTTTGTTTTCCTTGCATTAAGTTTCAATTGGAAAAGCTGCCTTTGAATAACATCAAAAGCCTGTAAGTCTGTACTGTAAGTCCTGAAAAGCCTTCTGAATATTAGATACGCATAAATGAATAATTGTGTCATCAGCATACAGATCTTTTTTTTAAGTACTATACTGTGTTTTTACATGAACATCATTGAGATGATCACAGTAAAGTACTATACTGTGTTTTTACATGAACATCATTGAGATGATCACAGTAAAGTACTATACTGTGTTTTTCTAAAGTACTATACTGTGTTTTTATAAAGTACTATACTGTGTTTTTATAAAGTACTATACTAAATCTTCAGATTACTGCATTACCACGATGATGTTCTGGACTGAGAATAAAAATACTTGATTATATTCTGTTAAATCATATTATACATAGCACACAATGGAGAGAAATAATCATATGTGCAACGTTAAATACGTAGAAATAAAATAGAATGAAGTGCTAAATGAAGACTATATGAAAGAAAACAGGCAGCTAAGAGGAAGAGGAAGCGATTTCAGAAAATGCACGACTTCTGGAAAGAAAAACGGCCCTAACAATAAAGTAAACCCCAAGATGTCCTTCATTACAAAATCAATTCATTCATTACCCTGTACCATTAAGAGCAGCGTCTTTGACTTCAGTCCGGAGTTCTCTCTTGACGATGAGATGGTCACTCTCTTTCTCGTCTGGAACTCCACTGATGATCTGAGACAGAGGTTTACAACCAAAATGAATCAACAAGTACCTCTTACATGACACCCACCATATCAACCTCAAATGAATGGGAATCACTATCCACAGGGCAGGGCTGAGCAGCGTAGGACCTGAGCCTCTAGGTTTGCCTTCGTGCATACCTTTTTATTTGGGTACACATCTGTGAAAAACAACATACCCCCCCCTAAAATGTATTAACAACCCTGCTGATGAATAAATTTAAAAAATGAAGAGCTTCTATCCCAATAGCTCTGTTATCCCAGGTCTAGAGCAGGCCTACCAATCATATATATTTCCTGTTTGTAGTAATCAGATGTAGGGCTGGGCCATATATCATACGGATGGACCCGCATACAGGTATGGGTTTTTACAATACCGTCTATAACGACTTCTTGATACAATATTACATAAATAAGTTCTACTAATTGGACTACTTCACTGTCAGTTTTGGTTGAGTATAAACCAATCAGAAGAGAGAAAGCCCATTAAAACCATGTAGAATTGATTTGGAGCCATCCTAGGGTCCTGCACTACTCATCAGGGGTTGGAACAGATCGTTTCATTCTGAAGAGAACCGTTATTTTTAAAATTCCGTTCCACTGTTCCAATCGGCAAAATAAAGTTCTGAACCGGTTCGAACACCCAAAAAAGTACCGGTGTATATTGTTCCATTCTGTTCCTTTTTTTATTAACCTGTGAAAAATCGACAGTTGTTTACATTTAGTTAATTAACTGACTTCACCAATCAGTGTGGATAGAGCAGGCAAGCTAGTTGTTTACATGCATGATGGACAGACAAGTGTAGCCTATGGCGCAAGATGCAACTATAGAAAAATGCCCGTAACCTAAAAGAACGTTATTAGCTGGTTCCCATGCTTTTAAAATAACGGTTCTGTTCCGGAATACTATGGATCACTTTCATTCCCGGTTCCGTTTCTGTTCCTTGAAAAATGTCATTATTTTCCGGTGTTCTGTTCCCTGAACCGGTTCTAACCCCTGCTACTCATAAAACATATTTTAAACTAGTATTATTCAGAAACATTAAATACAGCTATACCATCAACAATAAGACAAATATTGTGATATACTTTGGCCATATTGCCCAGGCCTAATCAGACGGACGTGCAGCTGGCTGTGGGTTCTCACCGGGTGGGAGGAGAAGGAGATCAGGGAGGAGATCTCTGGTCTGTACAGCTTCCACTTGGACTTCATGGGTCTAACGCTCATGGACGACCCCCTTTCCGTCTCACCAATCCCATTATCTTTTTAGCTGCAGAGAGAAAGAGGGACGTAAGGGCTTTTAAAAAGCTGAGCAGCATAGGCCAATAAAAAGTTAAAGCCAGAGCAAGCCATTACTGTAGGCCAGAAAAAAACTAGCCTGGGTGCCAGTCTGTTTCCGCACTCTTGTCAACTCCTTATGGAATTGAAATTCTTGACAAGGACAATGGAGTAGGAAAAAGAACAAACAGATCTGGGACCAGGCTACAGAAAACTGCCCTGATGGCAGCATCCATGGACTAGCTGTGGAATGAGAGAGACCAGGCAGCATCCATGGACTAGCTGTGGAATGAGAGAGACCAGGCAGCATCCATGGACTAACTGTGGACTGAGAGACCGGACAGCATCCATGGACTAGTTCTGGAATGAGAGAGACCAGGCAGCATCCATGGACTAGTTCTGGACTGAGAGAGACCAGGCAGCATCCATGGACTAACTGTGGACTGAGAGACCGGACAGCATCCATGGACTAGTTCTGGACTGAGAGAGACCAGGCAGCATCCATGGACTAACTGTGGACTGAGAGACCGGACAGCATCCATGGACTAGTTCTGGACTGAGAGAGACCAGGCAGCATCCATGGACTAACTGTGAACTGAGAGACCGGACAGCATCCATGGACTAGTTCTGGACCGAGAGGGATTGTGGCAGGTTATATTGAACTTGACCATTAAGGTGCGTTTTGTTCCACTGAAGATGTTACTTTGACCCCAGTGTGGTTTCAGTTTCTGGCTCTTTGGTCTGATGATGATGATGCTGATCATATAGTCTGTGCTCAGTGCTCTATACTCCGCAGTGCTGTTCTGTGTGGGATAGACGGTCATGCTGTCAGTGCAGAGTTGCACCAAGCCATTCCGTGCTACTGTTAGTGTCAACTCTTACCCTTGCTACCGAAGACTCCGCAAGCTGGACTGGGAGTCCTGGGGCCTTATGGATCCCGGGTCTTTACTGCCCTGGCCGGAGACGGCTATAGATGGAGGAGAAACCATGTCATAACTTTTGATTTATTTAACTAGGAAAGTCAGTTAAGAACTAATTCTTATTTACAATGACGGCCTACCCCGGCCAAACCAATCACAGCCGGTTGTGATACAGCCTGGATTCGAACCAGGGTGTCTGTAGTGACGCCTCTAGCACTGAGATGCAGTGCCTTAGACCGCTGAACCACTCAGGAGACCCAAAGTAAACCAATAAGTAATATAAAGACTAAAGGTGAGATGCTATACTTTATTATCCCCGAGGGGAAATCTGACAGAGCTTCCACATAAACACATAGAATCGACACATAGAAACACATTGACACAACGTACATTGTTAACGCTGTCATCATAATGTACACTGATGTACATAATGTACACATAATGTCCCCACCCACACAAACTGCCATTAGTTCATGCCAGGCAAGGCTGTGACGAGGTGACACATCCACATGATGATGCCCTACAGGCCAGGCTCCAGTCCATTATCATCAGCCTCTGTGTCTCCCCTACTGTTTAACAGTTTTATTGACAGGGGGACAAAGTCATGTTTGTATCTGTTCAAACATAAAAGCTGCGTGTCTCACCACCTCTTGATGCACAGCCAGTTTAGGAGCCAGTCTGGTTCTGGGGTTTCTATGGTTCTCCTTGTGCACCGCATCCTGAGAAACACCAGCGCAGAGATGAGAGTTACGAAACCGGGGAGAGAGGAGACCAGGGAAAGAGAGATGAGACTTAGGAGACCAGGGAGAGAGAGACGAGACTTAGGAGACCAGGGAGAGAGAGACGAGACTTAGGAGACCAGGGAGAGAGAGACGAGACTTAGGAGACCAGGGAGAGAGAGACGAGACTTAGGAGACCAGGGAGAGAGAGACGAGACTTAGGAGACCAGGGAGAGAGAGACGAGACTTAGGAGACCAGGGAGAGAGAGACGAGACTTAGGAGACCAGGGAGAGAGAGACGAGACTTAGGAGACCAGGGAGAGAGAGACGAGACTTAGGAGACCAGGGAGAGAGAGATGAGACTTAGGAGACCAGGGAGAGAGGAGACCAGGGAGAGAGAGATGAGACTTAAGAGACCAGGGAGAGAGGAGACCAGGGAGAGAGAGATGAGACTTAGGAGACCAGGGAGAGAGGAGACCAGGGAGAGAGGAAACCAGGGAGAGAGGAAACCAGGGAGAGAGGAAACCAGGGAGAGAGGAGACCAGGGAGAGAGGAGACCAGGGAGAGAGAGATGAGACTTAGGAGACCAGGGAGAGAGAGATGAGACTTAGGAGACCGGGGAGAGAGGAGACCAGGGAGAGAGAGATGAGACTTAGGAGACCAGGGAGAGAGAGACGAGACTTAGGAGACCAGGGAGAGAGAGACGAGACTTAGGAGACCAGGGAGAGAGAGATGAGACTTAGGAGACCAGGGAGAGAGGAGACCAGGGAGAGAGAGATGAGACTTAGGAGACCAGGGAGAGAGAGATGAGACTTAGGAGACCAGGGAGAGAGGAGACCAGGGAGAGAGGAGACCAGGGAGAGAGAGATGAGACTTAGGAGACCAGGGAGAGAGGAGACCAGGGAGAGAGAGATGAGACTTAGGAGACCAGGGAGAGAGGAGACCAGGGAGAGAGGAAACCAGGGAGAGAGGAAACCAGGGAGAGAGGAGACCAGGGAGAGAGAGATGAGACTTAGGAGACGAGGGAGAGAGAGATGAGACTTAGGAGACCGGGGAGAGATGAGACTTAGGAGACCGGGGAGAGAGAGAGAGGAGACCGGGGAGAGAGAGAGGAGAGTTAGGAGACCGGGGAGAGAGAGAGAGGAGACCGGGGAGAGAGAGAGAGAGGAGACCGGGGAGAGAGAGAGAGGAGACCGTTGGAGAGAGAGAGAGAGAGGAGACCGGGGAGAGAGGGAGAGATGAGACCGGGGAGAGGAGAGATGAGACCGGGGAGAGGAGAGATGAGACTTAGGAGACCAGGGAGAGAGAGAGGAGACCAGGGAGAGAGAGAGGAGACCAGGGAGAGAGAGAGGAGACCAGGGAGAGAGAGGAGACCAGGGAGAGAGAGAGGAGACCAGGGAGAGAGAGAGGAGACCAGGGAGAGAGAGAGGAGACCAGGGAGAGAGAGAGGAGACCAGGGAGAGAGAGAGGAGACCAGGGAGAGAGAGAGGAGACCAGGGAGAGAGAGAGGAGACCAGGGAGAGAGGAGATCAGGGAGAGAGGAGACCAGGGAGAGAAATTAAAACTCCATGGTGAGGATTTAGTTTTATGAATGGATAGACATTGAGAGATCAATTTACATTTTAAGAGTCCCATGTAATTTCAGGTTGAATAAATCAGTAGGTTTCCAAAATGATTGATGTGGATTAACAATGTATGTTTCACAGCTCCAGTGTAGGCCATCCCTGACACATCTAGTTTGAAATGTTCAGCTCACGGCAAAAGAAACCCTCATCTAAATGTGTACTCCAAAATAAAAGCATCTTCAATAACTTATTGGTAACATCTGTCCAACTCTGCATTTTGCTTTTAAATAGGATGCTGTATTAATCATTAAACATGTTTCAAACTTCTGGACTTTGTGTTTCTGTATTTTATATGTTATATTTAAGCAATAAGGCACGTTTTTATGCTGCTCTTACGCACGACGCAATGCGGAGTGCCTGGATACAGCCCTTAGCCATGGTATATTGGCCATATACCACAAACCCCTGAGATGCCGTATTGCTATTATAAACTGGTTACCAACGTAATTAGAGCAGTAAAAATAAATGTTTTGTCATACGTGTGGTATACGGTCTGATATACCACAGCTGTTAGCCAATCAGCATTCAGGGTTGGTACCACCCAGTTTATAATCTTCAATAATCAATGGGTATATATTATTTATAGAAATGACCGCTGAACAGCAGGAAATAGCCAACGCTGAAACAACCCGGCATTTTAAATCACACCCATTCCATATCGTCTCAGAGGACATCCATAGCTTTGCCATTACGCCAACCGAGGTATTACCGACCAAAGCAATAGAACACTTGAGAGGGATGGCGATGGATGGGGTAACAGGCATGAAGAGGGGAGCGGTACCTGAGATGGGAGTTCATGCGTTGCTCTCCTTTTAGCTGGACTGCGCCATCCGCTCTTCTTAAAAAAAGAAAGAGGTTTGTTATAAAGTTAGCAAGAATAACCTGAGTCGAATACAGCGAGGGCTCTGTGTCAACCATGTACCAGGTAACTAACCAACCACAAAGACACCTAGAAGATTTGACATTGATATTATATTGACACGTGAATTACATCAGGACTAAAAGGCTACAAGGGCGTGTCATAATGTGAAGATAAATACTTCAAGAACACATTTAAGTTTAGATGATTCAACTTCTGGTGCTTCAAATCCATTTATCTTTAATACTAAAACCATTGCCCTGTTTATGTGTTTGTTGTGAACCTTATATAAAATAATTAACCGTCTAAAAGATTTAATGGCTGTTTTTTTTACACCTGGATCACTGAAGGCAGAGAGAAAGCTGATAATACCCACATAATGAATTAAATAAAACGTTTATTACTAAATAGAAATCATTGTGAAAAATATTTTAAATTGAACTCGACTTTCCCTTGTCGTCATCTCTCAACATATCTTTCTTCATATCTCGTGTTCAACAAAATGCTTGGCATTTTATTCCCGGCAGTGGGGAGTCAGAGACACAGACCTCAGGGAAAGAGTTGTTTTTGTGTCCCATCAGATAACAGAATGGCTGAGTAACACTAAAGATAGGACTAGGAACATCAGAGCTCCCAAAGACTCCCCCGCTGTGTTGTGTGGGCTTTAAATCAAATCAAAGTTTATTTGTCATGTGCGCTGAATACAACAGATGTAGGTAGACCTTACAGTGAAATGCTTACTTACAGGCTCTAACCAATAGTGCGAAAAAAAGGTATGTGTGTGTGTGTGTGTGTGTGTGTGTAGGTAAGTAAAGAAATAAAACAACAGTAAAAAGACATTTGAAAATAACAGTAGCAAGGCTATATACAGACACCGGTTAGTCAGGCTTATTGAGGTAGTATGTACATGTAGATATGGTTAAAGTGACTATGCATATATGATGAACAGAGAGTAGCAGTAGTGTAAAAGAGGGGTTGGCGGGTGGTAGCTAGTTACCATGTTGTTAACTAGGGGCAGCAGGTAGCCTAGTGGTTAGAGCGTTGGGCCAGTAACCGAAAGGTTGTTAGTTCAAATCCCCGAGCTGACAAGGTACAAATCTGTCGTTCTGCCCCTGAACAAGGCAGTTAACCCACTGTTCCTAGGACGTCATTGTAAATAAGAATTTGTTCTTAACTGACTTGCCTAATTTGATTAAATAAAGGTTAAAATATCTATATATTTTTTTAAGTACAGGCCATGTTTAAAGGCAGTGGACCAACCCCCTCTCTGCCATCAGTGTGCGTCTCTCTCTCACACAGACACACACCTTTCCCAAGTCCTCGGGTGAACCTCAATAGTATTTCCTTGTTTCCTCATCTCAAAGCACATTGGACCAAAAGATCTGGGTCGCCCCCAGACCCCTACAGACAGACAGGGGTACACAGTATGACAGTGAGGGTGAGTTAACCTAGAGGAGCGTCTAGTCAGTTGGGTTAACCTACAGGAGCGTCTAGTCAGTTGGGTTAACCTACAGGAGCGTCTAGTCAGTTGGGTTAACCTACAGGAGCGTCTAGTCAGTTGGGTTAACCTACAGGAGCGTCTAGTCAGTTGGGTTAACCTACAGGAGCGAGTAGTCGTGCTGTTCTTCGCTCCGCGGGTAATATTAAATTTCCTTACATTCCTTACATTACATCAGAACGATTTGATTAGTGTAATGTTAGCTAGTTAGCTACATAGTTGTCTTTGCATCAAGGATAAAGGTGTAGCTAAAGGTGTAGGTGTAGCTTTGAGAAACTAACTTTGAGAACCTAACAAGGTTAGCTAGCCAGCTGTATTCGTTCGTTTGCGCCGTTTTCCAAACGGTGTCAACATCACAACACCACAGCCACTGCTAGCTAGCCAACTTTACCAACTAGCGGCACTGTAGAAACTAAATACATTACAACGGAACGATTTGATTAGTGTAACGTTAGCTAGCTACATAGTTGTCTTTGTATCAAAGATAAAGGTAAACGCAGCCACTGCTAGCTAGCCAACTCTACCAGCTTGCAGTACTGAATCATTTTTAGTCAATAAGATTTTTGCAACGTAAGCTTTCGAGTTGTGTAGTCCACTTGTGTAGCTAGCAGGACTGACTTTGTGTTAGCTAGCCAACGTTTAATTACTTCTGCGTTATGAAAGGAACTAGACACGGACGATCCATTGGTAGTTTGTTGTAACCAAGTATTGGTGCTAACCGTGTGTTTTTGGATGCTAGCATGCTAATTAGCTACGGCGTCATAGGACACGGTGCACTGGGTGGGTTTCACGGAAGAATACTGTACCAAGTTATCTAGCTGAATAAACTAAGTTTGAGCCTATTCCTGGAAACATTGAACCACTGTAGTTTACATCAATTATAATTTCTAAGTGGAAGTTGGAATAGTTATATTTGAGTGTTTCAGCGAATGGTTAGTGAGGGAGGCCCTGCTCTCTCGCTTCCCCAGTTGTTTAGTTAATTTTCTTTCCAATCTCCTTTGCATTAGCGTAGCCTCTCCTGTAGCCTGTCAACTATATGTCTGTCTATCCCTGTTCTCTCCTCTCTGCACAGGCCACACAAACGCTTCACACCGCATGGCCGCTGCCACTCTAACCTGGTGGTCCCAGCGCACACGACCCACCTGGAGTTCCAGGTCTCCGGCAGCCTCTGGAACTGTTGGTCTGCGGCCAACAAGGCAGAGTTCATCTCAGCCTATGCTACCCTCCAGTCCCTAGACTTCCTGGCGCTGACGGAAACATGGATTACAACTGAAAACACTGCTACTCCTACTGCTCTCTCCTCGTCTGACCACGTGTTCTCGCATACCCCGAGAGCATCTGGTGAGCGGGGTGGCGGGACTGGAATCCTCATCTCTCCCAAGTGGACATTCTCTCTTTCTCCCCTGACCCATCTGTCTATCTCCTCCTTTGAATTCCATGCTGTCACAATCACTAGCCCATTCAAGCTTAACATCCTTATCATTTATCGCCCTCCAGGTTCCCTTGGAGAGTTCATCAATGAGCTTGACGCCTTGATAAGTTCCTTTCCTGAGGATGGCTCACCCCTCACAATTCTGGGTAACTTTAACCTCCCTACGTCTACTTTTGACTAATTTGTCTCTGCCTCCTTCTTTCCACTCCTCTCCTCTTTTGGTCTCACCCTCTCACCGTCCCCCCCTACTCACAAGGCAGGCAATACGCTTGACCTCATCTTTACTAGATGCTGTTCTTCTACCAATCTCACTGCAACTCCCCTCCAAGTCTCCGACCACTACCTTGTATCCTTTTCCCTCTCGCTCTCTTCCAACACTACTCACTCTGCCCCTACTCAGATGGTATTGCGCCGTCGCAACCTTCGCTCTCTCTCTCTCCTGCTACTCTCTCCTCTTCCATCCTATCATCTCTTCCCTCTGCTCAATCCTTCTCCAACCAATCTCCTGATTCTGCCTCTTCAACCCTCCTCTCCTCCTTTGACTCTCTATGTCCCCTATCCTCCCGGCCGGCTCGGTCCTCCCCTCCTGCTCCGTGGCTTGACGACTCATTGCGAGCTCACAGAACAGGGCTCCGGGCAGCAGAGCGGAAATGGAGGAAAACTAGCCTCCCTGCGGACCTGGCATCTTTTCACTCCCTCCTCTCCACATTTTCTTCCTCTGTTTCTGCTGCTAAAGCCACTTTCTACCACTCTAAATTCCAAGCATCTGCCTCTAACCCTATGAAGTAGCCATATCTTGGAAAACCAAAGTTCCAAAAACTGGGCCTAATATTGTGTATAAGAGGTCATAAAATAAGTTTTGTGGTGATTCCTATGTTGTTGATGTGAATAATATCTGTTGGTCCGTGGTGTGTAAGGACGAGCAACTAGCCGCTGCACTTGACACATTTATGAAATTGCTTAGCCCAGTTACTAATAAGCGCGCACCCATTAAGAAAACATCTGTAAAAACTGTTAAATCCCTGTGGATTGATGAGGAATTTAAAAATTATATGGTTGAGAGGTATGAGGCAAAAGGAATGGCAAATAGGTCTGGCTGTACAACCGATTGGCAAACATATTGCAAATTGAGAAATCATGTGACTAAATTGAATAAAAAGAACTGATAATGCCACTCCTATTTGCCATATCTTCAATTAAAGCCTATTTCAAAAACTAAAAGCACTGTATTTGGGACAAATCATTCACTAAACCCTAAACTAAATCTTGTAACAAATAATGTGGAAATTGAGCAAGTTGAGGAGACTAAACTGCTTGGAGTGACCCTGGACTGTAAACTGTCATGGTCAAAACATATTGATACAACAGTAACTAGGATGGGGAGAAGTCTGTCCATAATAAAGTGCTGCTCTACATTCTTAACAACACTATCAACAAGGCAGGTTCTACAGGCCCTAGTTTTGTCACACCTGGACTCATGTTCAGTCATGTGGTCAGGTGCCACAAAGAGGGACTTAGGAACACTGCAATTGGTTCAGAACAGGGCAGAACGGCTGGCCCTTGGATGTACACAGAGAGCTAATACTAATAATATGCATGTCAATCTGTCCTGGCTCAAAGTGGAGGAGAGATGGACATCATCACTACTTGTATTTATGAGAGGTGTTGACATGCTGAATGCACCTAGGTGTCTGTTTAAACTACTAGCACACAGCTCAGACACCCATACATACCCCACAAGACATGCCACCAGAGGTCTCTTCACAGTCCCCAACAGACTATGGAAGGTGCACAGTACTACATACAGTCATGACTACATGGAACTCTATTCCACACCAAGTAACAGATGAAAGCAGTAAAATTAGATTTAAAAAACTGATAAAATACACCTTATGGAACAGCGGGGACTGTGATGCGACACAAACATAGACACGTATACAAACACAAGATAACATATGCACTATACACACATGTACACATGAATATGGTGTTATAGATATGTAGTAGGAGACTGAGGGCACAGACTTAATATATTGTGAAATCTGTTATAAATGTATTGTAATGTTTTTAAAATGTAGAACTGCCTTAATTTTGTTGGACCCCCGGATGGGGATCCATAATAAATACAAATACAAATGCATTTTATCAGGTCTTTTTGCTTTGGCGGTCCTTGTTTTTTTAATTACATTTTTCACACACAAAAAACATGAATGCAACTGTTTATGTCAAATTGTTGTGTGTTCTACTTGTAGCCTTGCTTGTCCTGAAAATAAAATGTTAAAACACTTAATATAAGGGCTGGACATGGAGATAAACGGCAGATAAATTAAAAGCCCATTTCTGCTGGGGTTTTAGGACTGGGCCAGTTGTATAGTTCCAAAGGAAAATAGTCTGACAGTCCCAACTGACTAAACAGTCCATCATGTGTGCTTGAACTGACCTCTGCTGGCTGAGAGGAGGCATGGCAGCGGAGACTGGCTATCTGTTCATCCTTGTCTGCGATGCTGGAGAGGAGTTTGGTTAGCTGGACCTCCAGAGCTGTCACCAGGGAGTCCCTCTCTCTCTTTCCTCCACTTCACTAGGTCCTGCTCCTTCTCAGTGAGCTGGGCCACCAGACCTTCCTACAGGGTAACAGACAGTGGTTTCTTAGTAGGTTTTAACCCTATCTCAGTGAGCTGGGCCACCAGACCTTCCTACAGGGTAACAGACAGTGGTTTCTTAGTAGGGTTTAACCCTATCTCAGTGAGCTGGGCCACCAGACCTTCCTACAGGGTAACAGACAGTGGTTTCTTAGTAGGTTTTAACCCTATCTCAGTGAGCTGGGCCACCAGACCTTCCTACAGGGTCACAGACAGTGGTTTCTTAGTAGGGTTTAACCCTATCTCAGTGAGCTGGGCCACCAGACCTTCCTACAGGGTAACAGACAGTGGTTTCTTAGTAGGTTTTAACCCTATCTCAGTGAGCTGGGCCACCAGACCTTCCTACAGGGTAACAGACAGTGGTTTCTTAGGCAGGCAGCCCAATTCTGACCTTTTTAACCAATTATTGGCAAAAGGTCTGATCTGTGTAAATGCAGCCTTTGTCTGTAGAGGGTATTGCAGCTGTATTCTAAGGAAAACCTCTCCTAGGGGATCCCCAGACGTTTCACAATGTTGTTGAACTAGCTCACCTGATTCCCCTAGTAAAAGGGCTTGATGATTAGTTGAATCAGGTTTGATAACTGTGGAATTAGTTCATACATGGAACGGCTGGGGGTCCCCGTGGTGAAGTTGCTTTACCACTTGTGTTTGCTGTTTGGCGTGACGCTTGCGGCCGTCTGCAAACTTCCTCATCTCCTGGTTCCTCTTATCCTCGGCCAGCCGGATCAGAACAGTCTTCTCTTCAAGCCACTTCCTCCTGTCAGCTTGATGTTTCTCAGTACACAGCTAGAAACACACATGATTACTTATACTTGGAAGTACACTTACAGTGGGGCAAAAAAGTATTTAGTAAGCCACCAATTGTGCAAGTTCTCCCACTTAAAAAGACGAGAGAGGCCTGTAAATCTTCATCATAGTTACACGTCAACTATGACAGACAAAATGAGAAGAAAATGATTACAGGACAGAGAAGAGAGCAGCCTGACTCCATGATTACAGGACAGAGAAGAGAGCAGCCTAACTCCATGATTACAGGACAGAGAAGAGAGCAGCCTAACTCCATGATTACAGAACAGAGAGAAGAGCAGTCAGTCTAACAGCATATGGTAATGGACTACCTTGTGTAACTGTCAGCACTATGGTCGTGTCCCAATACCCTTGTTTGTGTTCTAAACAGTAGCCATTTTGGATTTGTTAAAAAAAAATACAATTTTTATAGAATGATATTTAGAAAATCAAGTACTGCTTTAAATTCCAAGATGTCAAACTCATTTCAGCTTTTCATCTTGTAGAATTCTCTGCATGCTATTAAAGGAGATAATAGTAAGACCCACGCGTGTCTGTCAACAGCTGATAATCACATCGGGGGGGACGGGCTGTAGCAAAACGAACGAAAGGCGGGAAACAACGCTTTCGATGACACATTCTCAGCGTAAGTGAGTCTAGTATGATATTACACATTCTCAGTATGGGGGAGTCTAGTATTAGATGACACATTCTCAGTATGGGGGAGTCTAGTATTAGATGACACATTCTCAGTATGGGGGGAGTCTAGTATTAGATGACACATTCTCAGTATGGGGGGAGTCTAGTATTAGATGACACATTCTCAGTATGGGGGGAGTCTAGTATTAGATGACACATTCTCAGTATGGGGGAGTCTAGTATGATATTACACATTCTCAGTATGGGGGAGTCTAGTATTAGATGACACATTCTCAGTATGGGGGAGTCTAGTATTAGATGACATTCTCAGTATGGGGGGAGTCTAGTATTAGATGACACATTCTCAGTATGGGGGGAGTCTAGTATTAGATGACACATTCTCAGTATGGGGGAGTCTAGTATTAGATGACACATTCTCAGTATGGGGGGAGTCTAGTATTAGATGACACATTCTCAGTATGGGGGAGTCTAGTATTAGATGACACATTCTCAGTGTAAGTGAGTCTAGTATGATATTACACATTCTCAGTATGGGGGAGTCTAGTATTAGATGACACATTCTCAGTATGGGGGAGTCTAGTATTAGATGACACATTCTCAGCGTAAGTGAGTCTAGTATGATATTACACATTCTCAGTATGGGGGAGTCTAGTATTAGATGACACATTCTCAGTATGGGGGGAGTCTAGTATTAGATGACACATTCTCAGTATGGGGGGAGTCTAGTATTCGATGACACATTCTAAGTATGGGGGAGTCTAGTATTAGATGACACATTCTCAGTATGGGGGAGTCTAGTATTAGATGACACATTCTCAGTATGGGGGAGTCTAGTATTAGATGACACATTCTCAGTATGGGGGAGTCTAGTATTAGATGACACATTCTCAGTATGGGGGAGTCTAGTATTAGATGACACATTCTCAGTATGGGGGAGTCTAGTATTAGATGACACATTCTCAGTATGTTTGAGTATTGTATTAGATTACACATTCTCAGTATAGCTGAGTCTAGTATTAAATTACACATTCTCAGTATGGGTGTCTAGTATGTTGATATTTGTTGCTTACTGCATACATTTGAACTAAACAGTGTGTTCCAAAGAGTATGTAGGACAATATGTAATTTTACTAAAGTAGTAGGCAAGAACACAGCCTATGTATGGCACACAGAAATACAGAGCAGAATAGTATGGATCCATAGGCTTATGTACCTTTACAGACGTTCGGACAGAGCTTGAGGTTCTCGTCAGCAGACTGTTCCTGGAAAGAGAAAGAGCTGGATCAAGCTCCGCTCAACAACAAGGACACATTTAAAGTAAAACAACCAAGAGTGGGAGTAAAACAACATACCGTTTTCAGTTGCTGTATGGTCCTGTCTTTATTAGCCAAGTCTGCCTGCTGCCGTTTCTTCACTTTCTCCAAATCCTGCAGTTTTAGTTTAAGAGATTTCTCCTCTTCTCGCATGGAAATGATCTTGGGTAGGAAAACAAAAAGGGGAGATACGTTACTAATAGTGATTCCTACGTTATTATAGTGATTCATATAGTATTATAGTGATTCATATATTATTATAGTGATTCGTACGTTATCAATAGTGATTAATACATTATTATAGTGATTCAATCGTTTTTAATAGAGATTCAGACATTTTTAATAGTGATTCAGGCGTTATCAATGGTGATTGATACGTTATGAATAGTGATTGATACGTTATCAATGGTGATTGATACGTTATGAATAGTGATTCATACGTTATTAATAGTGATTCATATGTTCGTGATTCATATATTATTGTGATTCATATGTTATTAATAGTGATTTGTGCGTTATCAATAGTGATTGACACGTTATGAATAGTGATTCATGTTATTATTGTGATTCATACGTTATTAGTGATTCATGTTTTTAAAAGTGGTTCATACATTATCAATAGTGATTCATACGTTATTAATAGTGATTCATATGTTATTATAGTGATTCATATAGTATTATAGTGATTCGTACGTTATCAATAGTGATTCGTACGTTATCAATAGTGATTCATACATTATTATAGTGATTCATACATTATAGTGATTCAATCGTTTTAATAGTGATTCAGACGTTATCAATGGTGATTGATACGTTATGAATAGTGATTCATACGTTATGGACAGTGATTTATACGTTATGGACAGTGATTTATACGTTATGGATAGTGATTCATACGTTATTAATAGTGATTCATACGATAGTGATCCATAAGTTATTAGTGATTCATATATTATTCTGATTTATATGTTATTAATAGTGATTTGTGCGTTATGAATAGTGATCGATACGTTATGAATAGTGATTGATACATTATCAATAGTGATTCATATGTTGTCAATAGTGATTCATACATTATGAATAGTGATTCATACGTTATGAATAGTGATTCATGCGTTATTATAGTGATTCATACATTATTAATAGTGATTTGTGCGTTATTAGTGGTTCATACGCTATGAATAGTGATTCATATTATAGCGAATCATACGTTATTAGTGATTCATACTTTATTAATAGTGATTCATATGTTTTAAAAAGTGGTTCATATATTAATCGGATTCGTACGTTATTAATTGCGATTCATATATTGTGATTCATATATTATTCGGATTCATACGTTATTAATAGTGATTCATATATGATTCCTACGTTATCAATAGTGATTCATACATTTTTAAAAGTGGTTCATACATTATTAATAGTGATTGATGTTATTAGGGATTGTAATTATGAACCTACTATGATAGTATCTGTTGCATAAATAAATATTAAAACAGCTTTGATCTCCATTTGAACTTGCTGTATCTGTTTTTTTTAGTCGAACAGCTTCTCTTTGAGATCAGAAGTGTCATCGTCTTTCCTCTCAAGGTCCAAGCTCAAACTCTTCACTTTGTCGGAGTCAAGTTTAGCCGTCTCCTTCAATCTGTGGTCATGAACACAAGACATGAACTCAAACAGCACTACATTCGAGAGGTTTACCAGTAAGTTGGAGCAGGGGAAAGGAAGAAACATGTAGGCCAATCCCAAAATCGTCCCCTGTGCACTACGCACTTGTGGAGATCTGAGAGGACAAGCGCAATCAATCTTGTAATAGCTACACCTTGCTCCCTGATAGGCTAGGCAGAAGTTTCACCATATTGCTTATGCCAATCAAATCCTCTCAGATTTCCACACGTGCATAGGGCGTAGGTTATGATTTGGGATTGGCACGTAGGCCTCCCCAGTAGCCAGAGTGAAAGGTACCAGCCAGCCCACTAACCTGGTGATGACCTGCTCTCTCCTCTCCAGCTCAGCATTCTTCTGAGTGATGGCCTCTTCAGCCACAGCCAGCAACTCCCTCCTCCTCTCCACCTCCCTCTTACGAGCCTCCTGCACCGTAGCGGTCTCATCCTCCCGCATCTCCTGCGCCTCCCTCAGCCTTCTCGGCAGGCCTGACACCTGCACCTCTTTCTCAAACAGTGTCTTCTCCAACTCTGCTACTCTCTTCGTTTGGGACATGAGCTCGTCGTTATACAACTGGGACACGGTTACAGCCGACTCCCTCTCCGTTTGGTGGGTGTACTGCTTCTCCTCCAGTGCAGCCATCTTTCTCTTCAAGGTCACGACCTCAGCTACAGAGTTCTCGCTGTCGAGGTGGGCCATGGCTTTAGCCTTCATTTCTGCCCTGAGCTGCTCCAAGTTCAATTTCTGTGGGGCCAGATTCTCTTTTAGCACCTCCAGCTGCTGTTCTGAGATCTGCTGTTGGGCCGGTTTCTCTCCCAGCTTATTTTTCTGCAGGGGCCTTTTCTCACTCTCCTCTAGGGCCTTTGGGAATTCTCTTTTCTGTTCCGTCAGCTTGTCTCGGAGAAGCCCACTGTCCTTTTGTACCTCCACCAGCTCCCTGTGCAATCTGTCCATCTCCTCCACTCCTCTCCCCAGGAACCCTAACAAAGACATGGACACTTGTTGAATTATCTTAAAAGGTTTGCAAAGCTTCTGAGGTTTGGTGGGATGTTATTTTAGGTTGACTTGATGCTTAAGTGTCAAACCAAATTTATTAAGCATTAGCCAGTGGAATGAGACTAGGACCGTTGGTTTGTTAAATATCAAAACAACTGGACACATTGCAATTTTGGTCAGCAAACAATGTGAAAAATCAGTCCATTAATAAACCACGTCAATATAGTGAAGACCATTTCCCAGTACATAAAGTGGTCTCTCTACCAATGAGACAATAATTCATACCAATGCTATACAATGTTTGGAAAAGATCTGAGCACAGCATAGCAACAAAAAAAAAAACTTTATTAATAATCAAAATCACATGGAATACAACCCCTTAAAAAACATCAAGCCAGAAATGGGGAACACAAACATGGATACATAAAAAAAATATGATGAAAAGTACTCCAGTCTGAGACTTTGGGCAGCATTAGCTCGAGTGCAGGCATTCACCTCTTTAAGCGGATGTCTTTGCGACCTTTGGCTGTGTTCTCTCTCCCCCCTGCTCTCACCCCAACAAACAGTGGGAGGGGCTTCCCGGCAGTGCTCGGAGCCTAGCCCGTACCCTTCTTGCTGGGGGGCTGGTCCTCCAGGTTGGCCTGGAGGTCCACCAGCCGTTTGCGGCTCTCTGCGCGAGTGCTGGGCCTCTCCCCTCTGGAGCAAGTGCAGCTGCTCTTCAGTTGCAGGATCTCATCCTTGATGCCGTCAAATGTAGTCATCTGTCAAGGAAAAACCCAACCAATGTTAAAGATGTCAAGCATGGCCTACTCAACCAGGAATAAAAATATATATACAAAAAATCACAAAAAAAAAAATCACATTCTGAATATGAGCATTTATAATGTGACATAAGGATGGGAATTTGGAACCTGTCAAGTATAATTTTAGATGTAAAGGAGAAATACTAAATATGAAACAGGCTGATGTCCATTAGCTAGTCAGAACTAAGCACCACTTAACAATCTACATACATCTTTGATCGTGGCTTGGACCTGTTGGTCTACAGTGTGCTGAAGCCTGGTGATCATCTCATCCTTCTCATGACACGTCTCCAGGAGGTGGGAGAATTTCAGCTCCTGAGACTAAGAGAAAACAGAGAAAAAAAGAAAAAAAAAAAAAGTCTGTCAGAACTACTCTGTTAACCGTGAACTAAAACCTAGCGGAATTTGGTTTTATGTAGAACAGACAAACCAAAACAATAAGTCCCATTGCTGGAAAAGAACAAAAACGATTGCACAATACCTTCCTAGCCTCTTCAAGCTGTTTGTTCGATTGCTGCGCTTGTCTGCAATAATGCTCTAGTTCTGAAATTTAACGGAAGACAACAACAACTCAACCGAAGGGAAACCTAGTGAGTTCCATCACAGCCACTGTTATGGGATAGTCAAACCGATCTGGAGTAGTCATTGATGGATAGTGAAAACAGGTGATTAACAGGTTATTGCTGAAAGAGATACGCCTACAGTGTACAGTCATGGCCAAACGTTGAGAATGACACAAATATTATATTTTCACAAAGTCTGCTGCCTCAGTTTGTATGATGGCAATTTGCATATACTCCAGAATGTTATGAAGAGTGATCAGATGAATTGCAATTAAAAAAAATAAAAAAAATAAAAAAAATAAAAATCGCAAAGTCCCTCATTGCCATGCAAATGAACTGAATCCCCCCCAAAACATTTCCACTGCATTTCAGCCCTGCCACAAAAGGACCAGCTGACATGTCAGTGATTCTCTCGTTAACACAGGTGTGAGTGTTGACGAGGACAAGGCTGGAGATCACTCTGTCATGCTGATTGAGTTTGAATAACAGACCGAACGCTTCAAAAGGAGGGTGGTGCTAGGAATCACCGTTTTTCCTCTGTCAACCATGGTTACCTGCAAGGAAACATGTGCAGTCATCATTGCTTTGCACAAAAAGGGAAGGATATTGCTGCCAGTAAGATAGCACCTAAAGCAGCCATTTATCGAATCATCAAGAACTTCAAGGAGAGCGGTTCAATTGTTGTGAAGGCTTCAGGGCGTCCAAGAAAGTCCAGCAAGCACCAGGACTGTCTCCTAAAGTTGATTCAGCTGCGGGATCAGGGCACCACCAGTACAGAGCTTGCTCAGGAATGGCAGCAGGCAGGTGAGAGTGCATTTGTACGCACAGTGAGGCGAAGACTTTTGGAGGATGGCCTGGTGTCAAGAAGGGCAGCAAAGAAGCCACTTCTCTCCAGGAAAAACATCAGGGACACACTGATATTCTGAAAAAGGTACAGGGATTGGACTGCTGAGGACTGGGGTAAAACAATTTTCTCTGATGAATCCCCTTTCCGATTGTTTGGGGCATCCGGAAAAAAGCTTGTCCGGAGAAGACAAGGTGAGCGCTACCATCAGTCCTGTGTCACGCCAACAGTAAAGCATCCTGAGACCATTCATGTGTGGGGTTGCTTCTCAGCCAAGGGAGTGGGCTCACTCACAATTTTGCCTAAGAACACAGCCATGAATAAAGAATGGTACTAACACATCCTCCGAGGGCAACTTCTCCCAACCATCCAGGAACAGTTTGGTGACGAACAATGCCTTTTCCAGCATGATGGAGCACCTTGCCATAAGGCAAAAGTGATAACTAAGTGGCTCTGGGAGCAAAACATCGATATTTTGGGTCCATGGCCAGGAAACTACCCAGACCTTAATCCCATTGAGAACTTGTGGTCAATCCTCAAGAGGCAGGAGGACAAACAAAAACCCACCAATTCTGACAAACTCCAAGCATTGATTATGCAAGAATGGGCTGCCATCAGTCAGGATGTGGCCCAGAAGGTAATTGACAGCATGCCAGGGCGGATTGCAGAGGTCTTGAAAAAGAAGGGTCAACACTGCAAATATTGACTCTTCGCATCAACTTCATGTAATTGTCACTAAATGCCTTTGACACTTATGAAATGCTTGTAAATTATACTTCAGTATTCCATAGTAATATCTGACAAAAATATCTAAAAGACACTGAAGCAGCAAACTTTGTGGAAATTAATTTTTGTGTCATTCTCAAAACTTGTGGCCATGACTGTATGTGAAAGCGATATGAAACACTGGTGTAGCCTAATCCTGTTCCTGGGGAACCCAAAGCGGTGTCACATTTTAGTTATTGCCTTAGCATTACACACCAGATTCAAATAATCAACTCCTCAAGCCGTTGCTTATGCTGCGTTCATAACCATGTGGGAAAGTGGTAATTATCTGAACTCGTTGAAAGCCGATTGGCTAAAATGGCCAACAAGCTGCGTCAACCATCAACTCAAAGTACAGCTATCATGTTTGTAAAAAAAGTACATTTTTAAAAAATAATGTATTTTTACAAATGTTTTGTTGTTGCATTTAAAATGCTTTTACCGAGGTAATTTTCGTTGTAGGTGATGTCAGAGGTCAGCATGTGTGAGAAGACAGAGCTCAGGGATTAATCATTGTTTCCCACTAGGTCTTACCAGTTGGAGGGCCGGTCAAGTGGATTTTTACCCCCAGTTGTATGTGATAAATACCACCTTCCCACTTGGTTATGAACACAGCATTATTGTAAATAGGTATAGTGCTTGGGCAAAAAATGTAATGTGCACCCTTTGGATCCTGACAACCACGATGAAGAAACACTGGGATATAAAAAAAATGTAAATAAGGCAACTGGTTGTCAGTTAGCTACCATTGGTTTTGACAGTGAGCTGCTCCTGGGCTTGGCTCAGCAGCTCCGAGAGATCATCCACTCTCTTCTCCAGATTGGAGATAGTTTTACTACTGAGTTGGGTGACCACCAGATATGTCTTGACCTCCTCAGCCGCCTTCTTTATGCCTGCCAGGTCACTGCACATGGAGTCAAACATCCCTCCCAATGACGAGCTGTCCTCCTACAGCAGAGAAGACATACGAGTCATTTTGGAGACGCTATTATCCAGAGACACTTACAATTAGTGCATTAATCTTAAGATAGCTACGTGAGACAAGCACATAGCGCTCTCATAGTAAATACATTATTCCTCAATAAAGTAGCCATCAGCAAAGACAGCACTAGTAAGCAAAGACAGCACTAGTAAGAAAAGACGAGCTAGGTTTTTTTTGTCAGCGCAGTTTGAACACCAAGGTAAAGGAAGAGAGACATGGCTACATCATGAAGGTTGACACTTCATGTCCAACATATCTAGACAGGATGAATTACTGTGGCTCGCTCTACTCTGTCCAACTCCTCTTGACTGGTGTTAATGTTCACTAGATTTCTCAGGATCTCTAGACGCTTCTCCTCAACATTCTTCTCCTCTTTAGCCAGACGCTCCTTGTAAGACACAGAGAGATATACATTTATTTTACCTTTATTTAACTAGGCAAGTCAGTTAAAAACAAATTATTATTTACAATGACGGCCTAGGAACAGTGGATTAACTGCCTTGTTCGAGGGCAGAACAACAGATTTTTACCTTGTCAGCTCGGGGATTCGATCTTGCAACCTTTGGGTTACTAGTCCAACGCTCTAACCACTAGGCTACCTGCCACCCCAAATATTTTAGCTAGCTTGTTCAGTTATATATCAAAAGACATAGAAAAACATTTACCTTTAAAAGCTCCCCTACTACGTAAAGTGTTTTGAGTACCTCAGTTGGTAGAAAAGCACTATATAAAACAAATCCATGTATTTTTTAATAAGCAACCAAAAACAACAAATAAATGACTGAAACAAGGCACAGAAGAGCTCACTTGTAATCGGTCTGCATTTCAGAGAAGAACTCTGAGAACTCATTGGTGACCTCGTTACGGATCCGGGATTACAAAGCAACGTTTTCGGACCTCTCTTTCTGGAGCTGTTCCCAGAGCTCCGTCAACTGGAGTAGCTGGCTCTGAAGGGTTGACAGACATTTACCTCTTGTAGACAGACGTCATTGAGCATTACGTGACACTTTAATTCTAGGTTAACCGGAGATGAACTTCACATTAATAGGGTCCCAGAGTTTAGACCATTTCACCCGATGAGCGAAACTCTGGTCCGTTTACTATTAGCAGGCCTAAATCTTCCCCAAATGTCTAAACAATCAAATCAGGACCTGGAAATGTAGGTTTTTTAGCATTGATGAGCCAATTGGATTTTCTGTGTAGAAATCTAACAAAAACTGCCACAGAAGTAGTTAGGGGGAGAGACTTGCCTCATAAATGTCTTTATTGATGAGAACCTTTTCGTCATCGTCCACTTCCTGCATGGTCTCCATCACGCTCTCCTCTTCTGTGTCGTCATGCTCCCGCACGTCCTCCGGACTGGTCTCCCAGCCAACCAGGGAGCTCCTTCTCTTCTGACCCAACAGGTACTTCCTGTCTGCGTCGTTGATGATCATGGACAGTTCCCGGGCCGACCTCTTGGTGACAAGGTGGGGGACGGTCTTGGTGGTCAGCACCACTACCTTCTGAGCCACGGCGGAGAACTTTAGCACGTTGAGCGTCTCGTCGTACATGGAGGCACACTGGTTGACGTTGACTATCATGCAGGCCTTGCCCCGCCCACAGAAGAAACCCTGTAGGTAGTGGGTCAGCTTGCTCTCCCTGAAGGGGACGTGCTGTGGTAGCCTAGCAACAAGGGTTTGATTACATTTGTCAGTAATTAAAAAAAGAAAAAATAAATAAAATAAAATAAAAAAACTACTATAAATCCAGTACATCTATTACATCGAAAAACGTGACTGACAGAATAAGAAGTCCGACTTATTTCCACTGTGGTTCTCATCAGGTCAGAACATCAACAATTCCAAGCTGCTGATTTGTATCCCCCCCGACACTTTGTAAAATGTATAATTACATAACCATTAAATATTTTTCAGAAAGCAGACATTCAAGGCTCACTTGGATTGCTGGCTTTGCCGTAATGTGTTGATGCACTTGCCCAGTGTCATCAGGGAAGTGTTGATGTTCCCAGCCTCTTTCAAAGGCTCCTCTTTATTCTGAGTTTTAAAACAACTCTCAGATCCAGCCAGGTCACACAAGGACAGACTGAACATAAAGAAACCCTGCCTTAATACACACACATCCACACATACTGCATAGGGCTTCTAAGGATATCATTTTTGTGCAAATTAATATCCATTTCACTTACTCGCTGATAGAGTTAACACGAGGAATCCTAGCATCTTCCAGCCGCAGGATACGAACAGAAAATATGCTGTGGCTGAGCATAGGAACAGATTTCTATAAGAGCACAGCGGTCGATCTACTGCGCTGTGTGAACTTGGCTCATGCAAGTTAGTACCAGCCCAAAGAAAGATTCAAATCATTCAAAAAGGGAAAGGATTGACGTGCTTAATAATCACCTCCTGCTCGATAGGAGGTTGAGCTTTGTGCTGGCGAAGCTCTGGTTCTTCTTCCCTAGCTTCATCACCTTGTAGGCCTCCTCCGCATTGTTCACTTGTACCCACTTCAGACCTGAAATCACACACAGGAACGTACGCATGCCTGTGTAACAGTGTAGGTTCCGTCCCTCTCTTCGCCCCAACCCGGGCTCGAACCAGGGACCCGTGCACACATCAACAACTGACACCCCACGAAGCATCGTTACCCATCGCGCCACAAAAGCCACGGCCCTTGCAACGCAAGGGGAAACCCTACTTCAAGTCTCAGAGCGAGTGACGTCACTGATTGAAATGCTATTAGCGCGCACCACCGCTAACTAACCAGCCATTTCACATCGGTTACACCTGACTAAGTCTCATTGGATAAATATAAAAGGCTAAGTAATGTCACACAACCTGCAGCCGATACCTTTTACAAAGGAGTTGCCTTTGACATCCTGCAACAGCCGCAGTGTGGTCCTCTTCTGGGCTCCGATCGGTAAGGGCTCCAGCAGGTTGTGGATGTTCTCGTTGTAGATTTCACAGAAGGACACCCAGACGGAGAACTTGGTGTGCTTCAACAACCAGACTGAAACGTTGTTCCGTCACAGTCCCCTCAATGTCACTTAGTGTGGACCCTGTCAGAGAAACAAGTGGTGCTGTTAGCCTGTTACAAACCTCTGGTTGGATAGAAGTCTATTGTAAATGGCTAATGATACACCAAACTACCAGAGAGATGGCGACATGTGGGATGTAACAATCATGTCTAAATGCAGGACAGGACTATGCATTGTGGAATGATAATATAAATAATTTGGTCCCATGTAGCACGCGGGGCTCTCCACGGCAACCTTTCTTTAAAAAAAAAAAAAAAAAAAAAGGAGCCAGTGTGCGACTAAGTTGAAAAACAGGCGTGCACAAAGAAATGCAGGAGCACAATGAAAAATATTTGGAGGTAATAAAGTTAGAAGCCTTCATTTTTCTAGGCGCACTAAATGCTAAATAAAAATACAGATTGCAGAGCAAAATATTTAGGCGCATGTGAGTAAAATGCTCACAATGTAGAAGCCTGCAACGCCAGAATAGTGGGATCAATTCCCAGGACCAACCATATGGAAAAATGTATCAACTCTTGACTAAGTTGCTTTGGATAAAAGCATCTGCTGAATGGCATATAAAATAATACATCTCCTTGCCTTCCAGGGTTGTCTTGTTGGTGAAGCGTTTCTGGTTATCACTCTATGGGGGAAGAGCAATAAGGGACGTCATTTAATATAAAATACTAGAACCAAAGAACAACCTGTTGAGTAATGCAATGGCTTTTATCAGGTCAATGAACCAACCCAGTACCTCCTTGAGGAGCATGAAGAGATTTCTCTTGTTAGTGGCCTCTTCACTCTGCTGGTCTTTAGTGAGCCTGATGAACTCTCTGCATCGCTGTGGCTTGATAGTCATCTGGTTGTAAACACGCCCCTCAATGCTGTTGAAGATGACATTCAAAGACCTGGGGAGGATCCCTGCATTGGCCTCTGGACCTAAACACCAACAGGTGTTGAGGATCTCTTCATTTCTCAATCACTTTGTCTCAGTGTTCGTTAGCAGGAATTTCCCATAAAGAGCATGTCAGTTCATACATTCAACAGCTTTTTGATTGCGATAGAAACTTAGAAGCACCATCAGAGGATTTAAGTCTCAACATAAAATACCAGCAATGTGAAAATCCTAACAGTGAATCTGTGCCAACTCAGGTTGGACCTCGTATTCTAACAGTGAATCTGTGCCAACTCAGGTTGGACCTCGTATTCTAACAGTGAATCTGTGCCAACTCAGGTTGGACCTCGTATTCTAACAGTGAATCTGTGCCAACTCAGGTTGGACCTCGTATTCTAACAGTGAATCTGTGCCAACTCAGGTTGGACCTCGTATTCTAACAGTGAATCTGTGCCAACTCAAGTTGGACCTCATGTACAAGTTGGATGTTACACCAAAACGTCACAGTTTGCATTTGTCCAACTCTGCATGGGCAAGAAAATAATCAAGAAATCAAACCTAGAAAAGTGAATGCCTTTCCCACATTTGTCACTCCATATGTGAAAACCAGAGAATTTCCGCCTTCCAGAACCTCCTTGACGAGACCTCTCACTGTGCCGTCAAACATCTCCCTCTGAGTGGTTTCTGGCCCTAAGACCTGAGGACAAAAATAAAAAGAACGTGGTTGGAAGAACCTTCATTTTCTGTTCCTAGGAAAAGGGTAATGTGTGTCTCCAACAAACCCTGCTGACTGACCTGTGAGAATTGAAACCGTTGAGCCGATTTGTCACAGGGCTGTGCTGAGAGCGAAGTCCTTGGAGCCTTAAGGAGGACCGTGTCCGGGAGCTCGATGGAAATGCAGTCCTTGAATGTGTACAGGGAAAAGACAGCAAGTCATAGTCAAAGCTCAGTTATTATGTTTCCAAGTCTCTTGTTAATCGGAAGTGTATGCATGGTGGTGAGGTAATGGGTATCTATATTGAACACAAATATAAAAACGCAACATGTAAAGTGTTGGTCCCATGTTTCATGAGCTGAAATAAAGGACAGCAGATTTTTTTCCATACACATAAAAAACATCTCTCAAATAGAGTACAAATTTGTTTATATCCCTGATAGTGAGCATTTCACCCTTGCCAAGATATGCCACACCTGTCAGGTGGCTGGATTATCAAGAAGCTGATTAAAATAGCATGATCATTACAGCTGCACCTTGTGCTGGGGAAAATAATAGGTCACTAAAATGTGCAGTTTTGTCACAACACCACAGACGTCTCAAGTTGAGGGAGTGACTGCAGGAATGTCCACCAGAGTTGTTGCCAGAGAATTTGTTTATTTCTCTACCATAAGCCGCCTCCAACGTCATTTTAGAGAATTTGGCAGTATGTCCAACCGGCCTCACAACTGCAGACCATGTTTAACCACGCCAGCCCAGGACCGACACATCTGGCTTCTTCACCTGCGGGATCGTCTGAGGGGGGTGCTGCAGAGTATTTCTGTCTGTAATTAAAGCCCTCGTCTGGAAAAAAAACAATTCTGATTGGCTGGGCTGGCTCCCCAGTGGGTTTGTCTATTCCCACCCATGGTGGCCACTTGCAGTCATGTGAAATCCATAGAGTCAGGCTAATTAATTAATTTCAAATTCACTGATTTCCTTAAATGAACTTTAAGTAAAATCTTTGAAATTGTTGCATATTGAGTTTATATTTTTGTTCAATATAGATGGTTCATGTGACAAACTGGGGTGTATTCATTACACCAAAAAACATTTTGCAACAGATATCATATTTCAAACACTTCAACATGGCATAAAAGTTGTTGGGTTCTTAAACAGAAGTTGTAGTTCATTTGAATTGTATGGTTTCCACTAGGGCTGGGAATTGCCAGGGACCTGAAGATATGATATTATCATGACACTTGGTGCCAATAGGATATGTATAACAATTCTCACGTTTCAATGTGTATTGCGTTTTGATGTTCCAAACATATTGCTCACCATGTCTGCTGCAGAGGGACAAGACAGAGCAATCAGAAGACGCATTTTGATCCGTCATGGAAATTAGTGCTGAAAACAAATTGGCTCCTTATTTAAAAAGATGGAGAACAAGCTATGAAGTGAAATACTGGAGTTTTGGTGCAGGTACAGCCAAATAGCGCAAACATAATATTGCGACAGTAAAAACGATACATGTAGAAATGTTTATCCCGATATGCAACTATCGATTTAAATCCCGATATGTAACCATCGCCATTCCGAATAGTCTGCGAAGTGTTTGAGCCTATCTATAAATTATCGATTATTCTGTGCGCTAAAGTTAATGAATACGCCCCTGCCTGGATTTCAAGTCCGATGGGTGTGTGTGTTGTGTTGAGTTCAATTACCTGTGATTCGCCATTTTCACTCTCAGCTGATGTGAATGGTCGAATGCGAAGGTACACCTGCAAGTGTTCATGCTCTTCCAGGCAAGACTCCTGTGAGTCTATGGAATTAAACTCAGAAAATAGGTTTTTCTTCAAGTCGTCGAAGTTAACGTCCCGCTCCACGCTTTCCAATTTGTTGTAAAAACACGATTCCATCATCCTGTGTTTAATAATGTTGTGGGAGATAGAGACAGCCAACGTTAGATGTTCAGCAAGCACACCTTCTACATGCTAGGCAGATCACAGCACTAATGTTAAATCAGCACAATAAGCAAGTGGCTTTGGAGTAGAAAAATGTTGGCATTAACTTAATAAACTCCTTGGTATGTGCACTGACAGCGCTGTGTTATAGCTAACATTAGCTAAACCAGAGAGAGGAAGAGACGAAGTCAATAATAACGTATTCTTTAGCTAAACCAACATTCAGACGATGGCAACGGTAGCTAACAGAATAAAGAAACATGCATAACGCTACCCTGTCCGAATGATTAAAAAAAAACATTCAATTGACTTCAGGCTTTTTTGTTTTTGTTCTACTTACGTAACAGAACTGATTCCCCAAATATTGATCGCATCAGAAATCCTTCTTCAGCCCAAACTGTCGCGGTCTTATATTTTTAAATTCGACCAATCGGGAGAGGAAGTGTTCATGGATGCGAATAAAGTGGGGGTTTTCTTCCATAGGCTCCAACTGCGACGTCATTCCTCAGCCTCTATGCTGCCACCCACTGATATGTCATCTCTCAGTGCAGCTCTCAGGAAAAGTAGGGGTGTCGAAAGCAACCATATAAGGAGAAATGGGGGGGATTTCGAATAGAGTTTTAACACTAGAAGCGCTGGAATTCCATAACTACTAAACTCAGCATAAAATAAAAAGGTCCCTTTTTCAGGACCCTGTCTTTCAAAAGATAATTCGTAAAAATCCAAATAACTTCACAGATCTTCATTGTAAAGGGTTTAAACACTGTTTCCCATGCTTAATGAACCATAAACAATTAATGAACATACACCTGTGGAACGGTCATTAACACACTAACAACTTACAGACGGTAGGCAATTAAGGTCACAGTTATGAAAACTTAGGACTCTAAAGAGGCCTTTCTACTGACTCTGAAAAACACACAAAGAAAGATGCCCAGGGTCCCTGCTCATCTGTGTGAACAAGCCTTAGGCATGCTGCGAGGAGGCGTGAGGACTGCAGATGTGGCCAGGGCAATAAATTGCAATGTCCGTACTGTGAGACGCCTAAGACAGCGCTACAGGGAGACAGGACAGGCAGCTGATTGTCCTCGCAGCGGCAGACCAGTGTAACAACACCTGCACAGGATCGATACATTCGAACATCACACCTGCGGGACAGGCACAGGATCGCAACAACACACAGTGCTGTTCGCTCCAGCTTGCCAAGCACTACTGTCCAGCAAAGACGTGGGGAGTAGATACCTAGTAGACAATATCAGGGTGACAATCACAGTAAGCACACGCATACAACTCATGAAGCAATAGTACACCCATCACTAATACTAACGTCAGTTTTATAACTGAAAATGTACAATTATTTGTGTAAAACTAACAGTGAAATACGACTCATACTCTTGCAGTACGGTAGCTGAAATGTACGCTAGCTGCGTGGCAAGAAAAGGAAGAAAAAACACACCTCAATCAAAACCGTCTAACCACAAGAGTTTCTGAACCCAGAGGTGCAACACAGCGAGACTTCCGGGAACGCTTTGGAAGCAAACCAAGCAGTCCAGGCATGAGTGTGGTGTTAGAGAAGTCAATGAGAGAAGTGAAACGTTCTTCCTTAGCGGTTAATTTTCTCGAAATCTAAAAGGCACAACCTAGATGCGAGCTAATGTCTTAAGTAGTTGAACTTGTTATTACTCCAACCTCGTGAGAGACAAACTGACACGTCTTAATTTTTGTCAAAAACAACTATGGAAGGAGTATTTTTGCTTCCTTTCCTTTATAACGTTTCTTCCTTCCATCATTTCCTAGTTCCCTTTTCTAACTCACTTTCCTTTCCTAGTTCAATTTTCTAACTCACTTTCATTTCCTTTTATTCTAGATTCCTTTTGTCTCCTCGTTTCCTAGCTTCCTTTCTATCTCCTTTCCTTGAACTCTTTCCTTCCTTTCCTCCCCTCTTTTAATTTCCTAGCCCCCCTATCATTTCCTAACTCCCTTTCCATTATTCCTGTCCTTGCTCCCTATCCTTCCCTAGATTCCATTCCTCTCCTTCTTTCCTAGTTACCTTTCCCAGATCTCAATTCAGGATTGTGGAAAAAGAAAAATCGCTATTGAGGCAAAGATCAAAGTAAATTAAAGGAATGGGAGTGTACGGTGTGGGGTTATTTTTCGGTTTTATGCTTCTGCAGATATTGAATGTGCAACTATAATTGGAGTCACGGAATTCCAATTTGAGCAGCAGCAGCTGAAAAATGAGCTCCTACAAATATTGAAATTTACATGGTTTTTAGAGTGAAGTACATCGGAAAAAATCAAAAAGAAAACTGCAAGACTGAATAGGAGAAAAAACAAGCAACAAACAAAGAAGATAGGCTTTTGAAAAAAGTTACTATTTTTCATAAAATTGTAGTTATCTTAGCTAGCTGAATTGTTTACCAGTTGCTAAGCAGTTGCTAGGGACTCTTTTGGAAGAAGCTAGCTAGCTAAGTCTAAGAATAACAAAGAATATCTAGTTAACAGAAGAAAAGAAAGAGAAAATCAGGACAGAAGAAAAAGGATATCAAAGTGAAACAGTTCTCTAAAGACACAAGAGACAATAATACAAGAAACAACACTTCTGTAGCTTGTCAACTATGTGTCTGTCTATCCCTGTTCTCTCCCCTCTGCACAGGCCATACAAACGCTTCACACCGCGTGGCCGCTGCCACTCTAACCTGGTGGTCCCAGCGCGCACGACCCACGTGGAGTTCCAGGTCTCCGGCAGCCTCTGGAACTGCCGGTCTGCGGCCAACAAGGCTGAGTTCATCTCAGCCTATGCTACCCTCCAGTCCCTAGACTTCCTGGCGCTGACGGAAACATGGATTACCACAGATAACACTGCTACTCCTACTGCTCTCTCCTCGTCTGCCCACGTATTCTCGCCTACCCCTAGAGCATCGAGCCAGCGGGGTGGTGGCACTGGAATCCTCATCTCTCCCAAGTGGACATTCTCTCTTTCTCCCCTGACCCATCTGTCTATCTCCTCATTTGAATTCCATGCTGTCACAGTTACCAGCCCTTTCAAGCTTAACATCATTATCATTTATCGCCCTCCAGGTTCCCTTGGAGAGTTCATCAATGAGCTTGACGCCTTGATAAGTTCCTTTCCTGAGGATGGCTCACCTCTCACAGTTCTGGGTGACTTTAACCTCCCCACGTCTACCTTTGACTCATTCCTCTCTGCCTCCTTCTTTCCACTCCTCTCCTCTTTTGACCTCACCCTCTCACCTTCCCCCCTACTCACAAGGCAGGCAATACGCTTGACCTCATCTTTACTAGATGCTGTTCTTCCACTAATCTCATTGCAACTCCCCTCCAAATCTCCGACCACTACCTTGTATCCTTTTCCCTCTCGCTCTCATCCAACACTTCTCACTCTGCCCCTACTCGGATGGTATTGCGCCGTCCCAACCTTCGCTCTCTCTCTCCCGCTACTCTCTCCTCTTCCATCCTATCATCTCTTCCCTCTGCTCAAACCTTCTCCAACCTATCTCCTGATTCTGCCTCCTCAACTCTCCTCTCCTCCCTTTCTGCATCCTTTGATTTTCTCTGTCCCCTATCCTCCAGGCCGGCTCGGTCCTCCCCTCCTGCTCCGTGGCTCGACGACTCACTGCGAGCTCACAGAACAGGGCTCCGGGCAGCCGAGCGGAAATGGAGGAAAACTCGCCTCCCTGCGGACCTGGCATCCTTTCACTCCCTCCTCTCTACATTCTCCTCTTCTGTCTCTGCTGCTAAAGCCACTTTCTACCACTCTAAATTCCAAGCATCTGCCTCTAACCCTAGGAAGCTCTTTGCTACCTTCTCCTCCCTCCTGAATCCTCCTCCCCCTCCCCCCCCCTCCCTCTCTGCGGATGACTTCGTCAACCATTTTGAAAAGAAGGTTGACGATATCCGATCCTCGTTTGATAAGTCAAACGACACCGCTGGTCCTGCTCACACTGCCCTACCCTGTGCTTTGACCTCTTTCTCCCCTCTCTCTCCAGATGAAATCTCGCGTCTTGTGACGGCCGGCCGCCCAACAACCTGCCCACTTGACCCTATCCCCTCCTCTCTTCTCCAGACCATTTACGGAGACCTTCTCCCCTACCTCACCTCGCTCATCAACTCATCCTTGACCGCTGGCTACGTCCCTTCCGTCTTCAAGAGAGCGAGAGTTGCACCCCTTCTGAAAAAACCTACACTCGATCCCTCCCATGTCAACAACTACAGACCAGTATCCCTTCTTTCTTTTCTCTCCAAAACTCTTGAACGTGCCGTCCTTGGCCAGCTCTCCTGCTATCTCTCTCAGAATGACCTTCTTGATCCTAATCAGTCAGGTTTCAAGACTGGGCATTCAACTGAGACTGCTCTTCTCTGTGTCATGGAGGCTCTCCGCACTGCTAAAGCTAACTCTCTCTCCTCTGCTCTCATCCTTCTAGACCTATCTGCTGCCTTTGATACTGTGAACCATCAGATCCTCCTCTCCACCCTCTCCGAGTTGGGCATCTCCGGCGCGGCCCACGCTTGGATTGCATCCTACCTGACAGGTCGCTCCTACCAGGTGGCGTGGCGAGAATCTGTTTCCGCACCACGCGCTCTCACCACTGGTGTCCCCCAGGGCTCTGTTCTAGGCCCTCTCCTATTCTCGCTATACACCAAGTCACTTGGCTCTGTCATATCCTCACATGGTCTCTCCTATCATTGCTATGCAGACGACACACAATTAATCTTCTCCTTTCCCCCTTCTGATAACCAGGCGGCGAATCGCATCTCTGCATGTCTGGCAGACATATCAGTGTGGATGACGGATCACCACCTCAAGCTGAACCTCGGCAAGACGGAGCTGCTCTTCCTCCCGGGGAAGGACTGCCCGTTCCATGATCTCGCATCACGGTTGACAACTCCCTTGTGTCCTCCTCCCAGAGTGCTAAGAACCTTGGCGTGATCCTGGACAACACCCTGTCGTTCTCCACTAACATCAAGGCGGTGACCCGATCCTGTAGGTTCATGCTCTACAACATTCGCAGAGTACGACCCTGCCTCACACAGGAAGCGACGCAGGTCCTAATCCAGGCACTTGTCATCTCCCGTCTGGATTACTGCAACTCGCTGTTGGCTGGGCTCCCTGCCTGTGCCATTAAACCCCTACAACTCATCCAGAACGCCGCAGCCCATCTGGTGTTCAACCTTCCCAAGTTCTCTCACGTCACCCCGCTCGTCCGCTCTCTCCACTGGCTTCCAGTTGAAGCTCGCATCCGCTACAAGACCATGGTGCTTGCCTACGGAGCTGTGAGGGGAACGGCACCTCCATACCTTCAGGCTCTGATCAGGTCCTACACCCAAACAAGGGCACTGCGTTCATCCACCTCTGGCCTGCTGGCCTCCCTACCTCTGAGGAAGCACGGTTCCCGCTCAGCCCAGTCCAAACTGTTCGCTGCTCTGGCACCCCAATGGTGGAACAAGCTCCCTCACGACGCCAGGACAGCGGAGTCAATCACCACCTTCCGGAGACACCTGAAACCCCACCTCTTTAAGGAATACCTGGGATAGGATAAAGTAATCCTTCTAACCCCCCCCCCCCCCTTAAAAGATTTAGATGCACTATTGTAAAGTGGTTGTTCCACTGGATATCATAAGGTGAATGCACCAATTTGTAAGTCGCTCTGGATAAGAGCGTCTGCTAAATGACTTAAATGTAAATGTATAATTATGGTTTATAATATATCAGAACTTAAACAGGACAGCATAATGGGTAGACAAAGAGAACATTGTGTAACAAGGTGTAGGCAGCTGACTTAGTGATAGGAGGTTGTGAAACCAATCAAGGGGAGCATGTGAGGAACAGATAGAATGGCGAAACAACTGAATAAGTCAATCACTGGAAATTGAGTGGTTGCTGACTCTTGAGTATACACTAAGAAGATAAGATCCAACGCCTGGCAACGTGATGAGCCAGGAGGTTGGGACCAACCTGCACGCCAACGATAGGCTGGAGTAAGTCTAAACCACACCCAGCCTCTGCTAGTATTAAAGAAGAAATTTGTGGTTGAATAGTTAGATCTCTGTCTGCCCTGCGGGGTGTTTCAGTGAGCCCGTATATACGAACATCATATTTACCATTCAAGAGTTTGCATTAATTAAAGTACAAAGAAATGAGTAGTTACTCTGTACTGACTATTTTATTCCAATACCAGATTGAATTGATGCAACCCGACAACGGCTAATATAATAATCAGAAATAAATAGTTATCGCACATGCAGTAGTAGGCTAGTAGCAAAGGTTGGCTTGTGGGAGAGGCTGTACGGACACGCCTGGTTCCCAACATTGATGAATTGCCGTATTGTCGAACAGTGAGAGTTGACTGGGGTTCAGTCAGTTCAGCCAGTCGTCCAAATGAGCCCTCCCCAGCTAGCTAGCTTATGCTTGTGGCTAGAAACTTCAGTGAGAATTTCAGGAGGGGGGATGCTTGTCTGCCGAAGTTGGGACTGGGTACAGACTGGGTACAGACTGGGTATAGACTGGGTACAGACTGGGTAATCACCACCAGCTTCCAACTGGCTCATTCATTCTAGGCTAACCAGGGCTAGCTCCTTTGTTCCAAGATCGCCAGGAACAGTCGGGGGTGGAGGGGGGCTGTGGAGCCATATTATCCTGGCGACACTAATGGAAGGGGGGTAGGCTCTGCACACGGAGCTAGCTGGAGCTCGGCAGCATCATTGCTGCTGGGCTTGGTGGCGGCCTCGGTGGTGTAATTTGATATCCATCATGGCAGATTAGCTGGTTGGAGCTAAATAGGCTAATAACAATCATGCCTTTTACTGCTAGCTAAGAAGCTAACTAAATTCTGTAGTGACGGGGCATGAGGCAGAGTTGAGTGAAGCAGCTTCAACTGTAAACTTGAACCGTCCTTATAAATCTAAGTCAAATATTACAGACAGAAGCATGTCTTTATTCATGTAGCCTACCACGTTATTCACATAGCCTACCACAGATAATTTGTTAATATATATACACTACCGTTCAAAAGTTTGGGGTCACTTAGAAATGTCCTTGTTTTTGAAAGAAAAACACATTTTTTTGTCCATTAAAATAACACCACATCAGAAATACAGTGTAGATATTAAGGTAGGCCTTGGAATACATCCACAGATACACCTCCAATTGACTCAAATGATGTCAATTAGCCTATCAGAAGCTTCTAAAGCCATGACATCATTGTCTGGAATTTTCCAAGCTGTTTAAAGGCACAGTCAACTTAGTGTATGTAAACGTCTAACCCACTGGAATTGTGATACAGTGAATTATAAGTGAAATAATATGTCTGTAAACAATTGTTGGAAAAATGACTTGTGTCATGCTCAAAGTAGATGTCCCAACCGACTTGCCAAAACTATAGTTTGTTAACAAGAAATTTGTGGAGTTGTTGAAAAACGAGTTTTAATGACTCCAACCTAAGTATATGTAAACTTCTGACTTCAACTGTAGATATTCCATAAAAAAAAAAACATCTGCCGTTTCCAGCTACAATAGTCATTTACAACATTAAAAATGTCTACACTGTATTTCTGATCAATTTGATGTTATTTTAATGGACAAAACATTTGCTTTTCTTTAAAAAACAAGGACTTTTCTAAGTGACCCCAAACTTTTGAAAGGTGGTGTAGGGCACTCAGGGAATTCTGATTCCCATCACATTTGCAACACCGTGCATCCTCAGACTCTTCAATAATGATATTCCGTTTTCAAAGACCTGGCCAAACGTGTTACATTCATGACATTGAAGTGGCTTTTGTACATAAGCTCACACCGCGTCATATCTCATATATCCCACCTTTACATGGGTCGGGAGAACTTCTTCATCAAACATCAATAATAGAGAAAGGTTTTCCTCCTTTCCATTCACAGTGCGGGTTAGACGACGTGAATCAACTATTCCTGGCATGTTCATCTTAAACCATGAAACCTCAATATCGGTGCCCTATTCTGATAATCATACCATTCCACTTCATGCGTCGATAATAATTTTGTACATCCACAGTGCTTTCTCCTTTTGTTCTTTTGTCCCACGTGAAATCAACATAATACCACTCTTGGTCACTCTGACTGACTCCACTTCTCCCAATGCATCCTTCACCATCTTTGTGACTGCAAACTTGGTCCCCCCCCAAAAAACATCCTTGCTCATGAATCACACTCTTAATAAGTAATGAGGGATTTATCATACAGAGACATCTTGATATTAAACTTTAGCTCCATTCTTAGATGTTACAGTATTCCACTAATTTCCTCTATCTGCATTTTCTCCAACAGAATCAAACATTGCTTCTGTTTCTGTCATTTCTATCCTCCTATGTGCTACCTCCAAGCGCCTAGCCCAATAAACGCCACCTGAGTATTGTTCCCCCTCGAATCAGGGACTGATTTAGACCTGGGACACCAGGTGTGTGCAATTCATTATCCGGTAGAACAGAAAACCAGCAGGCTCTGGACTTGGTAGGGTAAGAGTTGAATACCCCTGAACTAGTAGCTAGCTGGAAAGGGCTTATCAGGACCACTGAATGAACCGGATCTATTCCTCTCCACTAGACTCTCAACTGCACCACATACCTCATCAATTTGGGTACCAGGCATGTCTGTAAAGCTTCACCTCTTTCTTTCTTTCTCTCGGAGGACCTGAGCCCTAGGACCATGCCTCAGGACTACCTGGCATGATGACTCCTTGCTGTCCCCAGTCCACCTGACCATGCTGCTGCTCCAGTTTCAACTGTTCTGCCTGCGGCTACGGAACCCTGACCTGTTCACCGGACGTGCTTGTTGCACCCTCGACAATTACTATGATTATTATTATTTGACCATGCTGGTCATTTACGAACATTTTAACATCTTGACCATGTTCTGTTATAATATCCACCCGGCACAGCCAGAAGAGGACTGGCCACCCCTCATAGCCTGGTTCCTCTCTAGGTTTCTTCCTAGGTTTTTGGCCTTTCTCAGGAGTTTTTCCTAGGGAGTTTTTCCCAGCCACCGTGCTTCTTTCACATGCATTGCTTGCTGTTTGGGGTTTTAGGCTGGGTTTCTGTACAGCACTTTGAGATTTCAGCTGATGTACGAAGGGCTATATAAATAAATTTGATTTGATTTGATTTGATTTGAAACAGGACACACAAAGAGAGTACAGTAGAAACTCTGTGGAATAGATATCTGACTGCATGTGCCAGTGGCCAGAGAGAGGGGGCCGCTGCATCCCAATTAATGATTTATGCTGAACAAAAATATAAACGCAACATGTAAAATGTTGGTCCCATGTTTCATGAGCTGAAATAAAAGATTCCAGAAATGTTCCATACGCACAAAAAGAGTATCTCTCTCAAATGTTGTACACAAATTTTACATCCCTGTTAGTGAGCATTTCTCCTTTGCCAAGATAATCCATCCACTTGACAGGTGTGGCATGTGACAAACCTGATTAAACAGCATGATCATTGCACAGGTGCACCTCGTGCTGGGGACAATAAAAGGCCACTCTAAAATGTGCAGTTTTGTCACACAGCAGAGTGCCACAGATGTCTCAAGTTTTGAAGGAGGGTGCAATTGGCATGCTGACTGCAGGAATGTCCACCACAGCTGTTGCTAGATAATTTAATGTTAATTTCTCTACCATAAGCCATAATGTCATTTTAGAAAATTTGGCAGTACGTCCAACCAGCCTCAAAACCGCAGGCCACATGTAATCTCGCCAGCCCAGGACCTCCACATCCAGCTTCTTCACCTGCGGGATCGTCTGAGACCAGCCACCTGGACAGCTGATGAAACTGTGGGTTTGCACAACCAAAGAATTTCTGCACAAACTTTCAGAAACCGTCTCAGAGAAGCTCATCTGCATGCTTGTCATCCTCACCAGGGTCTTGACCCGACTGCAGTTCGGCTTCAACCGGTTTCAACTGTACCGGACAGATGGCAGAAAGAGTGTATGGCGTTGTGTGGGCGAGCAGTTTGCTGATGTAAAAGTTGTGAACAGAGTGCCCCATGGTGGCGGTGGGGTTATGATATGGGCAGGCATAAGCTACGAACAACAAACACAATTGCATTTTATCAATGGCAATTTGAATGCACAGATACCATGATGAGATCCACAGGCCCATTGTCGTGCCATTCATCCGACGCCATCGCCTCTGTTTCAGCATGATAATACACAGCCCCATGTAGCAAGGATCTGTACACAATTCCTGGAAGCTTAAAATGTCCCAGTTCTTCAATGGCCTCCATACTCACCAGACATGTCACCCGTTGAGCATGTTTGGGATGCTCTGGATCGACGTGTACGACAGCGTGTTCCAATTCCTGCCAAAATCCAGAAACTTCGCACAGCCATTGAAGAGAAGTGGGGCAACATTCCACAGGCCACAATCAACAGCCTGATCAACTCTATGCGAAGGAGATGTGCAGGCAATTGGTGGTCCACCAGACACTGACTGTTTTTCCTGATCCACACCACCATTTTTTTTTAAAGGTATCTATGACCAACAGATGCATATCTGTATTCCCAGTCATTTGAAATCCATAAATTAGGGCCTAATTGAAATAAATTAATTGACTGATTTCCTTATATGAACTGTAACTCAGTAAAATCTTTGATGTTGCGTTTACATTTTTGCTCTGTGTATAATAATGGAGGGACACATTCTAAGCATGAGACAATATGTAAACATTGTGACTTTTAACACAAATCAGCTACCTTGACCACTTTTCCCAACAACGTAGACATAAAAACTTAAAGGGTATGACACCTTGGTCTACTTCTCTGCTATTCAAATGTGAAGAACATAAATATCTACTACCAATCAACAGGAAACAGAACAAAAACGTAATTGTTGCCAGCAGCACAGTTACAGTCACCAATGCTCTAGATAACATGAAAACAGCCTGATCAACTCTGCTAGGGCGAGTAAAATGGTCAGAGAAAGGTGTTCTCTCATTTGTGTCTGGAAGTAGCTAGCAAGCTAGCCAACTTTAGCCAGTTAGCTTGGGTGCAGTTGTGAGGTCAGAAAGCTCGGATCAACCCGACCCGTCCAATGTGTGCTCTGAATTCTCCTAGAGCGAAATGTAAAAACTGACAATCTGACAAAGCTCTGAATTTACAAACACACCCTAGTTTAGCTAACTTTCCACAGTTAACTACCATTAAACTTTTCTGAACTTTCAAATTATAACAATGAGGAGCACATTCTAAGCATTAAATAACGAGTAACCAATGTGACTTTTGACACAAATCAGCTACCTGGACCACTTTTCTCAACAAGGTGTTGCACATTGAAAAAAAAGGTAAAGAGTATGACACCTTGGTCTAATTCTCTGATATTCAAATCTGAAATCAGAGCACTACTTCAACAATGCCTCCTTGTCTTCTGTACATTGTTATTACATTTTGCATATACCATGGTGTTATAGTAGGAAAGTGTATACAAGTTTAGTAGTCTGAGTGTAGTTATTTGTAATTAATAATGCACTCTAACTGCCCAACAATCTAAAGTAATAAGGTCGATAGACTACTCTATCAAAAAAATAATATATTATTTTACTAAATGTAACTTGGATTAAATGTAACCAATTGGCTTAAGTAAAACATTTTAAACTTCTTCCACTAAAACAAAATACTTGTAAAGAATACCACACATTTTTTTCATGGAAATGACCATGTAGTTTTTAACTCGTGTCGCTGCTTGGGTAGTATACGTAGTATTACATAGATACGCCCATCGTGAAGTCTGAGGAAGTCAGCTAGATAATCTAGCTCTGCATTTTAGTTTAGCTGTCTAGCTAGCTCATTTAGCTACAAACCAAATAATAATCCACATAAATAGTTATTATCAACGATGGACAAGCTTCGTAGTATGATAGTGGGGCGAGAAGACAACGAGGAAACGGGTCTCACGGCGCAGGTAAACACGGCAAGAACGTCGTTACTTTACCAGTCAGTGTTATGATGAAACCTTGGGTTGTCCCTACCCTAAACTTAACCCCTACCCCCATGACCTTTACTGAATTAACCCTAACCCTGTGTACATTTCAACTTGGGGATAGGGACGTCCCAAGGATCCCGGATAGCTTGCCAAAGCAAAACCTTGGCGAGTCAAGTGGTGATTTATTGTATTTATTTATTTATTTTAGAGTGACGGTGCATTTCCGTTAATCACGTCAATGCATCATTTCAACGTTGTTCGTCACGACTATTTCAGCGATACACTTTGTACCTTCTTGTCGTTGATACACCTCATATATGTGTCGCCTGTGCTGAAATAGTTTGGGAGCTAGACCAGTGTGTCGTGACTCGGCGGTTTTATCGTTAAAAAACAAAACAAAAAAAGTCCTCAATTGAAACTGATAACATTTGTGAAAACATGCCCCAGTTGGACTAGGTAACGCTAAACAAGGTCGGAAGGTTTAAGTCAGGGGTGTCAAACGTCCGGCCCGTGGGCCGGATCAGGCCCGCAAAGGGGTTTAATCCGGCCCGCGAGATGATTTTGTAAAGTATAAAAATGAGCTGCAATTTCTCAAGAAAATAAACTGCTGTTCCAATTGCATCCACTGGATGGCGCAATAGCAATTGCGTTAAGCAAGCAAACGATTTATACCGGAGCAGAACAAGTAGGTCAAGCAAGTGCAGCCAGTCCGGATGAGCTACTTTGTTTTGCCCGCGATATTTATTACGGCTTCTACTTTTCACATTATTTGCTTTGGCACCCTCATTGCCCCAATATGTCTCTGTCAAAAAAGAGAAAAGTGGACGCGGGTCTGGCGGGTCTGAAGAAACAGCAGTCTGTGTTTACTCACAGCCGAGACATCAGTGACGCTGCAGTGAAAGCTAGCTACCTCATTGCTAATGAAATCGCAGTGGCTTCAAAACCATGTAGTGAGGGTGAATTTGTAAAAACATGCATGATGAAGGCAGCGGAGATTGTGTGCCCTGAAAAGCGCCAGGCTTTTGCAAATATCAGCCTGACAAGAAACACAGTTGCAGACAGGATTTCCGATCTTTCAGTGGATTTGGACAGCCAGTTGAAGCAAAAAGTAAAGTCATTTATTGGGTTTTCAGTTGCAATTGATGAAAGCACGGACATTACAGATGTTGCACAACTGGCCATTTTCATCCGCGGAGTTGATGACACTTTGACCGTCACCGAGGAGTTCGTGGAGTTGGTACCGATGACAGATACAACGACAGCAGCTGATATTTTCACCGCACTCGTCGGCGCGCTGGACAGGGTCGGAGTGGAGTGGTCCCGCGCTGTCAGCCTGGCTAGAGATGGTGCGCCCTCAATGATCGGGAAAAAAGGAGGCGTTGTGACAAAGTTCAGAGAGAAAGTGCAATCTGCAAATGGAGGACGTGATTTTTGGACTTTTCACTGTATTTTGCACCAGGAGGCTTTGTGTTGCAAGTCATTAAAGATGGATAACGTCATGAAGGTGGTCATCCAAACTGTTAATTTCATCCGATCCAGAAGCCTGAATCACCGTCAGTTTGACAGCCTTCTCAGAGAGAAAGACCACATCTATGGCCTGCCATACCACACTGAGGTAAGATGGTTAAGCCAAGGTGCTGTGCTTAGGCGTTTCTTTGATTTATGAGAAGAAATTGAACAGTTCATGGAAGAAAAGGGCAAACCAGTGTTAGAATTTCATTCCGCAGAATGGATGCAGGACCTTGCATTTATGGTGGATGTTACAGAGCACCTGAATAACTTGAACAAACAGCTGCAAGGGCGCAACAAAGTCGTCACGCAGTATTATGACAGCATACGTTCTTTCAAGTTGAAGCTGTCATTGTGGGAGACGCAACTCGCCGGTGGTGATGCAGCTCACTTCCCCTGTCTGAAAAATGTGTGCGCGACCCAACATGTGGCAGACATGAAGCGGTTCAAAGATAAAATAACGGGACTGTTACGGGAGTTTGAGCAACGCTTTCAGATTTTTGGTGAACTGGAGAAAGACTTCAACGTTTTTTGCTCACCATTCACCGTGAATCCCTCTGATCTGCCCGTCAGCTTGAAATAATAGACTTGCAGTGTGACTCGGATATGAAGGGCAAATTTGCCGCAGCTGGCTTGGACACATTTTATCAGAATCTCTTGCCAGGTTACCCCAACTTGACAGCCCTCGCTGCAAAACTGTTGTGCATGTTTGGAACCACATATCTTTGTGAGCAAGTTTTCTCTGTAATGAGCATAAATAAAACAAAGCTGTGCTCAAGGCTCACGCACAAGCACTTGAATCACATCCTGAAGTTGGCTGCCACTCAGGATGTGACGCCTGATATTGATGCGCTGGTGAAAGCTAAAAGATGCCAGGTATCAGGAGACAACTAAACTATGCAACCCCACTTAAAGTGCTGCATGAGACACCCTGATATAGTTCTGTGATCTGTGATATACTTCTGTGAATCACTGAGGCATTGTGTGTTTGTGTGTTCTTTTTCTTTAGAATTTTCAAATAAACTTGAGGTGTTTTATGATTAATAGTGATGTTGTGCTTGTACTATTGTGGACACACTGTCCTCAGGCTCCAGCTTTATGTTGATCGTATTAAAACAATGAAAACAATCTGAAGTTGTTGTTTTTAAGTTATATATACCATGATTTTACCGGTCCGGCCCACTTGGGAAAAGATTTTACTCCATGTGGCCCCTGAGCTAAAATGAGTTTGACACCCCTGCTCTATATGAACTGTTCTCAGGAGGGGCACACAACTGTCTCCTACCCTCTGATATGATATGATGTCGGTATACACAAATATGTTGTAAAACCCTGCATTTATATCCGCAGGGAATGGGGCTAATTTATCTTTTATATCCGTCCATTTATTGGGAGCCATCCCCAACATGTAGGCTAAATTACTGGTGTTCTTTATACCCCTATCCGCAGTCCCTGAGATTTGTACACGTTTATGAATAGGGTTGTAACTCAAGAGTATTTCCGTATTGTTCTGGGTTAGGAGTTCGTTCAACTCTGAGACGATCCTGTCGATGGTTCTATAGAAACCTTTTTTATCTTTATAAGTTTCGCAGGTTCCGATATCCTTTTGCAATAAAAATCCCGGTCCTTATCCTTGATATTATACCAGCTGTGGGGGTATGTAATCTCGCTGAGACCTTCTTCCCAGGCCTCGGATAACTCTATAGGCTTTGGAAAATTGGTTGTATAATTTGAATTTGGTTATTGCGATATATATATGCTGACGCATTACTGGGGAGGGTCAGGTAGAAGCCGCTGTGTTCCATGATGCACTCCTGTGTACACGCGAATGATGTTGTATTTATCATGCCTGAGGGTTTAAGTTAACCCCAGATGCCTCCACCACATCGTGTTCTAAAACCCAACTGTTGAACTTTTGGGGCCAGTTTTTCCAATGGACCAACACCCATTTTTTACCCTTTTCTCTCTTATGATCTAGAATCTCCTCCACGTGAAAGACTTTGTCTTTACCCATCTGTACCTTCTGTAGTTCCTTCTCACAAAACGATCCCTCTATAAGCTCCCCGTCATAATCTTTTAACTTGTAGACAGGGGGTACGCGAGGTAGACATTCGGTAACGGTGAACACCTCATCGCTGTAACCTTGCTCATATTTTTTGTTGAAAACACCCCTCAACTTGGATATACGTACCAAGTCCCCCACTATGAATTTAAAATCTTTTTTTTTCTTACGGCGAAGGGGGAACAAACCATACAGATTTTTAAAGACTTGAAAAGAGTTTTCAGAAGAGACCTCTGCGGGCTTCATCCTTATACTCTTATGGTAGCTGTAGTTGTAACCCTTTACTAAATCTTGAACTATATCGATATATCTATGCGTGTTGTGAGCTGTAAAATATCTTCACATCCGCTCTTTCAGAGTTCGGTTAAAGCGTTCAACAACTGAAGCTTTCAAATCCGAGCCTATAGCAAAATGTACTATATTGTGCTTCTTCATGAGTTTCTGAAAAGTATTATTAAAAAAGTATTTTCCGTCATCAATCTGCACTTTCTTGGGGACTCCTTCCTTCAAGATAGCGTCAAAGGCCCTGGTCACCTCTGCCCCGCTCTTATTTTTTAAGACCCTTACAAATGCCATTTTAGAGAAAATATCTATAACCGTTAGCATGTATCGATTTCCATCATTTTTATCTGCAAGGGCCTGCATGTCACATAGATCCGCCTGAAACTGGGACAAGGGATGAGTAGAAAAAACTGTATTTCTTGGAAATTGTTTTCGTACAGGTTTATGCAGAGTATAAGCATCCTGCTCGGCTAACCACTCATTCACTTGAGCATTGCCTAACCGGCTGTCACGTCCTGACCAGTAAAGGGGTCATTTGTCATTGTAGTATGGTCAGGGCGTGGCAGGGGGTGTTGTTTTTGTGTGTTTTGGGGTTGGTTTATTTAGAGGGGATTTATTCTAGTTTTCATTTTCTATGTTCGTTTTCTATGTGTGGCCGAGTATGGTTTCCAATCAGAGGCAGGTGTCTTTCGTTGTCTCTGATTGGAAGCCATACTTAGGCAGCCCTTTTTTCCTTTGGGTTTGTGGGTGGTTGTTTTCTGTATAGCCTGTGTGCCTTACGGAACTGTTTCGTCGTTTGTTTATTTTGTTTGAGTGTTCTCTTTAAAATAAAGAAAGAAGATGAGCACTATACCCGCTGCGCCTTGGTCTGTCCCTTACGACGCTTGTGACACCGGCTACCTGTTTCTTCGGCTATAGCTCTCTGTAAACGCACCTTACCCCCATAAGACCCCGGGTTAGAGGGGCTATAATACACGTTTTTCAACATCTGCTCCGCCATCCTTCTTGCCTCTCTGAGGTACAATAACGTTAATGAGCCACTTCCAAATAATGGCAACATTTCATTTTCATTTTGTATTTTTATTTTTGCAAACATCAAGTATTACGTATACAGACAATTCAGGATTCGTTGCAGGATACTTGTCCCCGTTTTCTCAACGATCCAAGCATGCAACACCCTGTATGTTTGGTTTAGATTTACAGGCTTGTGTCGCTGAATTTTTAAAACACACACATCCGCTATATACGTATATAAACAACAAATATGATACATGTTATAATTAAACGGTGTTTCAAACAAATAAAATAAAATCTTAGACAAGGTTGTTTCTAGTTCTTCAGAATCAACCACAAGACGGGAGACCAGTTGTGCCCATTGTAGACTCTCGCCCATATGTCGTACATGATTCATGATTTGCTCCATTTTTAGCACACGCTCTACATTAGCCCAGGTATTATGGGTTGTGCAGAACGATATATTGTTCACTTTATTTTCAATAATCTGATGCATCACATTTGTAAGTTCTCTCAAAATAAAAAATGTATTTATTCTCTCTAACATCGTATGTATATAGTTCCCTATTGCTTTACATCTAAATAACAAATATGTATTGTCATTCGTTCTCTTGGGTTTTGTTGAGCCAGAAAGTCATCACATCATCCATCACAGCTTCCCTGTATTTGTTGTCGTCCACCAGGGTGTGTCGGATTTCTTTGAGTTTCTCGTGGATCTAGATCGCCTCCTTCAGTTCATGTAGGAAAGCCTCAGTTACCCCGTAAACTCTGGGAATAGACGGCACAAGACCCATAGACTCCAGGGCTCTGACCAGCGAAGGTATAAACCTGCAGGACCACAGTCTTTTCACCAGCACATCAAAATGGTTGAAGAAGTAGTATTTTGGGGGCTCTTATAAACACGGATGCCGGCGCTGGCTGGGGTGATTGATCTCACAACCGATTGATCTCACAACCGCATTTTTCACGTATATACTCTCCAATCACCACGTTTAAAAGTGTGGCTACAGAGGCCTTGATGGTGTCCACAAAAATAGTACTGACCACCCAATCAAACACATCCTCAGGCTGTGTACATGTAGGGGGTGTCGGGGGTCTTGGCTGGGGGGAGTAGAATGGTTGGCTGCGAGGCATAGAGTCCTTAGGGTCTGGCCCCCATGACGTATACCAGTCCTGGTACCAGTCCTGGTATGTTGTATGAATATCCATGGTATATGCGGAAATGCGGAAATGAAGAGCCGGAGGAGTTAAGGGCACTCCTTTTATTGTTGAACCAGTCCTTTGGGGGTCAGGGCATGGTTAACGCAGCCGCGTACTTAGTTTTCTTCGGGGGCTGACCCTTCTGAAGATGGCCCTTCTTGGGGTTCCTTTGAATCATAATCCTCAGGATTCGTATATATTATGCACTTCCTTAGCTGAACAATGCTCTGCCACTGTTGGCTCTGTACAAAAAGAGCGTCCAACAACTCTAACATTTTTCATTCCATTAGATCCCAACTTTTAAAAGGAATAAGCATGCGCAATCTGAAATCCCCAGTCAGGCCACCATCACGAATGTTTTGGTTGCGGGTTTCCTCGTTGCTGATATAGAACTCCACGCAGCCACAAGGAAGTCCATTTTTCTCTGTATTTTCACCCTGTGAAATACTCTTCCTGAGGAGTCTGGGGTACCTTCCCAACGGGTCTCGTAGCCCGTGAACAAGCTGTGTCCCGAACTGATAACTCTCAGTTCGGGACACACAACCTTGCGAAAAACCGACCAGTCTTCAACCCCGTAGTCCACTCCTAAAGTCTGGTCTGTATATTCTTCACCTTCGGCTACGGTATAGAGTTTCACTCTACAGGCCTGGTAATCATACTGATACCCCCAGTGCTGTCCATTAGACATCATCACTTGATCTTTCAGGGCAGTTGCGGGTGGTATTTGGGTTCTATACATACTTAGAAACCGCTTTTTTGGCGCATCGTATATTGTTGCTTTATACTTGGTCTTTTCTCTATGTTTCAGCCGCGGTCCTGCTTCCGTTGTTACGGTCATCACTGCTTTGCCACTGATCACAAAATCCATGTTTATTTTTTAAAATCTTGTTTAGTGTTCTGGGGCCGCATGTGTTGTTCTGAGGTAGTTGTTTGGGCTATTTATAGATGGGCTATGTACAGGTGCAGTGATCTGTGAGCTGCTCTGACAGCTGGTGCTTAAAGCTAGTGAGGGAGATAAGTGTTTCCAGTTTCAGAGATTTTTGTAGTTCGTTCCAGTCATTGGCAGCAGAGAAATGGAAGGAGAGGCGGCCAAAGGAGGAATTGGCTTTGCGGGTGAAAAGTGAGATATACCTGCTGGAACGCGTGCTACGGGTGGGTGCAGCTATGGTGACCAGCGAGCAGAGATAAGGCGGGACTTTACCTAGCAGGGTCTTGTAGATGACCTGGAGCCAGTGGGTTTGGCGACGAGTATGAAGCGAGGGCCAGCCAATGAGAGCGTACAGGTTGCAGTGGTGGGTAGAATATGGGGCTTTGGTGACAAAATGGATGGCACTGTGATAGACTGCATCCAATTTGTTGTTGAGTAACTGCGGTAATTTATGTCTGAGATTACACAATCTAATATGACCCATGGCCCTTTTAGCCATCTCTATTTAGAACAACAAAACCATCCATAGAACGTATTATATGCCAGTGAAACTGAATATCATACACTCAGAAATATAATTATTCTGCTGGAGGTGTAAATATATTTGCATATATTATGGTCTTGTGAACGGAGGCTGAATTTGGGAAAAGACTATATTCTTCTATCTCAACATGTCTACAGATTCTCCCTGTTTTTATTTGCTTGGAAATGTTGATACTGGAGACTGTTGTCAATTTAAAAGAGCTCAACAGTACTATCAGGCCTATGATATGAATTAAATGGAGGATGTACTGTTTGTGTGTTAATGTGTTGGTGTATGTGTCTTTACATTTTTGTTACTTTTGTTTTCCAACCCTTTCCCTTGAGACATAACAAAAAAAGATGGGAAGGAAGTTGTGTTATCAAAATCGAATCAAATCAAATGTTACATGCGCCGAATACAACAGGTGTAGACCTTACCGCGAAATGCTTACTTACAAGCCCTTAATCAACAATAGAGTTAAGAAAAATATTTACTAAATTAACTAAAGTAAAAAATAAAAGAGCAACAATAAAATAACAATAGTGAGGCTACAGTATATACAGGGGGTACTGGTACCTAGTCAATGTGCGGGGGTACAGGTCAGTCGAAGTAATTGAGACAATATGTACATGTAGGTAAGGGTAAAGTGACTAGATGCATAGATAATAGATAATAAACAGCGAGTAGCAGAAGCATAAAAAGGGGGGGGGGGGATAGTCCGGGTAGTCATTTGATTAGCTGTTCAGCAGTATTATGGCTTGGGGGCAGAAGCTGTTAAGAAGCCTTTTGGACCTAGAGTTGGTGCTCCGGTACCGCTTGCCGTGCGGTAGCAGAGAGAACAGTCTATGACTAGGGTGGCTAGAGTCTTTGGCAATTTTTCCTCTTCCTCTGGAGAGAGTTGCGTTATTGACTAGACTGGTGGGGGTCGGGCGTGCCGGCGGCTTATGCTGGTTGGGCGGTCTGGATGAAATTTGATATAGAGAATGCTTTGATAAATATAATCAAAAGTTACGTCTTTGCACTTTATTTGTAAGAGTTCTTCATTTGTTAGGCTATTAGAGGTGCAACACAATATTGATTAGTGAATTATCATTGATCTATTTCAGTCTTGTCAATCACTTAAACATATTTAATAATGATCTCTTAACTAGCTTGATGACTGTGGTCATTTTTGCTTACTTTTTGTTGTTCTAAATAGAGATGGCTAAAAGGGCCATGGGTCATATTAGATTGTGTAGAAGTGCAGGAAATGAACTTGAGATGCCCAAAAAAATTGAAGGACCCCCAGACCTCCTCCATGTTAAAAACCAAAGTTGCGCCCGTGGGTCAAGTTAATGGAAATATAGCTTGTGAGTTGTCTGAGTGGGGAGGGGAACACTGAAAACGATCTGGTATTGGCATAGGTTTGGAACTGTCTATGTTATTGGTCTACTAACCAATTTACCACATGGTGATGTCACCATGAAAAGCTGAAACTCCCCCCCATGTAAACCTGCTGATTTTGGTCTCCGAGTGGCGCCCAAAGGCATTGCATCTCAGTGCTAGAGGCGTCACTACAGATCCTGGTTCGATTCCAGGCTGTATCACAACCAGCCGTGAATGGAAGTTCCATAGGACGGCGCACAATTGCCCCAGTGTCGCCCGGGTTAGGGTTTGGCCGGGGTAGGCCGTCATTGTAAATAAGAATTTGTTTCTAATTGACTTGCCGAGGTAAATAAAGGTTAAATAAATATAAAATAAAAGAAGGTCCTGTGTAAGATTGTATTTTCAACCAGTAAATAACAGTGATGAAATTGTTTCACACTTTTACAGTGTTAGTTTAATCAGCACCTCCATTAGGGCAAGGCAAGAGTGCATGAAAATCTAGTATGGAATTACATTTTATTTCACACTGGAAGCAAACAGAGTAATCTAAGAAAACATGTTAAGGTGTTGTCGTGACATGACTATCATTAATGTGATGACTACTATTTATCGAATAATTACCTACTACGTTTAATTATTACTCGATTAAATTAATCATGTAAAAATGAACTCATTAGTAATTTGGGGCACCACGGGAAAAGTTTATTTAATGAGTTACCGTCTCCTGAATTAACTCAAGAATATATAGATATCGCACCAGTCATCAATTAATAATTTCTTCATATTAGTCTCATTCTGAACGTCGTTGACTTCTTGAATCTGCACAAACCCGAGTCTTAATAATCATTCCATACCACACAAATTGATTTGATTATTTTTGGTTAGAAATGTAATATAATGATAACAAGTCCCTAGCAGACTAATACAATACGACACTTGTTACACAAGATGGAGATTTAAAGAGAGCAAGAGAGAGAGTGCGAGAGAGAAAGAGAAACAACACTTGGATTCACTTGTAAACTACGCTTAGTTTAGCCCTAATACTTTGCCCCGAACTGCCGTTATTTTGGGTAAGAAGTAATGTAATGATCTATTTATGTGTTGAAGGTATCTCTGTTGGGCCCTCTTCGGATGGCCTTGTCTTTCGTTCTCAGGTTTAAGTCTCTGATTGTCCACAAGAGGTCACAATGTCCTTAGTTGTCTGTTTACTTGCACTCGTTCTGGAAGAGTGGTCTCCTGAGGACGGCTAAACTGTCATCGTCAAAACATATAGATTCAATGGTTGTAAAGATGGGGAGAGGTCTGGCCGTAATAAAGAGGTGCTCTGCTTTTTTGACACCACACTCCAAAATGCAAGTTCTACAGAATCTAGTTTTGTCTAATCTTGATTATTGTCCAGTCGTGTGGTCCAGTGCTGCAAGGAAAGACCTAGTTAAGCTGCAGCTGGCCCAGAACAGAGAGGCACGTTTTGCTCTTCATTGTAATCAGAGGGCTGATATAAATACTATGCGTGCCAGTCTCTCTTGGCTAAGAGTTGAGGAGAGACTGACTGCATCACTTCTTCTTTTTATAAGAAACATTAATGTGTTGAAAATCCCACATTTTTTGCATAAACTTACACATAGCTCTGACACACATACTTACCCCACCAGACATGCCACCAGGGGTCTTTTCACAGTCCCAAATCCAGAACAAATTTAAGAAAGCGTACAGTATTATATTGGGCCCTAATTGCATGGATCTTCCTTCCATCTCATATCGCTCAAATAAACAGCAAATCTGGTTTAAAAAAACAGATAAAGCAACACCTCATGGCACAATGGATCTACCCTATTTGACCTAGATAGTTTGTGTGTATGCATTGATATGTAGGCTGTGTGCCTTTCATTTTTTTTTTAATGTAGTTCTGTCCTTGAGCTGTTCTTGTCATTCTGTATTATGTTTCATGTTTTGTGTGGATCCCAGGAAGAGTAGCAGCTGCTTTTGCAACAGCTAATGGGGATCCTAATAAAATACCCAAAAATACCAGAGTGGTGATGAAAGCCGTGTAGGGCATGATGATTTGAAGCGAATAACTTGAAGGTCCTACTTAAATTCACATTCTTAGATACAGTATTCAACCGTAGCAGTTACACAACCGTAGCATTGATTGTTAAGAGGTTCCTTTGTCTTCAACCTCGTGTTGTGTTTTCGGAGTGGCGACTATCTTAGCCCACACTGCAGCTGTGGTGCTTTTTAGTCAGCTATGTTAATTCTTAACTCAAATTCTTTATACCCTCGGGTAAAAATGGGTGCGTTTACGTCAGGCTGACACGCTCTCCGGGTTCCCTGGGGCGTGGCTAGTTACGAGGCAAGGTTCCACAATTTACTATGATCTCGTTAGAGAACTGAAATCACAATCTTATCGTCACAAAAACATTCTCTTTATCCTGGATATTTTCCACCCAACATAAAGTATGTAAACATGATATACACAGTATGAAAACTCTTCAAGTGACAATGTTTTCGTTATAACGTCTTCATGCAACTTTTAATGACGTCACAAAACAGGCATCATTCCCAATATTCGGATGTTAAAATCTATTGTCCCAGTGTCCATGGTTTGTTGTTGTAGTTTTGGGCGGAAAACTCTTCATAAGATCACCCAAACTAGGCCCCAAAAGGAATCGTCTGCTGCTTATGGTTTACGATCGACGTGAGGTGTCATAAAACCCCCACATCCATCCCTCTCCACCTCTGTGGGAGAACGAGAGCTCTGTAGAGCTGATCCACTGTAACCTGATCTTTTGGATCCTCACTGTCAGGGATTTCTTCGTCGTCAGACGATATAGCGAAATCATCGTCGGAAAATAAGGACCAATATGCAGCAGAGTTGAGATAGTTCATTTTGAACGTTTAATAAACTCAAAGATGAACATACAAAATAACAAAACGAACTCACGATATACTGACAGTCCTGTTAGGCTCACACATGCTAAACACAAAACAATCTCCCACAAATACACAGACAAACACACCCAACTAATATAGGACTTCCAATCAAAGGCAACACCAAACAGCTGCCTTCAATTGGAAGTCCACCCCAATTAACTCAACATAGAAACAGATTACCTAGACTAAACATAGAATTACATAAACAAGGAACAGTGCCCAAAAACCCCGGAATACATAAATCAAATGCCCTTTTTAGAAAAAACCACCACCCCGAACCACATAAACCAAATACCCTCTGCCACGTCCTGACCAAACTACAATAACAATTAATCCTTATACTGGCCAGGACGTGACAGTACCCCCCCCCCCCCTAAAGGTGCTAACCCCGGAAGCACCTCAAAAATAACAAAAACCCCAAACAACAAAAAATCCCCCTAAACTAAAGGGAGGGAAGGGAGGGTGGCTGCCGTCAACGACGGCACTGTGCTACACCCCCCCTCCCCAAACCACCTATATCTGGAGGTGGCTCTGGTTCTGGCAGTTCCGGGCAGACGACCCACCCCGGCAGCTCCGGGTAGACGGGCCACTCGGGCTGGGCCGGAAGACAGTCGGGCCACTCTGGCAGACCCGGAAGACAGTGGGGCCACTCTGGCAGACCCGGAAGACAGTCGGGCCACTCTGGCATCTTCGGGCAGTCTGGCATCGCCGGGCAGTCTGGCATCGGCGGGCAGTCTGGCATCGCCGGGCAGTCTGGCCACTCTGGCATCTCCGGGCAGTCTAGCCACTCTGGCATCTCCGGGCAGTCTGGCCACTCTGGCATCTCCGGGCAGTCTGGCCACTCTGGCATCTCCGGGCAGTCTGGCCACTCTGGCATCTCTGGGCAGTCTCGCCACTCTGGCAGCTCCTGACTAGTGGGTGGCTCTGGCGACTCCTTACTGACGGGCGGCTCTGGCGATTCCTCACTGACGGGCAGTTCTGGCGACTCTTGACTGACGGGCAGTTCTGGCGACTCTTGACTGACGGGCAGTTCTGGCGACACTTGACTGACGGGCAGTTCTGGCGACTCTTGACTGACGGGCAGTTCTGGCGACTCTTGACTGACGGGCAGTTCTGGCGACTCTTGCCTGACGGGCAGTTCTGGCGACTCTTGACTGACGGGCAGCTCTAGCGGCGTCGGACTGGGATAACGCACTTGAAGCCTGGTGCGTGGTGCTGGTACTGGACGTACCAGACTGGGAACACGCACCTCCAGGCTAGTGCGGGGAGCGGGAACAGGACGAGTCGGACTGGGCTGACGCACTTCCAGACTGCCCGGAGATGCCAGAGTTGCCAGACTGCCCGGCGATGCCAGACTGCCCGGCGATGCCAGACAGGAGCTGGAAACCCAGGGCTATGGAGGCGCACAGGCGGTCTTGATCTTACCTCCTGCACAACCCGTCCTGGCTGGATGGAACTAGTAGCCCTGCACGAGCGGGGTGCTTGTACAGGGCGGACTGGGCTGTGCAGGGGCCTGATGGTAGCCGTGCGTAGAGCGGGAGTTGGGTAGCCTGGTCCTCGGAGGCGTACCGGTGACCAGATGCGCTGCGCAGGCATCCTCCTACCAGGCTGGATGCCCGCTCTAGCACGGCACCTGCGAGGGGCTGGAATAGCGCGCACCGGACTGTGTGTGCGTATGGGTGAGATAGTGCGCTCCTCAGCGAAACATGGCGCTCACCACCTCACACGCTCCTCCATATAACCACGGGTAGCTGGCTTCCGGCTCTTCCTAGGCCTAGCCAAACTACCCGTGTGCCCCCCCAAAAAAATGTCTTGGGGGTGCCTCTCGTGCTTCAACGCCAGTCGTGATCCTCGGAAACGTTCCCGGTCCTTACCAGCCATACTCCATGGGCCTTCTCCGGCCATAACTTGCTCCCATGTCCATTTCTCCCTTTTGCTCAACTCAAATTCCCTCTGCTCCTTCTTCTGCTGCTTGGTCCTGGTTTGGTGGGAGATTCTGTCACGGTTGTCGTCAGACGATATAGCGAAATCATCGTCGGAAAATGAGGACCAATATGCAGCAGAGTTGAGATAGTTCATTTTGAACGTTTAATAAACTCAAAGATGAACATACAAAATAACAAAACGAACTCACGATATACTGACAGTCCTGTTAGGCTCACACATGCTAAACACGAAACAATCTCCCACAAATACACAGACAAACACACCCAACTAATATAGGACTTCCAATCAAAGGCAACACCAAACAGCTGCCTTCAATTGGAAGTCCACCCCAATTAACTCAACATAGAAACAGATTACCTAGACTAAACATAGAATTACATAAACAAGGAACAGTGCCCAAAAACCCCGGAATACATAAATCAAACGCCCTTTTTAGAAAAAACCACCACCCCGAACCACATAAACCAAATACCCTCTGCCACGTCCTGACCAAACTACAATAACAATTAATCCTTATACTGGCCAGGACGTGACACTCACAGGAGAGTCATGACACTGTTTTGTTTTTCCAACTGATATTCAACATGACAACAATAAATGTATGTATTGTTTTGGAAATCATATAAAATGCTAGTTAGTATAGAGTCCTTACATGACCCTACTCCATAATCCAATATGTAATTCATATACAGTAATTATATTTTGCTTCGTAGTAGCCTAGTGGTTAGAGCGTTGGGCCAGTAACCGAAAGTAACCGAAAGGTTGCTAGATCGAATCCCCGAGCTGACAAGGTAAAAATCTGTCGTTCTGCACCTGAACAAGGCAGTTAACCCACTATTCCTAGGCCGTCATTGTAAATAAGAAATTGTTCGTAACTGACTTGCCTAGTAAAATAAAAAGTATTCAGTTTCCCATGAAATAACACCATGCATAGATCCTACTGAGTTTTCTCAACCACACTTCTACCTACACTACCGGTCAAAAGTTTTAGAACACCTATTTATTCAAGGGTTTTTCTTTATTTTTACTATTTTCTACATTGTAGAATAATACTGAAGACATGAAAACTATGAAATAACACATATGGAATCATCTACTAACCAAGAAGTGTTAAACAAATCCAAATATATTTTAGATTTTAGATTCTTTAAATAGCCACCATTTGACTTCATGACAGCTTTGCACACTCTTGGCATTCTCTCAACCAGCTTCACCTGGAATGCTTTTCCAACAGTCTTGAAGGAGTTCCCACATATGCTGAGCATTTGTTGGCTGCTTTTCCTTCACTCTGCGGTCCAACTCATCCCAAACCATCTCAATTTGGTTGAGGTCATTAGATGCAACACTCCATAACTCTCCTTCTTGGTGGAGCCTGGAGGTGTGTTGGGTCATTGTCCTATTGAAAAACAAATGATAGTCCCAATAAGCCCAAACCAGATGGGATGGCGTATCGCTGCAGAATGCTGTGGTAGCCATGCCGGTTAAGTGTGCCTTGAATTCTAAATAAATCACACACAGTGTCACCAGCAAAGCACTCACACTATAACACCTCCTCCTCCATGCTTTACGGTGGAAATACACATGTGGAGATCATCTATTCACCTACACCGTGTCTCACAAAGACATGGCGGTTGAAACCAAAAATCTCAAATTTGGACTCTAGACCAAACGACAAATATCCACAGGTCTAATGTCCATTGCTCGTGTTTCTTAACCCAAGCAAGTCTCTTCATATTATTGGTGTCCTTTAGTAGTGCTTTATTTATTTAACACTTTTTTGGTTACTACATCAAATTACATTTTATTGGTCACATACACATGGTTAGCAGATGTTATTGCGAGTGTAGCGAAATGCTTATGCTTCTAGATCCGACAGTGCAGCAGTATCTAACTGGTAATATCTAACAATTCCACAACAAAACCTAATATCTAACAAATTCCACAACAGAACCTAATACACACAAACTAGTAAAGGAATGGGATAAGAATATATAAATATAAAATATATGGATGAGCAGAGCGGCTAAGATGCAATAGATAGTAAAGAATAGATAGTGTAGGATACAGTATACAATATATACATATGAGATGAGTAATGCGAGATATGTAAATATTCTTAAAGTGGCATTATTAAAGTGACTAGTGTTCCATTTATTAAAGTGGCCAATGATGTCAAGTCTGTAGGTAGGGGTGGCTGTTTAACAATCTGATGGCCTTGAGATAGAAGCTGTTTTTCATCTCTTTTTCTGTTTTTCATGATTCCATATGTGTTATTTCATAGTTTTGATGTCTTCACTATTATTCTACAATGTAGAAAGTAGTTAAATAAAGAAAAGCCCTTGAATGAGTAGGTGTTCTAAATATATAGATTCTACAGAACCTACTGTATTGAGTATTCCCAACACCACTTTTACCTCTGCACATAGAATAGTTGTTTCTCTAAACATTGAACATTGTATTTTTCGATAGTGGTCTTAAAAAATGTTTTCAGAAGCATATTTGTAATTGTTTTCATAAATTCCTCCCTACATTTGCTTATAAGCACAATACAAATGGACATTGATTAAAATGTAATACACCATCTTGATTGACTTATCCACGTTGCAGTTTTCAATCGCGGGCTTTTATTTTGACGGTTTCCTCATTACCATACAAAAGAGACGTCAGCATTTGTGCAGCTGGCAAAAATACTGGTGGACGTTTAACTGGCTTAGGAACAAATTGCGTGTTGTGTTTGGTACATCTTTTGTCGTTTCTTACCTAACACATGACCTACAATTTACCCAGTGTACTGGCAGTGGTGGAGGGAGCAAAAGAGGAGAGTTTGCGTCCGAGTGCAAGCGGGGCGGCGAGTGACTGAAGTGCGCCAGGGAGGGAGCGCTGTATCGGTCAGCCATGGGTTTCCGAAAGAAGAACAAGAGTCCGGCGGTGCTGAGCCACGAGTTCGTGATCCAGAATCACGCTGATATGGTTTCGTGTGTGGCTATGGTCATTCTCCTCGGCCTGATGTTCGAGGTACAATGTTAAATCCTGGGATGTATGCTGTATAGGTAGGCAAATAACTAGGTTGCAGGCATCGTCTCAACTATGATGACGAGGGGGCTGGGCGCAAGCGTCTCCCCTTCTCATGTGTCACACTGATTGCACACGGGGAGGCCCACTGTTCAAGCTAGTGGCTGCCTGGTCAGCTGGCGTTTCACACAACCTAGTTCGCTATCTAATATTGCCAAATGGATTGCTAGCCAGTTAGCTTTGAAATCTATCCACATTACAGCAAAAGACGGGACTTGTTTTCATTAACCACCCAACCTCTGCCTAACACATTTTACTGTTGTTGACTCTAACACACGTTTGCATCAGGAAGAACCACCGTTGTTACAAACTGCCGTGTCAATACCATTTTGCTACATGAGAATTTGCATGCACATCATTGCTTCCCATCTTATGTCCTTTATTGTAGGTGACAGCGAAGTTTGCCATCACGTTCATCACTGTCCAGTACAATGTGACTCAAAGTCTTGGTAAGTTTACATTTTGTCTTTGTATCTATTTTTAAAACAAGATAATTGGACTGTATTACATTATTTAGTACTTGTGTCCAGTACCTTGTCTTTGAAGCCTTGGGCCATGTTTTTTTGTTGTTGTTCTTTGTGTGTTATCAGATGAGAGGGCTGAGCCAGTGTACCTGTACGGTCCTAAAGACATGGCCACTGTGTTCTTCTACCTGCTCATCGCTGTCATACTCCACGCCTTAATACAGGAATACATTCTGGATGTGAGTGGCTATGCACACAGACCCTGACACACTGTGTGACCTGAGAGAGAAAGCGGAACCTCTGTATAGGTCCTTGCTCTACAGAACACATATGTCACTGTGTGTGTGTGTGTGTGTCCCTTCTTTTCCATCTCTCTGTGTGAGTCATAAAGTAAGGTCTGGCCTTCTCTCTCATCAGTCTTATCCTTCTCACCCTCTTAGCCAGTCAAATAGCACCCCCCCCCCCCCCCACGTCCACTACACAGCCCACAACAAATGATAACTGACACGTTTCCCAGCTTCTCATGTCCTATTCTCTCTGATTTCAGAAAATGAATAGGCGGCTGCATCTGTCAAAAACCAAACACAGCAAGTTCAATGAATCGGGACAGCTTGCTGCCTTCTACTTGATCTCCTTCATCTGGGGCTGCAGCATCTTAACAGCGGTAAAAAGGCCAACGAAGCACTGCCAGGGAACATTGTGTGACACGACGAGCACTCCATCCCGTTGTGTATGTTCTTTGGCTCACACCTTCTCTTCTTTTCATCTGTTAGGAGGAATTTGCAACAAATCCTACTTTCCTATGGGAGGGCTATCCACACACCCACATGGTGTAAGTAAGGATTTCTACATTCATTTTACACCTTCAACTCACTCGTTCATTATTTCAACAATATGTCAGTAGGACAGGGTAAGAAATCTATTCATCACTACTTGTTCTTGTTTAGAGTTACCAAGCGTTCTTGAACGCCAGTTTTCTGGGAAGGCTCGGCTGTTTGAGTTGGCACATCGGACAGGCCTTGCTTTCCCAGGGTGCATTGCAGCCCCAGTATTGCGTGTGGGGAGTACACTTCTGCTGTAATGGGCTGCCTCATCAAATCCATGTTAGATGTCAGGTTCCCCTGAAATATTTATTAAGAACGTGATGTTTTACTCAAGCTAGACACACAGCGACAGGTGTCTCTCTCTTCCCATCCTTTCCAGATTTGTCATTGTGTTACGAGGCATCTTATTTATATGCATTTTAATTTGGGGAAATGGAATAAGCAGGTATGCATAGATTGTGAACTGAATATTTTCTCCCAAATTACATTTTTATTATTGATGGACTTTAATGTACCATCAAATAACATGTTTGTAAAATGCAGGTAACAGGATTGGAGTTATCAAGGTCAAACCTTCCAATCATATCCACTCCTTCTGCCTGCCTGTAACCTGTCCTCTGCAGCTTTCAGGTGAAGTTCTTCTACATTTGCCAAATGGCCTACTGGCTCCACGCCCTTCCTGAGCTGTACTTCCAGAAAGTGCGAAAGGTAAGTGTCCATGGTCGCACCATGGGTTAGGTCCTAAAGATGACCCATCTGTTATTTTAAACACGGAAGGATATGTCTTGTTATACTGTAGTTGTGCTATGTCTTGTGACTAATTCCCTAATGGTTCAATATACACTGCTCAAAAAAATAAAGGGAACACTTAAACAACACAATGTCAATCACACTTCTGTGAAATCAAACTGTCCACTTAAGAAGCAACACTGATTGACAATACATTTCACTTGCTGTTGTGCAAATGGAATAGACAACAGGTGGAAATTATAGGCAATTAGCAAGACACCCCCAATAAAGGAGTGGTTCTGCAGGTGGGGACCACAGACCACTTCTCAGTTCCTATGCTTCCTGGCTGATGTTTTGGTCACTTTTGAATGCTGGCGGTGCTTTCACTCTAGTGGTAGCATGAGACGGAGTCTACAACCCACACAAGTGGCTCAGGTAGTGCAGCTCATCCAGGATGCCACATCAATGCGAGCTGTGGCAAGAAGGTTTGCTGTGTCTGTCAGCGTAGTGTCCAGAGCATGGAGGCGCTACCAGGAGACAGGCCAGTACATCAGGAGACGTGGAGGAGGTCGTAGGAGGGCAACAACCCAGCAGCAGGACCGCTACCTTCGCCTTTGTGCAAGGAGGAGCAGGAGAAGCACTGCCAGAGCCCTGCAAAATGACCTCCAGCAGGCCACAAATGTGCATGTGTCTGCTCAAACGGTCAGAAACAGACTCCATGAGGGTGGTATGAGGGCCCGACGTCCACAGGTGGGGGTTGTGCTTACAGCCCAACACCGTGCAGGACGTTTGGCATTTGCCAGAGAACACCAAGATTGGCAAATTCACCACTGGCGCTCTGTGCTCTTCACAGATGAAAGCAGGTTCACACTGAGCACGTGACAGACGTGACAGAGTCTGGAGACGCCGTGGAGAACGTTCTGCTGCCTGTAACATCCTCCAGCATGACCGGTTTGGCGGTGGGTCAGTCATGGTGTGGGGTGGCATTTCTTTGGGGGGCAGCACAGCCCTCCATGTGCTCGCCAGAGGTAGCCTGACTGCCATTAGGTACCGAGATGAGATTCTCAGACCCCTTGTGAGACCATATGCTGGTGCAGTTGGCCCTGGGTTCCTCCTAATGCAAGACAATGCTAGACCTCATGTGGCTGGAGTGTGTCAGCAGTTCCTGCAAGAGGAAGGCATTGATGCTATGGACTGGCCCGCCCGTTCCCCAGACCTGAATCCAATTGAGCACATCTGGCACATCATGTCTCGCTCCATCCACCAACGCCACGTTGCACCACAGACTGTCCAGGAGTTGGCGGATGCTTTAGTCCAGGTCTGGGAGGAGATCCCTCAGGAGACCATCCGCCACCTCATCAGGAGCATGCCCAGGCGTTGTAGGGAGGTCATACAGGCACGTGGAGGCCACACACACTACTGAGCCTCATTTTGACTTGTTTTAAGGACGTTACATCAAAGTTGGATCAGCCTGTAGTGTGGTTGTCCACTTTAATTTTGAGTGTGACTCCAAATCCAGACCTCCATGGGTTGATAAATTGGATTTCCATTGATTATTTTTGTGATTTTGTTGTCAGCACATTCAACTATGTAAAGAAAAAAGTATTTTTAATAAGATTATTTCTTTCATTCAGATCTAGGATGTGTTTAAGTGTTCCCTTTATTTTTTTGAGCAGTGTGTGTGTATATATGTGTATATGTATGTATGTGTGTGTGTGTGTGTGTGTGTGTGTGTGTGTGTGTGTGTATATATATATGTGTATATATATATATATGTGTGTGTGTGTGTGTGTGTGTGTGTGTGTATGTATATATGTATATATATATATATATATATATATATATATATATATATATATATATATATATATATATATATATATATATATATATATATATATATATATATATATATATATATATATATATATATAAATAATTTCATGTTCTTTATTATCATCTTACACTGATACAGCAGTCATTAATAAAGGCTCTGTCCTGCTTGTTTCTCAGGAGGACATTCCCCGCCAGCTCTATTACGTTTTCCTTTACGTCTTCCACATCACCGGTGCCTACGTCTTAAAGTGAGTGTGTTTTTCGTGAAGTGGTTAGATAAGAGGATACGTGGACTATTAGAGTGGAGCTGCCGTTCGGACGTGTTTCCGCTTGCACTTTTTATTTAGCCTATATTCCATGGCCTTGAGTGGGCCGTTCCGAATAATTGAATGAAGCAGCAGAACCTCTTTTCAATCCGAGAAAAGGGTTTGGTATGGCAGAGGGGTAAAACGCACTCCATATCTGGGTGTTCCTGTCATTGCAATAAAGTGTGTATGAGCAGCTGTGGATATTCCCTTATCGCCTCGTGTGTGAGGTGGCCTGGTTTAGTGTGATGGGACTATGCAGACAACAAGGGAGGTATTCAAACTATACCAGAGGGATACCGCAGTTAAAACAATCCCCTTATGTAATATATCCCGAAGAGAGTTTGTGTGCTGGGTGGGGGAGATGGGTGGGGTTAGTTGTAAACATTTCCTTACTTTGTCCTCAAAATACAGGCAGTCTTTTAAACTTACTACACACAGGTCACGTCTGACAAACTAATTTGTTCTGTGAAAGTGGCTATGGAAAGATTTAGTAGTAATAGCAGACGGTAGAATCATCAGTAGTACCTCTAACTGTTTTTTGCTGACTTCTGAACCTTGGCCCGATATTATGTAATGGCCCTCTGTCATCTCTCCTTCGATACCGCTGGTCTGGAAGACGGGGTAAAGGCAGCACAGGGCATTCATTTGATGCTAGTGCGCCACACATCTGTTCCTGATCACCGGGCATGACCGACGGGAGTCTGGAGAAGGAAGGAGGTCGTTCAAGACTATTTGCAAATCGCTTCAATGTGATGTATCCTGTACCCCTGTTGGGGCTGGCTGACTTTTCTCCATGTCCTCAATCGGCCTCAGGGTTGACATTTTCACTAGTGTAGCAGAGCAGCACTCGCAGTGGTGCTGTTGTTACCAAATAAAACAACTGCAATATTTCTAATAGATCGGACACCTACTACTGAACAATATTGAAGTACTGCAGCTTATAATTGCATGCATCAGTTCTAGGCTGTTTTGGTAGATATGTATAAATCATTGCTACCATCTGCGTGTCTTTAAAAAACAGTGCTTCCTGCTGCAAATGTGAATAATATTGAGTATTTCAGTGCTGTTAATCCCTGGACAAAAAATGGCATCTGAAGTTCTGCTATGTTTCACCTGGTGCTGTGCTGACTTCCTGTTTCCTGTGTGTTCACTAGCCTCCACCGGCTGGGCCTGGTGCTGCTTGTACCTCACTCCCTGGTGGAGCTCCTGTTCCACGCCTCGCGCCTGTTCTATTTCAGTGACGAGAACAAGCAGAAGGGGTATGGGTTGTAGAATATGCATACAGGGTTTTGGAATTTAGTTTGAATTATCACCATCCTTCAGCAACTCACTCGTGTGATCCAATGGGAGCTTTTCCTATGTCGGCATCCACTGATTTTTGGTTTGAATAACTTGGTAGTGATGGTGTCTTACATCGGGGTTTCCCAAACTGTCCTGGGGCCACCCCTGGATGCACGCCTAGTTTTTAACCCTAGCACTACACAGCTGACTCCAATAACCAACTCCTCATCAAGCTTTGATTGATTATTTCAATCCACTGTGTAGTGCTAGGGCAAAAACAAAACTTGCCCCAGGATAAAGTTTGGGGAAACCCTGTCTTACATGAGCCTGTAGAAGATGTCACTGCTATTGCCGTGGTGACTTGTAACCCCCCTTACCCCCCCGATTCTCCTTTCCCAGTTTCACTTTGTGGGCACTGCTTTTCATCATCGCACGCCTCGTCACCCTCACCCTCTCCGTACTGACATTCGGCTTCGGACTGCCCCGTGCAGAGAACCAGGGATTCTCACTGGCGGAGGGAAACTTTAATGTGCTCACCGTTAGGCAAGTCATGTTCCTTTACGTCACTTTTTAATTTGCCCCCTCTCCTCTTCTGATTGGGGCCTTGAGCAAGTTAGAGGAAAAGTTCTATCTAAAAGAACAGAAAGCCTGCTCATGGCTGGTCCTCATGTTTCCTTCCCTGACTCAGGATGACATGCCTGGCTGCCATTTGCCTCACCCAGGCCTGGATGATGTGGAAGTTCATCAACTTTCAGCTGAAGAAGTGGAGGGAGCACAGCCAGAGCCAGGCTTCCAAGGTGAAGGCTATCAGCCCAAAGAGCAAGCCCCACAAGAAGGACCCAGCCTGGGGTGAGTCCCCCACTGCTGCCTACTCTAAACACCCACCTCCAGCCATTTGTAACTCTGTGACGCAAATATGTTTCTGACGTTGTTCTTGTTCCTTTTTGTTTTGTTAGGAGGTTCTGCCAACGGTGTGCTGAAGTCTGATGACAAGACATCACCACGGGCAAGAAAAGCCTTGTAGAGATGAAGGAAGATAACTTAGGGGGCTGCTCTCAATGTGACACTTTTCACCACTTAACTTTTTTTTTTAACTTACTGTTTGCCAAAACAACCACTTAAGCGCACAAAGAAACTGTAACTTAACCATCTCTTGAGTTAGAACTGTTAAAAACTAGGTTCTATGTTTTGATGACCTGATACGTTTGTGTTCAGTCGTTCTTTCTCAGGATGTAATGTAGGTCGGGCATGGTCGACTGGTTAAACGCTTTAACTGGATAGAATGGTCAAAAAGTGTCCTTTTTGGAGAGGACTTCCTATTGCATCCATCTTTAGGGCCTGATTCTATCAAACTTGGTAACCGGTTTTATGAGGAAGTCAAATAAGCACTGTCCAATTTGCATTGCAAGAGTGCATGTCAGGATTCATGTTCTCAACTGAACATGTAAAAGAAAGAGTGGGGAAACGTTGGGCGTAAAGTTTTGCCTTTTACCTGGCTGTTGGTTTCGATTTGAATAAGGACCTCACCATTAACTCATAAAAGGTGTCTGTTTACAACCTGTATTGTTACCTGCCTTTTGCCATATGAAACCTGGGCTATTATGGGATTGAGGGCACTGTTTGTCATTACTAGCCCCGTCTCACTGTCAGATTTACCAACTCTCCATCAGCCATCTTCTGATTTCAACTGGCCTTCATCCAGGAATCTGAACTCCTGACGGGACATACTGTCTTTATCCATGCAGAACTAGATCTCTTGAGCAAATTAGGCATTCATGTAAGAGTAGGATTTGTGCAGGAGTTCAGGTGAGGTTTGTGTGTTTTCAGTTCAGGATTTCGATCCATGATATCTTGGTTAACAACGGCGATCCTTTCTGCGCTCAAGTTATTGTTAAGCTTCAAGGGTCAGGGTTAGGTTTTGACGTGCTGTCATGTTTGAGTTTGCATATCTCAGAAGCATTCAGTGGTCTTTTTTCACATCTGCTGGTAGAGTTTTGAGTTATTTATTTCAGTCGTATCTTGCATTTTTTTTATATCACGCTTTGGCAACTCTCTAACCAGCATAGACAAGAGGTACAAAGTGAAACGCTTTGTCTCAGCGCTCAATCCAAATGATACAATACTCCTTTAAGTGTCCTTAAAATGTCAGTGGCGCGAGCTGTGAAATTCTCCTTGGGTTTCCTTTTCTGTTTGCCTTTTTTATATCGGGGTATATGATGGCAGGCAGCTGCCTCCGGAAACACCCACCTATTATACTGTACGTCCCATTCTCAGATGGGAGAGGTGTGTGTTGGTGCGTGTTTGAGCCTTTGTGCAGTGTTACCTGTGGTAATGCTTCTGTTGCGTCCGTGAGGAAGTGAACGCTCCGTATGAGTCATGCTTTCGTCTTTTGCTTTTTTTTCTTGGTGGGAAAAAAAAAGTTGTTGCCCTTGTGGCATTATAGAATGCGACAGAACCAGTTTATAGACTCCCCTCGTTTCCTTTAAGTCCTCTACCATGTATTCATTTAACCCTTGTTTGTTCATTTTCTAAAGGCCTTTGTAACGAAGACGATGATTGATAACTGAGTATATTCTATATAAAGTTAGTTGTTGGATGCTTACAACCTCTGGCCCTTCCTTAACCCTGTCCTGTATGAAAGAGATTCTGTGACTTCTTCTGTTTTCCAAATTTGGGGTGACGGGGGCTTCTTGCTCCACCTTTCCAGTGATTTGGACATTTGCCTTTGGACACTTATGTCCTACTGTAGACCCAATGCTGTTGCCACAAATGGGCCAGGTTACCAGTCCTGCTATGGTGAACCAGTGTGCCTAATCTCAACTCTGTTTCACCAACTTCTCTGACTAGCGTTATAGTTGGCTCAAGCATATACTGGTCTGGGACCAGGCTACTTGTTTGGTAGGTTGCGTAGTGTTTTTTTTATTTGGGGGGGGGGGGGGGGCAGGAAGTACTTGAGGAGTCATGACTAGTTTAGTCCTCATAACGCTCTATCTTAAGTTGAGTATGGATGACTTGTGTTCTGTTATGTGGCAATGTCTCTGAGGAGGAAAGGTGGAGCAGAGGACTTTTTCTACCAGTCTGTACTTTATTGTATCTGTTTAAAATCTACATGAATCTAATGCTACACTGTACTAAAAATTGTCAGATTTTTTTTTTTTACTCTATTTTTTATAGAGTTGAAGAACTTAAAGTTCACCAATATTCAGCACACAGATATAAATATACGAATATTATTTTGCATCCACAGTGGCATGTTTTTATACATCAAAAGACAAAGCTTGCTCCCCTTTTTAAGTCAGGGTTCACATTTCAGTTTCATCATCCTAGTCTTTTTCATAGACTAGGATGTATATATTGAGTAGAGTAAATAAGAACCACTCTGCCATAAGATGATGCTCAGAAAGCACTATACGGAAACTGTCTACTGTAGTTTTATTGTATTTTACTGTCCATGGCACTAGGTAGCAAAGCTACTGTTTGATCAGCAAGGATCCTGATATGTTTGTTCTATTTAAATCAGTTGGTCGTCCTACTCTTGCACTAGCCTGATCCCAGACCTGTGTGTCTGCTTCAGCCAACTTCTCTACTAGCATGACAACCATAGTCAGAGAAGTTGACTAAGATATTAGTATCTGATCAAGGACCAGGCTATTGCTGTCCCTGTAAAACAACATATTTCTCTTCACCTAGCTGGTGCATGGCACTAAAACATCTAAATATATACAATGCTTTGAAGTGATAATTACAATAAAGGAAAGATGAGCATTTTGCCCTTCATCCATTCCGTTATGAATTGATTTGACGTTGTGATACTAAATGAGGGGCCAAGTAACAGGAGTTTCTCTATCCAGGTTAGGACGCATGCTAACCCTCTCTGACTTCTCACTGCTACAACCGCTATTGAAATATACAGTGTAGTGAAGCATAACACCGATGGATGCCGCTGTGTACTGTCAGCATGTTGGGTTGCAGCCTAGCGCGAGTCTTGACTGCTATGACCATTTGATCTCTGGTAAGGTGGCAATGGGCCAACACAATGCAAAGACCCATGCTAATAGTTTATTAGTGTATGTCAGCCCTTTAGGTGGCAACAACCATTTGCAAATGCGTCAATGGGATGTGCACTCCTTCATAGCAGCCAGGTACACAGAAAAAAACATGGTTATGGTTCATGCACTGTGCTTGTTTTGTGTTATTTTGCTGCTTGCTTCTATTTTTTTTTGTGTTTTTTTTTTAGAAATGTGTTGTCTCTGAAATGCTCTGGAATGTATTTATGCAAAATCTTGGTATTTCTCAAGTTTCTTTGTTTGTACTTATTTGATGTTTGAATAAAGCCTTTGATTATCTGGAGTGATGCTGTCGCCTTTAGTGTGATTTGTTACGTAAACTAAAGGTTGAAGTGTTTCTAAATATGTCGGCGGGGCAGTCATTTTAAAATACTCATTACTGTATTAGAATGAGGAATGTCTTGTCAGTCGTACAGCAGGGGTTTATGAGATGCCTTTCAACTGATGTTTATATTGTCTGCCCTCCCACTGTTTTTCTTAGTGGGGGGGGAGTATTTGATCCCCTGCTGATTTTGTACGTTTGCCCACTGACAAAGGATGTCTAATTTTAATGGTAGGTTTATTTGAACAGTGAGACAGAATAACAACAAATATCCAGAAAAATGCATGTCAAATGTTATAAATTGATTTGCATTTTAATGAGGGGAAATAAGTATTTGACCCCCCTCTCAATCAGAAAGATTTCTGGCTTCCAGGTGTCTTTTATACAGGTAACGAGCTGAGATTAGGAGCACACTCTTAAAGGGAGTGCTCCTAACCGCATCTTGTTACCTGTAAAAAAGACACCTGTCCACAGAAGCAATCAATCAATCAATCAGATTCCAAACTCTCCACCATGGCCAAGACCAAAGAGCTCTCCAAGGATGTCAGGGACAAGATTGTAGACCTACACAAGGCTGGAATGGGCTACAAGACCATCGCCAAGCAGCTTGGTGAGAAGGTGACAACAGTTGGTGCGATTATTCGCAAATGGAAGAAACACAAAAGAACTGTCAATATCCCTCGGCCTGGGGCTCCATGCAAGATCTCACCTCGTGGAGTTGCAATGATCATGAGAACGGTGAGGAATCAGCCCAGAACTACACGGGAGGATCTTGTCAATGATCTCAAGGAGGCTGGGACCATAGTCACCAAGAAAACAATTGCAGCGCCCGCAGAAACCCTGCAGCGCCCGCAAGGTCCCCCTGCTCAAGAATACATATACATGCCCATCGGAAGTTTGCCAATGAACATCTGAATGACTCAGAGGACAACTGGTGAAAGTGTTGTGGTCAGATGAGACCAAAATGGAGCTCTTTGACATCAACTCAACTCGCCGTGTTTGGAGGAGGAGGAACGCTGCCTATGACCCCAAGAACACCATTTCCACTGTCAAACATGGAGGTGGAAACATTATGCTTTGGGGGTGTTTTTCTGCTAAGGGGACAGGACAACTTCACCGCATCAAAGGGACGATGGACAGGGCCATGTACTGTCAAATCTTGGGTGAGAACCTCCTTCCCTCAGCCAGGGCATTGAAAATGGGTCGTGGATGGGTATTCCAACATGACAATGACCCAAAACACACGGCCAAGGCAACAAAGGAGTGGCTCAAGAAGAAGCACATTAAGGTCCTGGAGTGGCCTAGCCAGTCTCCAGACCTTAATCCTATAGAAAATCTGTGGAGGGAGCTGAAGGTTCGAGTTACCAAACGTCAGCCTCAACCTTAATGACTTGGAGAAGATCTGCAAAGAGGAGTGGGACAAAATCCCTCCTGAGATGTGTGCAAACCTGGTGGCCAACTACAAGAAACGTCTGACCTCTGTGATTGCCAACAAGGGTTTTGTCACCAAGTACTAAGTCATGTTTTGCAGAGGGGTCAAATACTTATTTCCCTCATTAAAATGCAAATCATTTTATAACATTTGTGACATGCGTTTTTCTGGATTTTTTTGTTGTTATTCTGTCTCTCACTGTTCAAATAAATCTACTATTAAAATTATAGACTGATCATTTCTTTGTAAGTGGGAAAACGAACAAAATCAGCAGGGGATCAAATACTTTTTTCCCCCCACTGTATGTTCATCTTTTAATTGGTGTACCATCACACTCTTGCTTAATTTTCACTACATGGATACCAATTTTAAACTTCTGCAGAAAAGGCTCACATTTCTATTTTAACTTAATCTCAAAATAATTTCCTTGATGATTTTTGCCATCCTCTACTTGGTGGGTCATCAAAACATCAACGGAAAGCAAGGTTGTGTGTGTGGCTCCGTTGGTAGAGCATGGCGCTTGCAACACCAGGGTTGTAGGTTCGATTCTCAAGGGGAATTGGAACGGATTATGTTTTAGATCTCTGAAGATCAAAGGGAAAGTTATTTCAGACAAACAGGTTGACATTGTGTGTGAGGACAGAAAGAACAATGAATAAAATACTGCCGCTTATAATTTGGATTATGTAGGCCGTTTTGTAATGCTCCTTCCGATTGCAAACGATGTTCGGCAATGGTTCTCATTGTTCATGTATCTTGTTAAATAACAGGTAGCTAGGCAAGTAGTTGATTTGTAAATGGTGAGCAGAGAATACCAGAAAAATATGAGCCATTTGTTTTCAATATGTGAGGGTTACATGTTAAACAGTGAAAGTTACATTGAAACTGTATTGTAGCCGTTACAGTACTTTGGCCTAAATATTTCTGTACCTTAAATAGTATTAAATGTGTGTATTGTGTTAGATATTGTAATAATATGCCTTTACAATCTCCACGCATTACTTCCTTGATCAAACAAAAAGCTACAAAGGAGTTTGCAAAAGCAGAGACAGGCTATTAGCAAGGCTAATGGTTAGTCAATAACTAATAGTTAAGCACATTTGAATCTGGAGCCTTCTAATTTTGTCATTTCAAATCAACATTTTGAATATGTAATTTTAAATCAACATTCTAATATGATATTTCAAGTACTGTAGGTATAACTACACATTCCCCTACATATTTATTTGGACAGTGAAGTTAACTTTTATACTCCGAGCATTTTGAATTTTGAGATCAAATCTTTTATGAGGTCGACAGTACACCTTTTATTTGAGGGTATTTTCATACATACAGAATCAGTCAAAAGAGTGTGCAAAGCCATCAAGGCAAAGGGTGGCTGCTTTGTTTAACACTTATTTTTGGTTACTACATGATTCAATATGTGTTATTTCATAGTTTTTGATGTTTTCACTATTATTCTACAATGTAAAAATCAAGAAAAACTCTTGAATGAGTACATTTACATTACATTTAAGTCATTTAGCAGACGCTCTTATCCAGAGCGACTTACAAATTGGTGCATTCACCTTATGATATCCAGTGGAACAACCACTTTACAATAGTGCATCTAAATCTTTTAAGGGGGGGGGGTTAGAAGGACTACTTTATCCTATCCCAGGTATTCCTTAAAGAGGTGGGGTTTCAGGTGTCTCCGGAAGGAGGTGATTGACTCCGCTGTCCTGGCGTCGTGAGGGAGCTTGTTCCACCATTGGGGTGCCAGAGCAGCGAACAGTTTTGACTGGGCTGAGTGGGAACCGTGCTTCCTCAGAGGTAGGGGGGCCAGCAGGCCAGAGGTGGATGAACGCAGTGCCCTTGTTTGGGTGTAGGGCCTGATCAGAGCCTGAAGGTATGGAGGTGCCGTTCCCCTCACAGCTCTGTAGGCAAGCACCATGGTCTTGTAGCGGATGCGAGCTTCAACTGGAAGCCAGTGGAGAGAGCGGAGGAGCGGGGTGACGTGAGAGAACTTGGGAAGGTTGAACACCAGATGGGCTGCGGCGTTCTGGATGAGTTGTAGGGGTTTAATGGCACAGGCAGGGAGCCCAGCCAACAGCGAGTTGCAGTAATCCAGACGGGAGATGACAAGTGCCTGGATTAGGACCTGCGTCGCTTCCTGTGTGAGGCAGGGTCGTACTCTGCGAATGTTGTAGAGCATGAACCTACAGGATCGGGTCACCGCCTTGATGTTAGTGGAGAACGACAGGGTGTTGTCCAGGATCACACCAAGGTTCTTAGCACTCTGGGAGGAGGACACAAGGGAGTTGTCAACCGTGATGGCGAGATCATGGAACGGGCAGTCCTTCCCCGGGAGGAAAAGCAGCTCCGTCTTGCCGAGGTTCAGCTTGAGGTGGTGATCCGTCATCCACACTGATATGTCTGCCAGACATGCAGAGATGCGATTCGCCGCCTGGTTATCAGAAGGGGGAAAGGAGAAGATTAATTGTGTGTCGTCTGCATAGCAATGATAGGAGAGACCATGTGAGGATATGACAGAGCCAAGTGACTTGGTGTATAGCGAGAATAGGAGAGGGCCTAGAACAGAGCCCTGGGGGACACCAGTGGTGAGAGCGCGTGGTGCGGAGACAGATTCTCGCCACGCCACCTGGTAGGAGCGACCTGTCAGGTAGGACGCAATCCAAGCGTGGGCCGCGCCGGAGATACCCAACTCGGAGAGGAGGATCTGATGGTTCACAGTATCAAAGGCAGCAGATAGGTCTAGAAGGATGAGAGCAGAGGAGAGAGAGTTAGCTTTAGCAGTGCGGAGAGCCTCCGTGACACAGAGAAAAGCACTCAGTTGAATGCCCAGTCTTGAAACCTGACTGATTAGGATCAAGAAGGTCATTCTGAGAGAGATAGCAGGAGAGCTGGCCAAGGACGGCACGTTCAAGAGTTTTGGAGAGAAAAGAAAGAAGGGATACTGGTCTGTAGTTGTTGACATGGGAGGGATCGAGTGTAGGTTTTTTCAGAAGGGGTGCAACTCTCGCTCTCTTGAAGACGGAAGGGACGTAGCCAGCGGTCAAGAATGAGTTGATGAGCGAGGTGAGGTAGGGGAGAAGGTCTCCGGAAATGGTCTGGAGAAGAGAGGAGGGGATAGGGTCAAGTGGGCAGGTTGTTGGGCGGCCGGCCGTCACAAGACGCGAGATTTCATCTGGAGAGAGAGGGGAGAAAGAGGTCAAAGCACAGGGTAGGGCAGTGTGAGCAGGACCAGCGGTGTCGTTTGACTTAGCAAACGAGGATCGGATATCGTCAACCTTCTTTTCAAAATGGTTGACGAAGTCATCCGCAGAGAGGGAGGAGGGGGGGGAGGGGGAGGAGGATTCAGGAGGGAGGAGAAGGTAGCAAAGAGCTTCCTAGGGTTAGAGGCAGATGCTTGGAATTTAGAGTGGTAGAAAGTGGCTTTACCAGCAGAGACAGAAGAGGAGAATGTAGAGAGGAGGGAGTGAAAGGATGCCAGGTCCGCAGGGAGGCGAGTTTTCCTCCATTTCCGCTCGGCTGCCCGGAGCCCTGTTCTGTGAGCTCGCAGTGAGTCGTCGAGCCACGGAGCAGGAGGGGAGGACCGAGCCGGCCTGGAGGATAGGGGACAGAGAAAATCAAAGGATGCAGAAAGGGAGGAGAGGAGGGTTGAGGAGGCAGAATCAGGAGATAGGTTGGAGAAGGTTTGAGCAGAGGGAAGAGATGATAGGATGGAAGAGGAGAGAGTAGCGGGAGAGAGAGAGCGAAGGTTGGGACGGCGCAATACCATCCGAGTAGGGGCAGAGTGAGAAGTGTTGGATGAGAGCGAGAGGGAAAAGGATACAAGGTAGTGGTCGGAGATTTGGAGGGGAGTTGCAATGAGATTAGTGGAAGAACAGCATCTAGTAAAGATGAGGTCAAGCGTATTGCCTGCCTTGTGAGTAGGGGGGGAAGGTGAGAGGGTGAGGTCAAAAGAGGAGAGGAGTGGAAAGAAGGAGGCAGAGAGGAATGAGTCAAAGGTAGACGTGGGGAGGTTAAAGTCACACAGAACTGTGAGAGGTGAGCCATCCTCAGGAAAGGAACTTATCAAGGCGTCAAGCTCATTGATGAACTCTCCAAGGGAACCTGGAGGGCGATAAATGATAAGGATGTTAAGCTTGAAAGGGCTGGTAACTGTGACAGCATGGAATTCAAATGAGGAGATAGACAGATGGGTCAGGGGAGAAAGAGAGAATGTCCACTTGGGAGAGATGAGGATTCCAGTGCCACCACCCCGCTGGCTCGATGCTCTAGGGGTAGGCGAGAATACGTGGGCAGACGAGGAGAGAGCAGTAGGAGTAGCAGTGTTATCTGTGGTAATCCATGTTTCCGTCAGCGCCAGGAAGTCTAGGGACTGGAGGGTAGCATAGGCTGAGGTGAACTCAGCCTTGTTGGCCGCAGACCGGCAGTTCCAGAGGCTGCCGGAGACCTGGAACTCCACGTGGGTCGTGCGCGCTGGGACCACCAGGTTAGAGTGGCAGCGGCCACGCGGTGTGAACCGTTTGTATGGCCTGTGCAGAGGGGAGAGAACAGGGATAGACAGACACATAGTTGACAAGCTACAGAAGTGTTGTTTCTTGTATTATTGTCTCTTGTGTCTTTAGAGAACTGTTTCACTTTGATATCCTTTTTCTTCTGTCCTGATTTTCTCTTTCTTTTCTTCTGTTAACTAGATATTCTTTGTTATTCTTCGTTAGCTAGCTAGCTTCTTCCAAAAGAGTCCCTAGCAACTGCTTAGCAACTGGTAAACAATTCAGCTAGCTAAGATAACTACAATTTTATGAAAAATAGTAACTTTTTTCAAAAGCCTATCTTCTTTGTTTGTTGCTTGTTTTTTCTCCTATTCAGTCTTGCAGTTTTCTTTTTGATTTTTTCCGATGTACTTCACTCTAAAAACCATGTAAATTTCAATATTTGTAGGAGCTCATTTTTCAGCTGCTGCTGCTCAAATCAGTAGGTGTCCAGACTTGACTGTTACTGTATGTTTTACCATTTTGAAATTACACTTTATGTATCTAGTCCCCCCATTTGAAGGTGACATAACTATTTGGACAAATTCACTTATAGTGTATTAAATTTAGTCAAGTTTGTATGTGATCCCATATTCCTAGTACGCAATGACTACATCAAGTTTGTGACTACAAACTTGTTGGATGGATTTGCAGTTTGCTTTGGTTGTGCTTAAGAATATGTTGTGCCTAATAGAAATTAATGGTAAATAATGTATTGTGTCATTTTGGAGTCACTTTAATTTTGAATAAGAATAGAATATGTTTCTGAACACTTCTACATTAATGTGGATGCTACAATGATTAAAGATACATATCAATATCATAACCCCCCCTTGTTTTGGGGACGTGATTTTGTGCATTTGTAACTTTCTCATTGTTATTCACATTTCATTCATGATTATCCTTAACCATGGTAACATCCAAACTCATTGAGAAGTGTGGGGTACCTGACTGGGGGGGAAATCCTGTGGTTGTAGATACACCCTGTTTCTGTGACACCGACCTTGCTCCAGACTTAACGATGGGTTGCAGAGCTATATGGGTTGGTTCTGTTCAAACGTGAGGACGATCCGGAGGGTTGGTTCTGTTCAAACGTGAGGACGATCCGGAGGGTTGGTTCTGTTCAAACGTGAGGACGATCCGGAGGGTTGGTTCTGTTCAAACGTGAGGACGATCCGGAGGGTTGGTTCTGTCCAAACGTGGGGACGATCCGGAGGGTTGGTTCTGTCCAAACGTGAGGACGATCCGGAGGGTTGGTTCTGTTCAAACGTGGGGACGATCCGGAGGGTTGGTTCTGTTCAAACGTGGGGACGATCCGGAGGGTTGGTTCTGTTCAAACGTGGGGACGATCCGGAGTGTTGGTTCTGTTCAAACGTGAGGACGATCCGGAGGGTTGGTTCTGTTCAAACGTGAGGACGATCCGGAGGGTTGGTTCTGTTCAAACGTGAGGACGATCCGGAGGGTTGGTTCTGTCCAAACGTGAGGACGATCCGGAGGGTTGGTTCTGTTCAAACGTGAGGAAGATCCTGAGGGCATGCTGATAAAGGAGTTCATGAAGACGGGATCAAGGCCCTGCTAAAGACGTGTGGGAACATATATCTTGTCTTCAACAACAGAGACCTCACCAACCAGGAGCAGGTGAAAGGGCTGCTGGAAAAGGTGGAGGGGAGCAAAGGAAAGTACTTCACCTATGAAATGTTGAGAGAGGCCAAGGATGAAATCAGGGAGGTAATGAGGATGAAGCAAGACCTAAAGTCACCCCACCTCTGACTTTGACCTCTGGATGAGGACCATCAACTGCCTTGAGGTCCTGGCAGAAATGAAGGAGTGGGTGGTGCCATTATTGGTAGGGGCAGAGGTAGGAGCTGTAGCTCAAATCAAAGCAAATCAAAATGTATTTGTCACATGAGCCGAATGCAACAGGTGTAGACCTTACCGTGAAATGCTTACTTATAAGCCCTTAACCAACAATGCAGTTCAAGAAATATTTACTAAATAAACTAAAGTTAAAAAAGTTTATCAAATCAAAAAGTAACAAGACAATTACAAAACAATAACGTGGCTATATACAGGGGGTACCAGTACAGAGTCAATGTGCGGGGGAGTACAGGTTAGTCGAGGTCATTTTTAAAGTGACTATGCACAGATAATAAACAGCCAGTAGCAGCAGTGTAAAAACAAATGTAAGTAGTCCGGGTGGCCATTTGATTAATTGTATAGAGGTCCTGGATGTCAGGAAGCTTGGCCCCAGTGATGTACTGGGCCGTACGCACTATCCTATGTAGTGCCTTATCGTCAGATGCCGAGCAGTTGCCATACCAGGCGGTGATGGGCCTATAGTTGTGGGGGCAATCACATGTAAAGCTGTAGGGTGCAGTGCAGCAGTAGGAGGGGCTGTGGGAGGGATTGCAGGGTTGATGCTGGGAGCGGATGCGGCACCCTACCCCAAAGGCCACATATATAAACAAGCAGCAGTGAAAGTGATAAACTAGTGGCCGTGTTAGGGACTGCAGCAGTTAGAAACGAAGACAATATAGCTCTGGGGTGCGGAGGCTGTACAGTAGCTGCAGGAATTATTTATGTACCTACGTGACTTGTAGCTCTACACTGAATGTACAAAATATTAGGAACACTTTCCTATTATTGAGTTGCACCCCCTTTTTCCCTCAGAACAGCCTCAGTTCATCAGGGCATGGACTCTACAACGTGTCAAGCTTTCCACAGGGATGCTGGTCCATGTTGACTCCAATGCTTCCCCCAGTTGTGTCAAGTTGGCTGGATGTCCTGCGGGTGGTGGACCATTCTTGATACACATGGGAAACTGTTGAGCGTAAAAAACCCAGCAACTTTGCAGTTCTTGACACACTCAAACCAGTGCGCCTGGCACCTACTACCATACCCCGTTCAAAGTCACTTAAATCTTTTGTCTTACCCATTCCCCCTCTGAATGGCACACATACACAATCCAATGGATTTAACAATTTATTGATATCAATAAGGGATCATAGCTTTCTTTCACCTGGATTCACCTGGTTAGTCTATCCCATGGAAAGAGCAGGTTCTTAATGTTTTGTATACTCAGTGTATATTTGACTGAACAAAGTAAAGAAAACATTAGCATTTGTAAGATCTGTTATTGCTCTGATCTGGAATGTGCAGATGCAAATAAAGCTGTTGACTAAACTTTTGAATTGCAGGGATTTAAGACAGGGTACGTAGGAGTCGATGCAAGACAGGAGAGACACATTCACAATTAAACACAAATAAGGAATTATACATTACAAGTAATACATTTGGTTTTATTTATTCATTTATTGCACTTAATCATTTTCATTGTGGATCCATATGAAGTCTTCAGTGTGTGTGCATGTGTATAACTGCTAATAGGTTGGTGTTTGATGATGCACTTTTGAGACAAGTGCACAAGAAAAAGTGTGTTTTCTCAGATCCTCTTTTCCCCTTTTCCTCTCCATCCTCCCTCATTTCCCCCTGGTATTGAGGCTTCCTGTCTTATCGTGAAAATAATGGTACGATCCTCCTGATTATGGAAAAAGCAGGACTGCAATAAGCATCTTCTACCATTGACTATATGTCTGCTACACCCTTTGGCCCACAAGAGGGCAATGATGAGTCTCACCTGAGGGACCATTGCAGTCTGCAGGGGGATAGCTGCAGGCAGCTAGACCTGCATTAATAAATCACTGCTAAGAGAGAGAGAGAGAGAGAGACACACTCACACACACACACTCTCAGACATACAGTCAATATCGTTAGCGTTAAAAGCCACACTACACAGGCGCACGGGGGAGAAATGGACAGAGAGAACGAGGGGGAAAAATGGATTAAGAGAACGAGGGAGAGAGACGCAGTGGAAACAAACCTCTGCCTCCGTGCTAAAGCATCTCGGTGTGGGTGCTATGGTTTCAGAGTGATGGGGAATTTCTCGGTGATCAGACAGCATGATGGATCAGTGGGAACCAGACAATCAGACTGGAGCTCTGCAGGGTCGCCAGGATGACACCAGTTCTCGCACACACACTCTCCACCACACGCACTCTCCACCACACGCACTCTCCACCACACGCACTCTCCACCACACGCACTCTCCACCACACGCACTCTCCACCACACGCATTCTCCACCACACACACTCTCCACCACACACACCACACCAGGCAGCAGCTATTCAGCTCTTAACAAGGCTCCCAAACCTCTGTGAGTGAGTGAGTGAGTGAGTGAGTGAGTGAGTGAGTGAGTGAGTGAGTGAGTGAGTGAGTGTGAGAGAGAGAAACACCCAGCGGTAAGGTTTCACAGTGCCCAGAGTGAGGCTTTTATTAGCAAACGGGAAGATATAGGCCAGCGAAAAGTATTTACAAAAAATCATCAACTGGATCAAAAAGAGCTCTTTCAAACAAAAACCCAGCAGCATGCCAACCTGTTGCCTGTCCCACAAACAATGAGAGGACAGGCCCCTTCCACGGAGAACATCTATGTACAGTGCCTATGCTTCAATCATCACTGCACTATAAAACACATGCAAATTAGAACATCAGGTCTACTGAAAAGAAGCATTCTGTGACAATTACATCACACGTGTCCCTGAATATAATGACAAAATGTGTACGGCCTATAGAGCCCTGACACTTTTGGGTGAGTGTGTGTGTGGGTTGGTTTGTGTAAGAGAGAGGGGAGAGGAACGAGATGTGAAGGATAGGATACCCTGTCTGTATGTGGCCAGTCTGAGATCAACTCCAGTCTCCTATTGTGCCTGCGACATGATGCGTATGTTCATCAATGGGCGTATTGAGTGAATATAGTCATTCACTTGAGGACAGCCTAAGTATCTACTTAGTGACTAGCTAATGTCAGAAATGCTTGTGTTTTACAGCATATCTCAGCTCAAAAGGAGAGGTGAGCATCCTAAATTGCCGCAGAATCTACCACTGCCAATTTTGTTAACCTCTGTCTACAGGCCCTGCGACCTGGCCAGTGTTTAAACCAGGAGTCTTATAGGTCGAAGGCAGTCCTGCATAGAGGTTTGTATTGCCGTTCTCCATGCATTGAGTTTACAAGGATAACACATGGCAATGGCAGGGCTCTGCGCTGACCATTTTTACAAGGAGCATGTGTGCGCCTCAGTTGAAAAATGTAGGCACACACAAAGAAATGAAAAATATTTTCGATATTAAAGCTCGAATTCTTCATTTTTTCTAGGTGCACTGGTGCTCCTAAATAAAAATTTGAGATCGCACAGCAAAATATTTAGGCGCATATGCAAGTAAAATGGTCGCACTGTAGAGCCCTGTACTGTATAATACAGCTTCTGCTTTTGTTGAATTGTTTTGCTCCTACAAATAAAAGTGTTTGAAATCATTCTGCTTTATTATCAATGATGTTATGCTTTATCTCCTAGAGTGAAAGCTTAACAGAGTGATATGTTTTCCATTACAGAATTCACTATATTTATTTGCCGTTTGTGCAGAACCAGCACTTCACGCCAAGGGACCTTTGGGACCAGATCTTCCTGCCTCCGGACCCCCAGAACCAGCCCTTCCAGCCATGGGACCCCTGGAACCAACCCTTTCCGCAAGGGGCCAGTCCTTGCCGCAACAGGACCGGCCCTCCCCCACAGGACCCCGGGACCAGCCCTTCACACCACGGGACCGGCCCTTCACGCCACTGGACCGGCCCTTCCCGCCAAGGGACCCCTGGGACCAGCCCTTCATGCCACGGGACCAGCCCTTCCCGCCACGGGACCGGCCCTTCACGCCACGGGATCCCTGGCACCAGCTCATTCGAGACTGGCACCTCTAGGCAAACCAAAGATCAAATGTCCTATGCAGTTTATGGCTAAACAAAAATGATCTGAATAGACATCAATATAGAAAGCCACCAGACCCTGCCCCATTTTTACAGGTAAGCCTACACACGACTTTGAATAATTGTAAGAATTATTGTAATTACAAACATGTACAGTACGCATTGTCCATTGGTAATAGTAACAACCCTTATAATACACTAAATTTGCTATTTGCCCTTCAGATGCAACAACTTGTCTTGGAGGAGATCTGTTTGGAGTTCGTCCTCTCAGAGGGGGATATTGCCTACCTGACCCTTGTGGTGGCTAATTTCTGCATTACCAAATGAGGAGAGTTACAAACTTCACACACCAGTCAGAGTTATACTTAAACTACATCTTTAATAATAAGAGCTTTGCAATAGCACTTGACTTTCAATGATACGCCATTGAAAGTGACAACACAAAAAGTACAAAGATCTTTTATAGCCAAGATACACCCCTCTCAACCTACATGACGAACCACAGATCTTAGGAACAGTTCACAAAGAAATACTTTCACTTGAGAGAGGAGTATCCCATAGCCAGATAGCATTCGCTATAAATTATCGTTCAGTTTGGTCCCTAAGACGAGGTTCTAATCTCGTTCCTGGTACTTCATAGCACAAAAACATTACCTCATGTTATTCTGGAATGCTCTTTAGGTTTTATCACCCAAAGACATCGTAAATCTCCTCTGTCAGTGCTATCTCATAGAGTCCCATCCTCAGTAAAACACACACAATAGTTAACAGAATACTCTATTCTGTCAAATAAAACAACCATTATAATACAGTACAAGCATTATAACATAATCTTGCAATTTTCCACGACATCTCCCCCATTTGGATAATCTTCTCAACTTAAAAGAAAATTACAAGATTTAAGAACATTCATTCACATAGAAAATACATATGTTCTACATAAACCAAAAATCACAAAACAATAACTCATTGCATGGGGTTCCTGCACATGACCAGCTTCCACAACACTAACTCAGCCTCATCCCAAGAAACTCAGCACTGTCTCTTATTTCAATCCCCAACACATTTTCTAAGCACTCTAGCAATTTGTCTGCGAAGGCTATGATACACAGTCACCTGCACGAACCCACGAAGAAAAACAAAAAAGGCATGCAGTTTATGAGATTCAAAGCTATAATTTCCATAGACAGTGAAAAGCGCATATTTAATGCATAATGCAGTGCATGCAACAATGGAGTGTAATAAAATAAGCTTTAGTTATCTATCACACTCCAATGGATCAGCATAGTATGTTGGAAATGACTATTTCCATCCCAGAAACTAAAATTAACATATCTTGTTGTAGAAATCCAGGTAGTGACTCCTAGTTAAAATAAAATGTATCCACTTGGTGCCTAATGAACATGACCCAAGACAAGCATCACGATTCCACTATTTATAAGGCAATGCCTATAGATCAAATAGATTAGGATCATATTCACTCTCCAGATCAGAGTTCACCCATGGCATTCACATGACATGTTTATAATAGCGGCAACATCTTTAGTTCATAATAACAATCAAAACAATCAATCCCTAATACATTAATTTCTTCACTCATTTAGATATTAACATATTAAACTCAAATCAATCCTTTAGTTTTAAAACTCATTCAATTTCCAAATAAAATCATAATTACAACCCAGTTAATTATCCAACCAAATTTTTTAAATGACATTGCTCAGTGATTCAAATTGGTCCTATCACTCAAAGTAAAAAAACTCAATTTAAACACACATCAACATTGGCAGAATGTACATTTATATTAACATCCAGTATAATTATCCCATAATTCTACTATTAACTTTTTTATCACGATTATAATACAGATCAGTATCTCAATGCATTCTTAATCTAAATTACTATAATTTTACATGGTGTAGACCTCTACAATCAACCTGATACCCCAAAAGTCTAAAAAAAAAATTGGCACAGTTGACCAACCCCCTCCTCCAGGCACTGATTCTTCTGGCGTCCTTTTCGTTCTTCTTCAGATAGCTTTAAAGTTCAAAGTGGATTTCCCATGATAATGTCCCAATTTCAATATCTCACCTGAGCCGCCATCACCTTTACCACCCATGTCTTGTCCATTTGTCAACCAGTATACCAGCAACATAAGAGAAGTTTAGAACAGATCTCTCCCCATGCTCACTCCACGTGGACTCCTCTCACACTCCTGAGAAAAACATGAGAGAAAAGCAGTTGATAGCTTAGATCGGATACTGTACACCGATTTCTGGCTCGGCTCCTTTCTCTCGGTAGAAGTGGTGCGGACAGGGCCGTATTCAACGCCTTTGTCACTCTTCTTCAGCCAGTTAGAGGGGGTTTGAGGTACACACACTGTTCGTTCCAATTATCTCTTCCATGCATTAAGATACCGTCTGATGTCACTTTTCATGATAACCTCGAAAGAACAGATCAGAACAACAGTTTAGTTCAGTTCATTAACTACATGATAAATTATTACTTTTACCAATTATTCTTAATACAAATGTCTAAACATATGTTAAAGAGAATAACAACACATTCTATTGAAACTATTCTTTCAAATTGGCTTATACTCCCCATCACAATTTCAACTTCATCGCAGAGCCAAAAGATCAGGAAGTTAGACCTATAACCTATCGGGAATAGAACAGAACAAACAACACAACAATATACTCCTTCACATATCACTCAAGGTGTGTAAACTTCAATCCAAAACCTCAAAGAACTGAATCCAAAACCTCAAAGGACTGTATCCTCCCCCATTTTTAACACATAACTCTCCATGAGAGTAATGTATAAAACAACACTACTACTGGTCAAAAGATAAAACTACATTTCAAATAACATACACAAATTAAAATCACTACTCTGAAAACCTCCACAAAGAAAAAGTATTGTACCCATATGGTCATAGGAAAATAGACTTAAAGCAGCCTACCCTTAGTTAAAGGCAATGCCCTCTCCTTCACATTGGTCCAAATTACAAATATGTCTAAGAACTATAAACCTTGAAATCAGTATTACAAATTACCTTACAAATTACCTTAAATTCATTATCCAAATGGCTTTCCAATGAGGCTGATCAGACCACAAAGGAAAGCCCTGACAAAGGTCAAAAGTCATACCACCCCTTCAAAGAGGTGTTTCTTACTATATTAGACAAATTAAAGAAAAACCTTCAAACATTTCCTACATGTTGTATACCAGGTTCCCAGAACATTTTTTTATTAAAAGAATTCACGTGTTTAATTAAAACTCAGAAAATAAAAACATATAAAAATTCCATGTGTGTGGGTGCCCCTTTAAGATATCTTAGCACTAAGTCAAATGGAAAACTCACCAAACCCAAAGGAAATATAAAAACAAATCAAACATAGTATTTTAAAAACACCAACAAATAGTTATAACAAATGTGTTGTGTGTGTGTGTGTGGGTATTTGCAAACCTTAAGGTAAAAACAAACAAAACATTTCCAGGCCTTTTCAATTTTCGTAGTTTACAGCCTCAATCTCACTCACCCAAGATTATAGCCCCAGGAAACATTCCACAGAGAGACAATGAAATCCCCATTTTCCCAAAGAAAAACACAAAACACTTCGTTAGCATTCATTATACTACACCGATTCATAAACCCAAAAGTTAACTACAAACAAAATCGAATAATAATGATGATTCCACTATACTCCCGCAAATCATTAATCATTAGTTTTAAACTTCCTCAATGTTTATATGTACTTAATTTAGCATGCGCTACCCTTAGGCACAATTATCCTCTGTAGTACATTTCTCAGCGTAAGGAATCAGTGAAATTCAATCCCAGGCATTTAACAAAATGTTGTTTAAGACGTGTTCTCCCATCTCTCCTTAAACATACATACTTTAGGTGACTTCCATCCATCCCGGAAGAAAGAATCCTACTCAAACACATCAGATAATATGGAAAAAAATTTATGAAATGTATGCACTCACTACTGTAAGTCGCTCTGGATAAGAGCGTCTGCTAAATGACTAAAATGTAAATGTAAATAATACAATGTTTAATTAATTGAAATCAACACCCAAAATAAACAGTAAACAATAAACAAACCCATAACCCCTTTCCAGCAATCTAATCATTTCAACCTGTTGCATAAATTTAGTAAAAACAAACCTGTTGTTTAACAAATCTAAAACCTTTAAAAAGTTTGTGCTGTCTCATCAGCGTAAGAGTCAAAACCAACTTTTTTCCACTCATATCTACAATGTTTGCATTCCCCAAAGATCAATACTGTTCAACTCGTACATTAATGATCTTCCTTATGTCGGTACAGGGTCTGAAAGTTCCAATGTATGCAGATGATACCGTGATAAATGCATGCAAATAACAAACAACAAGCTACACAAGAACTCACTACTGTAATGGTTCAGATGACAAAGTTGCTCAGAGAGCATCTCAATAAAAAATACAAATAAACACAGTCTGCATGTTCCTCACAAAGAAAACAACTGTTGCCCCTGAGACAGATGTCTATGTATCAGGGGAAAAGCTACAGGTGGTATCTGATTTTAAGTACCATGGCATCATACTTGATTCCAACCTCTCTTTTAAAAAGCAAATGAAAACAATAACTCAAATAACCAAATTCAACCTAGCTAATTTCCAAAACATATGAAATTGTTTGACTACAGAGGTAACAAAACTATACTTCAAATCTATGATACTCCCCCACTTAACATACTACTTGACTAGTTTGGCCCAAGCTTGCTCTACAACATTAAAACCCATTCAGTCTGTCAGCAAACAGGCTCTCAAAGTGCTTGATAGGAAGCCAAATAGCTATAGAAAGCATAAACTCCTGAGTTGGAAAAACATCTTGTGCAATACACACACCTGTCTTGTACTATTTAAGTTGAATGAATTCGTCTTTCAATTTGAACCAAACAAGCTATTAAAACGTTCAGTTTATATCTTAAACAAACACTAGCGACCGTATCTTTCCAGGCAAAATATATCAATAGTTGAATTACAATCAGAAACACAGATTTTAGTCAGTGTATTGGCCGGGAAACGGGCCTCCCGCATGGCAGGTGAGAATTCTACCACTGAACCACCAATGCTATTTAAATGACTAAGACTCCCCGCAAATAAACCCACTTTACAATTGTCTGTAGTGGTAAAATCAGGCACGTACTACCGAGACAATACCCAGAAAATAGCCCTAATTTAAAGGTCCAATCGTTACTCCGGCGATGATTCTCACATGCCAAATGAATAGATTAGCAGTCAAATAGTAAAATCGACATTCATTGACTAGAAAACAGATCTAATCCTTTTAATAAAAGTAGATTATGTTTTCTCATGCAACGTATTTCAATTACTTTACTACATCACATTAATCACGCAATGGTAATTAGTTTGATGGTGTAAGGCTTGGGCGTAGTGGGTGCGGAGTCAGGCGCAGGAAGCAGAGAATGCAGGGTAGTGTCTTTAATAAAACGCAACGGCAAACACAAGCCACCCCAACAGCGATCCAGGACGCACACAAAACCAAAAGTGTGCGCCCTGGATCGCTGGAAACACAGGGGACAGGAAAAGGTCGGCGCAAAACAACGCATTAGCACCTCAAAACACATGAGCGTGCAACAACAAGCAAAACACAGATCAAATAATCCCGCACACAGAGCAGGCGGGCCTCCTGGCTAAAATAGCCCAGCTAATCAGCCAAAACAGGTGCAACAGGTGCAAACAATAAACGGAAAGGGGGAAAAGGAATCAGTGGCAGCTAGTAGGTCGGTGACGACGACCGCCAAGCGCCACCCGAACAGGAGGGGGAGCGACCTACGGTAGGAGTCGTGACAGTACCCCCCCCTGACGCGCGGCTCCCGCAGCGCGCCGACACCGGCCTCGAGGGTGACCCGGAAGGCGAGGCGCAGGGCGATCCGGGTGGAGGCGATGGAAATCCCTCAACAGGGCCGGAAGACGTGGGTAAATAGGGCCTCCGCAGTCTGTAGGGCCGTAGGGAGACCGGGCAACGGGAGGAGATGGCAGGACTTAGAAAACCGATCCACAACAACCAGGACCGTAGTGTTCCCCTGAGACGGGGGGAGATCGGTCAGGAAGTCCACTGACAGGTGAGACCACGGCCGTTGTGGAACGGGGAGGGGCTGTAACTTCCCTCACGGAAGGTGCCTAGGAGCCTTACTCTGGGCGCATACCGAACAGGAAGAGACGTAGGCCCTAACGTCCTTTGCCAAGGTGGGCCACCAGTACTTCCCCCTGAGACCCCGCACTGTCTTCGCCACACCAGGATGACCCGAAGAGGGTAGAGTGTGGGCCCACCGAATCAATTGGGACCAGTGGGACACTCTGAAGGCGCAGGTTCCACCCTTAACGCGCGCTCGATGTCCGAGTCCACCTCCCATATCACCGGTGCCACCAGCCTAGAAGCTGGAATGATGGGAGTCGGATCGATGGGCCGGTCCTCTGTGTCATAGAGACGGGACAGCACATTGGCCTTCGCGATCAGGGAGCCTGGTCTATAGGAAATCGTAAACCTGAATCGGGTGAAGAACATGGCCCACCTTGCCTGACGCGGATTCAGTCTCCTAGCTGCCCAGATATACTCCAGGTTCTGAAGGTTGGTCCAGATGAGAAAGGGGTGCTTAGCCCCCTCAAGCCAGTGTCTCCACACCTTCAGGGCTTTTACCACCGCCAACAACTCCCGGTCCCCCACATCATAGTTACGCTCCACCGGACCGAGCTTCTTCGAAAAGAAAGCGCAGGGGCGGAGTTTAGGTGGCGTACCTGAGCGCTGTGATAGCACGGCACCCACCCCAGCTTCGGATGCGTCCACCTCCACTATGAAAGCTAGAGAGGGGTCCGGGTGCGCCAACACGGGTGCATCGGTGAACAGCGCCTTCAACCTCTTGAAGGCTCTGTCCACCTCAGCCGACCACCGCAAACGCACCGGCCCCCCCTTCAGCAGTGAGGTAATGGGAGCCGCTACCTGGCCAAAACCCCGGATAAACCTCCGGTAGTAATTGGAAAATCCTAAGAAACGCTGCACCTCCTTCACCGTGGTTGGAGTCAGCCAATTTCGCGGTCACACTCCATCACCACCCCAGGGCCCTGTCGTTCCACCCCGCCCCAGCAGCCAAGGTCCGGAACTCCAGCGCGAAGTCCTGCGCGCTCCTCGTCTCCTGCCTGAGGTGGAATAGCCGCTCACCGAGTCCGGACCATTGCAGACTGCGTTGGCCCACTCCAGAGCTCGGCCCGTCAGGCAGGAAACGAGGGCACTCACACTCTCCTCTCCCGAGGGAGTAGGTCTCACGGTGGCCAGGTACAACTCGAGCTGGAGCAGAAATCCCTGGCACCCAGCCGCCGCTCCATCATACTCCCTCAGGAGTGCAAGACGAAGCGCGCCGGAGCCGGATGAAGGGGGAGGAGGAGGCGGATTAGTCAGAGGAGCCGGAGGTGGAGAGAGGAGACCACTCCTCTCCCATCGGTCCATTCTCTCCATCATCTGCTCCATCGCCGATCCGATCCAATGGAGAACTGATGTGTGATGGAGAACACGTTCCTCCATCGAGGGTAGGGGGTTGGCAGCTGATCCTGCTGACTCCATTCAGGTTGGTGTGGGATTCTGTAAGGCTTGGGCGTAGTGGGTGCAGAGTCAGGCGCAGGAAGCAGAGAATGCAGGGTAGTGTCTTTAATTAAACACAACGGCAAACACAAGCCACCCCAACAGCGATCCAGGGCGTACACAAAACCAAAAGTGCCCCAAACACAGGGGACAGGAAAAGGTTGGCGCAAAACAACGCACTAGCACCTCAAAACACATGAGCGTGCAACAACAAGCAAAACACAGATCAAATAATCCCGCACACGGAGCAGGCGGGCCTCCTGGCTAAAATAGCCCAGCTAATCAGCCCAACACAAAACAGGTGCAAACAATAAACGGAAAGGGGGAAAAAGAATCAGTGGCAGCTAGTAGGCCGGTGACGACGACCGCCGAGCCACCCGAACAGGAGTGGGAGCGACCTACGGTAGGAGTCGTGACAGATGGATACCCTAGGCTTTGTACGACATAAATTACGTCGAGATTCCATCTTAATTCGCTCTAACCTTATGGAAAACGGTTTATTCAATAAATCCAGCAACTCCTCAAAAATACAACCGTTTCAGACCTTAAGGGCAGTTTTATTTCAAATGTAGTACCCAGAACGAAAAAATCCAATAAGTATTTTATAGATACATATTTAGGGTAAATTAACCAAAAGTGGACACACTCCAATCAGTTTCTAGAGCACAATTTCCCAGAAATTTTAGACAGTTTAATAGTGCTTAAAACCTCATCTTTATCAAATGATCCATTAAAGATACCAACTCAAAACCTACGTACGTCTACGAATGGGTGGTTTAAACGTTATCTAATTATATTCTCAGCATTACTTTATCAAATCTCTAGTAATCGATTATACACACATACAATTTATCATATTTTCATATATTCACAGAATCCATATAAAACGTTAGAAATTCTTAGGTACTCACACAGAACTTTAAGGATCACCCACACAGGATTGGTCAGATGCTCACACAGAACTGGTCAGATGTCCACACAGAACACCAGAACATAATTGAAAGGTTACCCACACAGAGTCAACCTACCCCGCTCACACAGAACACTCCTACAAAGATTACCTAGTGGTCCCAAAATAAAATACTCACACAGAGTAACCCAGGGCATACCTGGCTAGCACATTTAAAATAATTGGAATTCACGACCTCTGAGGGACACTTAGACAGTCACACAGACACTTTCAGAATGAGTTCCTTCTTCCAATAGGGCTTCACCAAGTACCGTGTTTCACACAGAACACACAGTCACCCTGGCCCCTCACCCCCACAGACCGCACCAATCCCCACTGTGATCAATTCAGTGTCGGGACGGCTCTAGGTCGCCCGCAACCGACCAGTGGCAGAGTATCTTTGAGTCCGCAAACTCTCAGATTACTCTCCTCTGACTCGGCCCTGCTTACGCCTCCAAGGTGCCCCCCTCACAAAGGAATACACACTCAGAGCTCACGTAACAGAGGCTTTTCTAAAAACTCAACTTCAAGTGTGGTTTGCTCACCACTTTCTTAAAAAACTAAGTTCGAGATGTGGTATCCACTCGGCTCGCTGCCTGTCAGATCAAAGGTGGGTCCATCTGCTTCGTTCCCGAAGTGTGGTTTCCCTGAGATCCCAAGTTTGAGGGATCCCTTGTGCACGATTTGCCCAGATTGTCAGGAGTGGTAACCAAGTGAAGATTCACATCCCATCCCGGTCGCCAAATGTGGTGGCTAATTTCTGCATTACCAAATGAGGAGAGTTACAAACTTCACACACCAGTCAGAGTTATACTTAAACTACATCTTTAATAATAAGAGCTTTGCAATAGCACTTGACTTTCAATGATGCGCCATTGAAAGTGACAACACAAAAGTACAAAGATCTTTTATAGCCAAGATACACCCCTCTCAACCTACATGACGAACCACAGATCTTAGGAACAGTTCTTAAAGAAAGACTTTCACTTGAGAGAGGAGTATCCCATAGCCAGATAGCATTCGCTATAAATTATCGTTCAGTTTGGTTCCTAAGACGAGGTTCTAATCTCGTTCCTGGTACTTCATAGCACAAAAACATTACCTCATGTTATTCTGGAATGCTCTTTAGGTTTTATCACCCAAAGACATCGTAAATCTCCTCTGTCAGTGCTATCTCATAGAGGCCCATCCTCAGTAAAACACACACAATAGTTAACAAAATACTCTATTATGTCGAATAAAACAACCATTATAATACAATACAAGCATTATAACATAATCTTGCAATTTTCCACGACACCCTTTCCTTGATATGCAGGGGATTAAGGGTTGTTGTGAGCAGTGGAGAATTTCGAAAGCGGACCCACTTTGCCTGGCTGGACTGTAAGTAGCCAATGCAATTAGTCTGAAATGTAATTTGATATATTCAGTGCATTCGGAAAGTACTGAGTAAAGGCTCTCAATACTTAAGTAAATGTGATATTTCAGTGTTTTATTTGTAATTAATTTGCAAACATTTTAAAAAAAACTGTTTTTGCTCTGTGATTTTGGGGTATTGTGTGTAGAAAAGAATAATTCAAGTCATGGGATCTGAATACTTTCCGAATGCACTGTAGGTACCAATCAACACATTTCTTGCTATATTGTTCAGTATTATTCAATGTTTTAGACAATATCAATAATGACCGTAAAAGAATGTAGAACAGAAACGACATCTGTTTTTATGAAGCCCTTGTGGCTCAGGCAGCAGAGCAACAGTGGCATGAAAAAGTTACAGCACAGTTGATTGATTCAAGAATGGAATTTTCCATCATCTCCCTGTTTCATGTATCATGTCATCTTAGGCAGTATTCTAATTATAAGCGTGTTCATTTTAGTAATGTTATGTTCTCCCTGATTCTCCCTCTGTTTCTTGATACAGGCGTGGTGAACGTCGGGAGCATGCTACAGACGTTTGAAGTGTTGATGTGTATTAACTGCAATGAGTACTTCAAAGACATTGTGGGGTACACAGGGAATTGGAAACGTGGAGTTCTCCGGGGGGTATTTCACATACCCATCCTTTCCTGGATGGTGCTCAGGCTGGCAGTTTTAGGTACTGGGTAAAGAGCAGGGGGTGGGGGTCTGTTATGTCTGTGACAGAGGGGTGGAAGAGAAGGAGGGGGGTATATTCGTTACATATAGGTGATTGCGGGGGGGGGGGCTGCGTGGGTACTGAAGAAAGAGAGAGAAACTCCATGAGGGACTATATGAAAACCACACCAAAGAACAAAACACTGCACAATACATACCTACTGAACAGTTTGTTCAATCAATTACACAATGCATACTAATTACAATTGAACATGATAGACACAGTGTACATTTGTTTTTGTGTGATTGTTAGACTACATGCAGGAGATTACTGGTTGACCGATCAAATCAATCAATCAATCGCATTTTATTTGTCACATGCACCAAATACAACAGGTGTACAGTACACATCAGACGAGTCCCAAGACGCTTGTGGGGGTAGTAGAGCAAAACGGAGTACACCATTGTGTCCGTGAGAGTCTCATGTTTCCAGAGATGGGTATAATAATAGTTGAATAGTTTGTAGGCCAAACCGTTCGGATGCTACAGACATGTGAGAAGACCGATTGTCGGGAGGTCTCATGGCCTGACAAACACCGCTCTAGCTCTGTCACCGCAGACGCGGAAGTGACACATAGGCGAATGCGGTGGATATCTCTAGCTTAAATTTACAGATTTTTATTTGTATTTTTTTAATGCTAATTGATTTCCAGTACATCGACCTTAGGGGGTTTATAAAAGTACAACATTTGCAAGTAAAAAAAGGAAATAGTAAAACAAAATATGAATAACAAGGCTATACTGTATATATACACTGAACAAGAATATAAAACGCAACATGCAACAATTTCAAAGATTTTACTGAGTTACAGTTCATATAAGGAAATCAGTCAATTGAAATACATTAATTCGACCCTAATCTATGGATTTCACATGACTGGGCAGGGGCACTGCCATGGGTGGGCCTGGGAGGGCATATGCCCACTAACTTGGGAGTCAGGCCCTCCCACTGCGGAGCCAGGCCCAGCCAATCAGAATTAGTTTTTCCCCACAAAAGGGTTTTATTACAGACAGCTTTATTAATCCTCAGTTTCATCAGCTGGCTGGTCTCAGACGATCCCGCAGGTGAAGGAGCTGTGTTATTGTGTTACTTTTTATTTGTACTTTTTATTTTAGCCTACTTGGTAAATATTTTCTTCTTCTTGAACTGCACTGTTGGTTAAGGGCTTGTAAGCAAGCATTTCACGGTAAAGTCTACACTTGTTGTATTCGGCGCATGTGGCAAATAAAGTTTGATTTGATTTGATTTGGATGTGGAGGTCCTGGGCTGACACCTATCTGCTGCCTTTGACACTGTGAACCACCAGATCCTCCTTTCCACCCTCTCCGAGCTGGGCATCTCCGGTGCGGCCCATGCTTGGATTGCGTCCTACCTGACAGGTCGCTCCTACCAGGTGGCGTGGCGAGAATCTGTCTCCGCACCACGTGCTCTCACCACTGGTGTCCCCCAGGGCTCTGTTCTAGGCCCTCTCCTATTCTCGCTATACACCAAGTTACTTGGCTCTGTCATATCCTCACATGGTCTCTCCTATCATTGCTATGCAAACGACACTCAATTAATCTTCTCCTTTCCCCCTTCTGATAACCAGGTGGCGAATCGCATCTCTGCATGTCTGGCAGACATATCAGTGTGGATGACGGATCACCACCTCAAGCTGAACCTCGGCAAGACGGAGCTGCTTTTCCTCCCGGGGAAGGACTGCCCGTTCCATGATCTCGCCATCACGGTTGACAACTCCATTGTGTCCTCCTCCCAGAGTGCTAAGAACCTTGGCGTGACCCTGGACAACACCCTGTCGTTCTCCACTAACATCAAGGCGGTGACCCGATCCTGTAGGTTCATGCTCTACAACATTCGCAGAGTACGACCCTGCCTCACACAGGAAGCGGCGCAGGTCCTAATCCAGGCACTTGTCATCTCCCGTCTGGATTACTGCAACTCGCTGTTGGCTGGGCTCCCTGCCTGTGCCATTAAACCCCTACAACTCATCCAGAACGCCGCAGCCCGTCTGGTGTTCAACCTTCCCAAGTTCTCTCACGTCACCCCGCTCCTCCGCTCTCTCCACTGGCTTCCAGTTGAAGCTCGCATCCGCTACAAGACCATGGTGCTCGCCTACGGAGCTGTGAGGGGAACGGCACCTCCGTACCTTCAGGCTCTGATCAGTCCCTACACCCAAACGAGGGCACTGCGCTCATCCACCTCTGGCCTACCTGGCCTACCTCTGAGGAAGCACAGTTCCCACTCAGCCCAGTCAAAACTGTTCGCTGCTCTGGCACCCCAATTGTGGAACAAGCTCCCTCACGACGCCAGGACAGCGGAGTCAATCACCACCTTCCGGAGACACCTGAAACCCCACCTCTTTAAGGAATACCTGGGATAGGACAAAGTAATCCTTCTACCCCCCCCCCTAAAAGATTTAGATGCACTATTGTAAAGTGGTTGTTCCACTGGATATCATAAGGTGAATGCACCAATTTGTAAGTCGCTCTGGATAAGAGCGTCTTCTAAATGACTTAAATGTTAAATGTAAATGTAATGGTTCGACATGGTCTGCGGTTGTGAGGCCCGGTTGGACGTACTACCAAATTCTCTAAAACGATGTTAGAGGCGGCTTATGGTAGAGAAATGAACATTAAATTCTCTGGCAACAGCTCTGGTGGACATTCCTGCAGTCAGCATGCCAATTGCACAATCCCTTAAAACTTGAGACATCTGTGGCATTGTGTTCTGTGACAAAACGTCACATTTTAGAGTGGCCTTTTATTGTCCACAAACAAGGTACACCTGTGTAATGATCATGCTGTTTAATCAGCTTCTTGACATGCCACACCTGTCAGGTGGGTGGATTATCTTGGCAAAGCAGAAATGCTCACTAACAGGGATGTAAAGAAATGTGTGCACAAAATTGGAGAGAAATAAGCTTTTTGGGGGTACAGAACACTTCTGGGATCTTTTATTTTAGCTTGTGAAACATCGGACCAACACTTTACATGTTGCGTTTATATTTTTGTTCAGTATACAAGGAGTACCTGTACCAAGTCAGTGTACTGGCAGTTGACTTGATGAGGTAATATGTACATGTAGGTAAGGGTAAATTGCAAATACTCCGGGTAGCCAGTTGACTAACTTTTTCAGCAGTCTTATGAGATGGCAATCTTGCAAATTTATTTTGGATGATGTGTAATTTGTGTAGGTAGGAAGCATATGTACTGGCCCACACAATATTGCAGCAAATTAGATATTTGAAATTAAATTTAGTATAGAGTTAGAGTTTGATGATAACAATGGACTTAATCACTTTACTGCAGACAAAGCACTTTCAGACTCCTATGTATGCTGCTTTACCATTTTAGGATTTATGTGTTAAGTATTACCTGTACACAGGGTTGGGTAAGTTAGTTACCTAGTAACTAATCTGTTAGTTACTAGTTACCTGTTCAAAATTTTAATCAGTAACGTAATGTAATTTCCCCTTAAGAGGTATTAGAAGAAGACAAAAATGTATGCAGGATAAATCAATGTTAAAGTTTACATAACTGGCCATATATGGATGTTAAATTTTACTTTATGGGTAGGTTATGTAGGCTTATTCTAACCCATCGCTTTATCCATATAATAATACGATTTAATTAGATTAAAAACCAATGTCTATCAGAATTCCAGTCATTCCAATAAATGTTATACCCCTTGATCTTCAAGAATAAGACTTGGAAATATAGAAGTATAGATTAGCCAAATTGTTTTACCTGAGGATAACCCCAAAACTAAGGATTTATTAGCCAGCCCTACTATGCTGTTTATGATTTTGTTGTCATGGAGGACTGATTGGACTCATTCGAGTTGAAAAATAAATGCTGCGCTCATGGAATGGGATGCTTTGAGCACTACTGAAAAGTGCTATCTACAGTTGAGGTCAGAAGTTTACATACACTTAGGTTGGAGTCATTAAAATTCGTTTTTCAAACACTCCACAAATTTCTTGTTAACAAACTATAGTTTTGGCATGTCATTTTTCCAACAATTGTTTACAGACAGAGTATTTCACTTATAATTCACTGTATCACAATTCCAGTGGGTCAGGAGTTAACATACACTAAGTTGAGTGTGCCTTTAAACAGCTTGGAAAATTCCAGAAAATTATGTTATGTCTTTAGAAGCTTCTGATAGGCTAACTGACATCATTTGAGTCAATTGGAGGTGTATCTGTGAATGTATTTCAAGACCTACCTTCAAACTCAGTGCCACTTTGCTTGACATCATGGGAAAATCAAATGAAATCAGCCAAGACCTCAGAAAAAAAATTGTAGACCTCCACAAGTCCAATTGTAGACCTACACAAGTCTGGTTCATCATTGGGAGCAATTTCCAAACGCCTGAAGGTACCATGTTCATCTGTACAAACAATAGTACGCAAGTATAAACACCATGGGACCACGCAGCCGTCATGCCACTCAGGAAGGAGACGTGTTCTGTCTCCTGGAGATGAACGTACTTTGGTGCGAAAAGGGCAAATCAATCCCAGAACAACAGCAAAGGACCTTGTGAAGATGCTGGAGGAAACAGGTACAAAAGTATCTATATCCACAGTAAAATGAGTCCTATATCGACATAACCTGAAAGGCCGCTCAGCAAGGAAGAAGCCACTGCTCCAAAACCGCCATAAAAAAGCCAGACTACGGTTTGCAACTGCACATGGGGACAAAGATCGCAGTTTTTGGAGAAATGTCCTCTGGTCTGATGAAACAAAAATAGAACTATTTGGCCATAATGACCATCGTTATGTTTGGAGGAAAAAGGGGGAGGCTTGCAAGCCGAAGAACACCATCCCAACCGTGAAGCACGGGGGTGCTTTGCTGCATGAGGGACTGGTACTTTTCAGAAAATAGATGGCATCATGAGGAAAGAAAATGATGTGGATATATTGAAGCAGTCAGGAAGTTAAAGCTTGGTTGCAAATGGGTCTTCCCAATGGACAATGACCGCAAGCACACTTCCAAAGTTGTGGCAAAATGGCTTAAGGACAACAAAGTCAAGGTATTGGAGTGGCCATCACAAAGCCCTGACCTCAATCCTATAGAAAATTTGTGGGCAGAACTGAAAAAGCGTGTGTGAGCAAGGAGGCCTACAAACGAATAGTTCAAAATTCACCCAACTTATTGTGAGAAGCTTGTGGAAGGCTACCCGAAATGTTTGACACAAGTTAAACAATTTAAAGGCAATGCTACCAAATAGTAATTTAGTTTATGTAAACTTATGACCCACTGGGAATGTGATGAAAGAAATAAAAGTTGAAATAAATCATTCTCTCTACTATTATTCTGACATATATTCTGACACTATTCGTTTCACATTCTTAAAATAAAGTGGTGATCCTAACTGACCTAAGACAGGGAATTTTTACTAGGATTAAATTTCAGGAATTGTGAAAAACTGAGTTCAAATGTATTTGGCTAAGGTGTATGTAAACTTCTGACTTCAACTGTACATGTAAAAAATTAATGCCATATGCTGCATTTGCTATAGGCCTATTGTTTACCTTTTTGTTGGTGACACTTTGATATCTTGATAATATGCAGCTGTTTAAAGGACAAATCCACAGATGAAACAATAACAAAAACGGCCGCCATGCCTCTGTTTTGGTAAAAAGCTGAGGGATGGGCCTGGAGAAATGTAACCATTCTCAGTTTAATAGACAGTGCTATGGATGTAAGGACTGACCATCCATGATATCAAAATGATTGTTTTAACCATGTTATGAGGCTATAAGGTGTTTGTTTATATTTACAATGTTTACAAACATTGGTGTAAAACAAGCTTACATTTTGGGTTCTCATGGAGTGTGACAGTTGAACTGAGCTCATGAAGCATTTATAAGTTATATTCTTCAGGAATCAATGGATATATACAGGGTTTTTTCTTTATTTTGACTATTTTCTACATTGTAGAATAATAGTGAAGACATCAAAACTATGAAATAACACATATGGAATCATGTAGTAACCAAAAAAGTGTTAAACAAATCAAATTCTTCAAACAGCTTTGCACACTCTTGGCATTCTCTCAACCAGCTTCATGAGGAAGTCACCTGGAATGCATTTCAAATAACAGGTGTGCCTTTAAAGTTAATTTGTGGTATTTCTTTCCTTTTTTTATATAATGTAACCTTTATTTAACTAGGCAAGTCAGTTAAGAACAAATTCTTATTTACAATGATGGCCTACCAGGGAACAGTGGGTTAACTGCCTTGTTCAGGGGCAGAACAACAGATTTTTACCTTGTCAGCTCAGGGATTCGAGGCTCTAACCACTAAGCTACCTGCAGCCTTGCTTTCTGGTTGGCTGGCATGTTTCACCATCCAACTATTTCAGATCTACAGGAGGGCAAGTTTCACCATGGCACCACTTTTAAATGGCACGGCCAACACCGTTCAATCAAGAGCTTCTAACCTATAGCAGAGCGCTTTCGATACCCACTACTCCGAGACCAGTCCGGGACGCAGCTACCTACACTTGAATAAAACTGCTGGACGTAATGACAAGACACTTCAAAAAAGAAAACAACTTTTCCTCCCACCTATCTGTTTCATGTCTCAGGTAGCCCGCGAAAGTCAAGCAATTGACTAATATTTGCCATATTCTAATAATTCTCATGTGCCAACGTATTGTCAAGCTCTGTGCCATGGTGAAACTTGCACTCCTGTAGATCTGAAATAATTGGATGGTGAAACTTGCCAGCCAACCAGAAAATCAAGGCGAAGCAATTCAGGCGTTCTTGAAAGTCAGGAAAATCCTTGTCATGCAAAGAAACATTTTTATTGTTGAAAAAATGTATTTTGCAAGCAGTAGGCATTTAGAATGAAATGTGAAGTGGAGCTTATAGTTATGTCATGACATCACTTGCCCTGCATACCTTCAAAAGTATTCGGCAATAATTTGTTCGAAAACACAGTTTCCATAATTTCTCTCAATAAAGAAAGTTAGACAAAAGAAGAATCCACCCTTATCAAACGGATTAAACTGTCGTTGATCTTTAGAAAACAACTCCTGTATCTGCCGTTCCCATAAAAAATTTTTGGCGACATTGCTTTTGTAGAATTAACCTGAGTCAATGGAATCCTGCCTATAGAAACACCATGTGCTCGAACGCGCCCCATTTGCCCTTCAATATTCTGAACAGGAAATTAACAGAAGCCTCTTCAATAAGCGAGGAATAAAATATAATCATTCATTTCTGACGATCTACCTTAACATTTCAATTGCTAAACATGATCACATTACAGAGGTAACTTCTGATTGTCACATACATGACAAGAAAGTGTAACATTTTACTTGGAGATGCACAAAAATAGGTTTTGGTGCCAACAATATGCTATATGCCGACGCGCTTCTTTTGCTATAGTGCTATAGGCGTCACTACAGGGCGGCGCACAATTGGCCCCGCGTCGTGATCGGGGTTGGCCGTCATTGTAAATAATAATTTGGATTTAACTGACATGCCTAGTTAAAAAAAAATGTTAAAAAAGAGTACGTAAATCGTCAGTGTCTGGTTATTAATAATTTATTGTAGATGAGAACATGGGACGATCATCAGCGTGTCTGTCTGCCTGCGTACTCCTCAAATCATTTTCGGCCTGAACTTTACAGCCCCGAAAAGACGGTCCCAACCAATTAGAAGAAATCGGTAAAAAATCACTCACGTTCTTTTCGTCTAATTCCTCCCCCTTCATCCAATGAGCATACATCTCTTTCTCAATCGTGCGAATTATGTGTAATTTCCATATAAATGAGCTTTATTAAAAAAGGGAGACTTTCTTATTTAACGAGGCTCATTTGGAATTCTGTATTTAATAAGACATGTAATCCTAGACTCGCTCACTAATAGCCAACGATTAGCAGGGCTGTAGTATCAATGGTGTGTGTGAGTGTGAGTGCAGGGGCAGAAGTAGTGACATGAAGGCCCCAGGGATTTAAAGTAAAGTTTTAATGTCCAGGGAAACATTAAATGCTTTTCTTCCAACTCCAAACCCCAAAATGCAGTAATCAAAATCAATGTAGCACAAAAAAACAACATAAGGTAGAACAAAAATACACAAGAAATAAAAATACGAAATAAGAACACAAGAAAGTAAAACGCTATATATATGTAATTTATACTGAACAAAAAAATAAACGGAACAAGTGTTGGTTTCATGAGCTGAAATAAAAGAGCCTAGAAAATTTCCATACCCACAAAAAGCTTATTTCTCTCAAATGTTGTACACAAATTTGTTTTCATCCCTGTTAGTGAGCATTTCTCCTTTACCAAGATAATCCATCCACCTGACAGGTGTGGCATATCAAGAAGCTGATTAAACACCATGATCATTACATACGTGCAGGGCCCCCGCCAGGGATTTTGGGCCCCACCACCATAGGCCACATCAAGCCTGCACAATTGCTGTAACCACACACCTCCAGAACCCAATCCACCCATTCAAGGGTCCCATGTTTACTGTACGATACTTACTGACAGTGAGCTGTGAAAATATAACACTGTGCAGACATTCATGCAACATTCTGCATATTGTGGAATTCACTATTTGATGCAAGACTAATGACTATAAGAAATGTGCTAAAGGCCATCTTTTACAGTCTACATGCAATTTTAATGGTCAAATTCTTGAATGGAAAATTCTCTTAACATTAATGAATAACTTAAAATAAATATAACTTAAATATACATTAACCTCTTCAATTAAAATAAATGAACATTATCATCTATAGAATGATATAACAAACAAAATAATAAAATCAGCAGCAAATGTTTGAACTAAGTATATACCTATAAAATAAGCAGCTGTGAAAGTGAAAATGGAAAGTGGAAAACAAAATGGAAATGGAAATGAAAAGGCCTGATGGTGGCGCTAGAGGAAAGGTCAAGTGGTCACCAAATCAATAGGTTTCTTCCACTTGGGGTCTTGATTGTGCACAACAAATGTTATGGCAATCCAGCCATTACTTTGAGATGCATCTTGTTCTCAGTCTGTTCTCAGTCTTGTTCTCAGCCTGTGGGCATCATGTGTGTAGTGATTCAATATCCATAGCCATGCCATTTAATAGTTATCACTGGCCCTTGCTCAGCCTTCTTGCTAGCAAAGTCACAGATCAAGTCTTTGAAGTCCAGCTTTCTAACTAACTGACTTTCAATGAACAGCATGGCAAGACTGCAAAGCCTGTCCTGGGACATAGTGGAACTCAAATAGTTTTTTTTCATCAGTTTTAGCTTACTGAAAGCTCTCTCGCCACCAGCAACAGTCACAGGCAGTGTGCAAAATATAGGTAAAACAATGCACACTTCTCCAAAAATGTCTTGAAGCTGCATCTTACAAATTGCATTCATGAGACCAAGAGGGGACAAGTTATGGGGGAAAGTGGCAGCATATACAGTGTTCAGGTGTCTTACTTCCTTTTCAAACAAAAAAAATCGAATCAAATCAAACTTTATTTGTCACACGCGCCTAATACAACAAGTGTAGACTTTACCGTGAAATGCTTACTTACAAGCCCTTAACCAACAGTGCAGTTCAAGAAGAAGAAAATATTTACCAAGTAGACTAAAATAAAAAGTAATCATAAAAAGTAACACAATAAGAATAACAATAACGAGGCTATATACAGGAAGCACCGGTACCGAGTCAGTGTGCGGGGGTACAGGCTAGTTGAGGTAATCTGTACATGTAGGTGGGGGCGAAGTGACTATGCATAGATAACAAACAACAGCGAGTAGCAGCGGTGTATGAAAGAAGGGGGGGGGTCAATGTAAATTGTCCGGTGGCGATTTTATGCATTGTTCAGCAGTCTTATGGCTTGGGGGTAGAAACTGTTGAGGAGCCTTTTGGTCTTAGACTTGGCGCTCCGGTACCGCTTGCCGTGTGGTAGCAGAGAAAACAGTCCATGACTTGGGTGAATGGAGTCTGACAATTTTATGGGCTTTCCTCTGACACCGTCTATTATATAGGTCCTGGGCCATTCGCATTAGCCTCTGTATCGCCTCACGGTCAGATTCCGAGCAGTTGCCATACCGGTCAGTGATGCAACCGGTCAGGATGCTCTCGATGGTGCAGCTGTAGAACCTTTTGAGGATCTGGGGACCCATGCCAAATCTTTTCAGTCTCCTGAGGGGGAAAAGGTTTTGTCGTGCCCTATTCACGACTGTCTTGGTATGTTTGGACCATGATAGTTCGTTGTTGATGTGGACACCAAGGAACTTGAAACTCATTACCCGTTCCACTGCATCCCGCCTTTTCCTGTTGTTCACTATCAGCTGCTTAGTCTTGCTCACATTGAGGGAGAGGGTGTTGCCCTGACACCACACTGCCAGTTCTCTGACCTCCTCCCTATAGGCCGTCTCATCGTTTTCAGTGATCAGGCCTACCACTGTTGTGTCGTCAGCAAACTTAATGATGGTGTTGGAGTCGTGTTTGGCCACGCAGTCGTAGGTGAACAGGGAATACAGGAGGGGACTAAGTACACACCCCTGAGGGGCCCCAGTGTTAAGGATCAGCGTGGCAGACGTGTTGTTGCATACTCTTACCACCTGGGGCCGGCCCGTCAGGAAGTCCAGGATCCAGTTGCAGAGGGAGGTGTTTAGTCCCAGAGTCCTTAGCTTAGTGATGAGCTTCGTGGGCACTATGATGTTGAACTTTGAGTTGTAGTCAGTGAACAGCATTCTCACATAGGTGTTCCTTTTGTCCAGGTGAGAAAGGGCAGTGTGGAGTGCGATTGAGACTGCGTCATCTGTGGATCTGTTGGGGCGGTATGCGAATTGGAGTGGGTCTAGGGTTCCCAGGAGGATGCTGTTGATGTGTGCCATGACCAGCCTTTCAAAGCATTTCATGGCTACCAACGTGAGTGCCACGGGGCAGTAATCATTTAGGCAGGTTACCTTCACTTCCTTCACTTCCTTGGGCACAGGGACTATGCTGGTCTGCTTGAAACATGTAGGTATTACAGACTCGGTCAGGGAGAGGTTGAAAATGTCAGTGAAGACACTTGACAGTTGGTCCATACATGCTTTGAGTACACGTCCTGATAATCCGTCTGGCCTTTGTGAATGTTGACCTATTTAAAGGTTTTGCTCACATCGGCTACCGAGAGCGCTATCACATAGTCATCCAGAACAGCTGGTGCTCTCGTGCATGCTTCAGTGTTGCTTGCCTCGAAGCGAGCATAAAATGCATTTAGCTCATCTGGTAGGCTCGCGTCACTGGGCAGCTCTCCTCTGGGTTTCCTTTTGTAGTTCTTAATAGTTTTCAAGCCCTCCCACATCCGACGAGCTTCAGAGCCGTTGTAGTAGGATTCAATCTTAATCCTGTATTGACGCTTTCTTGTTTGATGGTTCATCTGAGGGCATAGCGGGATTTCTTATAAGAGTCCGGATTAGTCTCCCGCTCCTTGAAAGCGGCAGCTCTAGCCTTTAGCTCGATGTGGATGTTGCCTGTAATCCATGGCTTCTGGTTGGGATATGTATGTACAGTCACTGTGGGGACAACGTCATCGATGCATTTATTGATGAAGCCGATGGCTGAGGTGGTGTATTCCGAAAATGCCATTGGAGGAATCCCGGAACATATTCCAGTCTGTGCAAAACAGTCCTGTAGTGTAGCATCCGCATCATCTGACCACTTCCGTATTGAGCGAGTCACTGGTACTTCTTGCTTTAGTTTTTGCTTGTAAGCAGGAATCAGGAGGGAAGAATTGGTTGGATTTGCCAAATGGAGGGCAGGGGAGAGCTTTCTCTGTGTGTGGAGTAAAGGTGGTCTAGGATTTTTTTCCCCTGGTTGCACATGTGATATGCTGGCAAAAATTTGGTAAAACTGATTTAAGTTTGCCGGCATTAAAGTCCCCGGCCACTAGGAGTGCTGCTTCTGGGTGAGCATTTTCTTCTTTGCTTATGCCCTTATAGAGTTGGTTGAGAGCGGTCTTAGTGCCAGCTTCCCTTTGTGGTGGTAAATAGACGCCTACGAATAATACAGATGAGAACTCTCTTGTTAGATAGTGTGGTCTGCAGCTTATCATAAGGTACTCTACCTCAGGTGAGCAATACCTCGAGACTTCTTTAATATTAGAGATGGCGCACCAGCTGTTATTGACAAAAAGACACACACCCTCACCCCTTGTCTTACCAGAGGTAGCGTCTCTGTTCTGGTGCATGGAAAATCCTATATACTATATTGTCCGTATCTTCGTTCACCCACGTCTCGGTGAAACATAAGATGTTACAGTTTTTAATGTCCCGTTGGTAGGATAATCTTAATTGTAGGTCATACATTTTATCTGCGGCCTCTTTTCCGGTGTCTTTTCTTCACGTAAAAGGCATGGATCTGGGCCTGTTCCAGTGAAAGCAGTATATCCTTCTCGTCGGACTCGTTAAAGGAAAAAGTTTCTTCCAGTCTGCGGTGAGTAATCGCTTTTCTGATGTCCAGAAGTTATTTTCGGTCATAAGAGACGGTAGCAGCAACATTATGTACACAATAAGCTACACAAAAGAAAAAAATACCAAAATAGCACAATTGGTTGGGAGAATGTAAGCTAACAGGTTAATTTCCACCACTGATGGACTACACCCACCTTCCTTTGTGAAAAATTGGGTGACATACTGTCGCCCTTTCTTTTCTCTCTCCTGTCTTTCTTTTCTTTCTTTTCGTTTTTGGAAGCCAGATTTTTCTTTAGGAAGCTGAGACATCATGCTCCACCGGCACTGTTCACTCGCAATTCACTGCTAGCAAGTCACAATCGCGCCTGGTTTGGGGGCAGGACCGAACCATTTCATTTAAATGGGGGGGCAATACAGAGGCTCTCTGGATGTTTAGTTTTTGCCAAAAACAAGAAAAGAAAAATAAACTGTTAGTTTCATTGGTACATTGTAAATACATTTATTTTAATGATGATAGGTTAATAATTTAATAATATTGAAAACATTTTACCTAATGTTCTAATACTTTTTAGGGCCCCTGTCAGTCACAGGCCCTTAGTATTGTCCTAACTCCCCCCCCCCCATAAGGCGCCCCTGCACAGGTGCACCTTGTGACGGGGACAAAAGGCCACTCTAAAATGTTTTGTCACACAATACAATGACACAGATGTCTAACGTTTTGAGGGAACATGCAATTGGCATGCTGACTGCAGGAATGTCCACCAGAGCTGTTGCCAGAGAAAATAATGTTAATTTCTCTACCATAACCCACCTCCAATGTTGTTTTAGAGAGTTTGGCAGTACGTCCAACCGGCCTCACAACCGCAGACCACATGTAACCCTGCCAGCCCATGATCACCACATCCAGCTTCTTGACCTGCCGGATCGTCTAGGCCAGCCACCTGGACAGCTGAATGAACTGTGGATTTGCACAACCGAAGAATTTCTGCACAAACTGTCAGAAACTGTTTTAGGGAAGCTCATCTAGGTGCTCGTCGCCATCACCAGGGTCTTGACCTGACTGCAGTTCGGCTTCGTAACCGATTTCAGTGGGAAAATGCTCACCTTCGATAGCCATGGGCACGCTGGAGAAGTGTGCTTTTCACAGATGAATCCCTGTTTCAATTGTACCGGGCAGATGGCAGACAGCGTGTGTATGGCGTCATGTGGGCGAGTGGTTTGCTTATGTCAAGGTTGTGAACAGAGTGCCCCATGGTGGTGGTGGGGTTATGTTATGGCAATGCATAAGCTACGAACGACGAACACAATTGCATTTTATCGATGGCAATTTGAAAGCACAGAGATACTGTGATGAGATCCTGAAGCCCATTGTCGTGCCATTCATCCGCCGCCATCACGTTTCAGCATGATAATGCACAGCTCCATGTCGCAAGGATCTGTACACAATTCCTGGAAGGTGAAAATGTCCCAGTTCTTCCATGGCCTGCATACTCACCAGACATGTCAAACACTGAGCATGTTTGGGATGCTCTGGATCGACGTGTACGACAGCGTGTTACAGTTCCTGCCGATATCCAGCAACTTTGCACAGTCAATGAATAGACGTGGGACAACATTCCACAGGCCACAATCAAAGCCGGATCAATTCTATGCTAAGAAGATGTGTCGCACTGCATGAGGAAAATGGTGGTCACACCAGATACTGTCTGGTTTTCTTGAAAAAATGTATTAAAATAATTCATATCTATCTCGAACTTACGAACCTGATGGTGAACTTGATAAGAAAGGTAACATGCACATATTAATGTGTCACGTCCTGGCCAGTATATAAGGTTAATTGTTTTGTAGTTTGGTCAGGGCGTGACAGAGGGTATTTGTTTTATGTGGTTCAGGGTGGTGTGTTTGTTCAAAGGTGGGTGATTGTTCTGTGTTCAGCCCTAGGCTTTGCCAGACTGTTTTGTTGTTCGTTCGTTTTCGTGGTTTGTTTGTTTTGGAGTGTTCTTTTGATTGTTAAATAAAAGTCAAAATGAGCATACACGTACCTGCTGCGTATTGGTCTACCTTTTCCGATGACGATTTCGCACTATCGTCGGAAGACGAAGACGACAACTGTGACAGAATCACCCACCACCAAAGGACCAAGCAGCAGGAGAACAGCATGGATGGATGGACGTGGGCGGATTTAAGGATGTTCGTGTCCAGGGCTATGGAAGAGTTAAGGGAACCCGAGAGGCAGCCCCAAGAATTTTTTTGGGGGGGGCACAAGGGCTGTGAAGAGGGGCAAGGATGGAGCCCCAGGCCAGCTCCCCGCACTAGCCCTGAGGTACGTGTCTCCAATCTGGTACGCCCAGTACCAGCACCCCGCACCAAGCCCAAGGTGCGTGTCCCCAGCCCCGCCAGTCAACAGTCGTCGGAGCTGCCCGCCAGTCAACAGTCGTCGGAGCTGCCCGCCAGTCAACAGTCGTCGGAGCTGCCCGCCAGTCAACAGTCGTCGGAGCTGCCCGTCAGTCAACAGTCGTCGGAGCTGCCCGTCAGTCAACAGTCGTCGGAGCTGCCCGTCAGTCAACAGTCGTCGGAGCTGCCCGCCAGTCAACAGTCGCCGGAGTGGTCAGACTGCGCTGAACTGCCGGACTGGCCAGACTGCGCTGAACTGCCGGAGTGGCCAGACTGCGCTGAACTGCCGGAGTGGCCAGACTGCGCTGAACTGCCGGAGTGGCCAGACTGCGCTGAACTGCCGGAGTGGCCAGACTGCCCTGAACTGCCGGAGTGGCCAGACTGCCCTGAACTGCCGGAGTGGCCAGACTGCCCTGAACTGCCGGAGTGGCCAGACTGCCCCGAGTTGCCAGACTGCCCAGACTGCCCCGAGTTGCCAGACTGCCCTGACTGTCCCGAGTTGCCAGACTGCCCTGACTGTCCCGAGCTGCCAGATTGCCCAGACAGCCTGGAACGGCCTGAGCCGGAGCCACCTCCAAAAAATAGGTGGGTTGGGGAGGGGGGGTGTAGCACAGTGCCGTCGTTGACGGCAGCCACCCTCCCTTCCCTCCCTTTAGTAAGGAGGAATTTTTCTTTTGGGTATTGTTTGGGGGTATTTTTTTTTTTTTTTTTAAGGTGCTTCCGGGGTAGCACCTTTAAGGGGGGGGTACTGTCACGTCCTGGCCAGTATATAAGGTTAATTGTTTTGTAGTTTGGTCAGGGCGTGACAGAGGGTATTTGTTTTATGTGGTTCAGGGTGGTGTGTTTGTTCAAAGGTGGGTGATTGTTCTGTGTTCAGCCCTAGGCTTTGCCAGACTGTTTTGTGGTTCGTTCGTTTTCGTGGTTTGTTTGTTTTGGAGTGTTCTTTTGATTGTTAAATAAAAGTCAAAATGAGCATACACGTACCTGCTGCGTATTGGTCTACCTTTTCCGATGACGATTTCGCACTATCGTCGGAAGACGAAGACGACAACCGTGACATAATGTGATTATTGTGGATAGTCAGGTCAATGTAATAAAACAATAAAAAAAAAACATTTATGTCTTTTACAAAAAGAACGTTTTCCCTAAATGGCCACATCTGAAATGGGACTTTGATCAATTCTGAAAGTTGGCAATCAAAGTAAACGTTCTACCACAGTGACCATGTTATTTTTGCGAAGACTATTTGATTCTGACTTCAGACATATAAAGTTTGTATGTGGTAACTGTTTATAAGATGCATACTTTCAGTTTCTCCGAACTCACTTCACTCGCAGTGTTGCAAAATAAATTTACACGTACATGTTATTCAATCTTGCACCCACATTGCTCGCGCGTGCCAACGAGCGTTTGCGTTGCCAAGTGTTAAAATAGAAGTCAGTTCTATTTGTGATGCTGAATGCGGTGCAAGTCCTGCCTCTCCCATCTCCTCATTGGTTTATAGAAGCAGATACCCACGTGCCATCTCCTCATTGGTTATACCCACGTGGGTGATTGAAAGCTGAACTGAGGTCGGTCGGTCGTGGTAATACACCTATGAAAGTTAGATGCCAATCGCCATATAAAGTACAAAGAAGAAAAAGCCTGGAAGGAGGAGAGATGACTAGAAACGATTTGGTTGACCGTTTTATGTGTGGATTAATTGTTGAAGTAGAGGATGTGCATTTCAGGTAAAATAACAACTCGCCATTTATATCCCAGGACAAATTAGCTAGCAACAGCAAGCTGGATAAATAGGACGAATTAGCTAGCAACTGCAAGCTAGCTAGCTAAATTGCCATAAATGTTTAATGCTGATATTTCAACCTGCGTGTCGTGATCGCGTTTGGTGTAGGGGGGGACAAAATCAATTTGCACACGATGGAGCACACGCGCGTCCGGTTTGGGTATGGTGTAAGAGGGAAAATTGCGTTACCCCGTTACCTGGCACATGCCCAGATCAAATACCCCACTTTTATGCTGATTAAGCTGTTTAATCAGCATTTCAGTTGGATCTTGTGTGCAATTGACTAATAAAGGGATCTTAATCTGTGTGTCTCAGTGATACGGTCATAAAAAAAAGGTGTCCCCATAGGAGAACCCTTTGGAGAATCCTTTCAACAGAGGTTTCTACATGGAGCCCAAAAGCGTATACCTGGAACCAAAAAAAGATTCTTCAAAGGGTTCTCCTATGGGGACAGCCAAACAACCATGTTAGGTTCTAGATAGTGCCTTTTATTCTAACATGCTGACCACGCTGCTCGCGTTACATGCGCGGGCGTTGCATAATAAATGTACATATACATGTTACTCAATCATTGCATCCAAACTGCTCGTAAGCATCAATTAGCGTCGTCGTAGGCGCAAATAGTAGAACTTGGTTCTATTTGTGATGCTGCATGTCCCGCCTCTCCCATCTCCTCATTGGTTTTTAGGACCATATACCCACGTGGGTGATTGAAAGATGAACTGACATCCACACTCCAGTCCAGTTGGTGGTGATAATGCACCTTAAATTTGGTTGCCAACCCGCCATATAAAGTCCAAAGAAGAAGAAGAAGCCTGAAGGAGGAGAGATGACTAGAATCTAACTCAGATTACCAATTTATCTGTGGATTAATTGTCAGAGTAGAGGACCTTGTGCACTTCAGGTAAAATAAAAACCCAATGTTTGTATCCCAGGACAAATTAGCTAGCAACAGCAAGCTTACTAGCTAAATTTCCTTAAATGTTACATGCGTTTTGACCTGTCCCCAAATTAATATAGTTGGTTCAGAGTATGTTTTGATATTTCAACCTGTGTGTCCTGATCACAAAATCAACATGCGCACGCGGACGAACGTGCCTGGTCTAGTCAGCATGTAAGAGTGGATCACTATGGGAACAGCCGAGAACCCTTTTGGAACTATTTTGTGTATACCGGCTGTATTTCTGTATTTTGAAAGTTCTATATCTTGAAACCTTGATTGCTGACATGCAAAAGATTTTGGGACTATATCAACAATGGACTAATGAAACAAATACCAAGAGATCATTCTGGGGTGGAATTTTCCTTTAAGGCTCCAGTGTGCCGTGAGGATGGGGATGTGGCGAATCAGTGTCCAGCCAGCAAGCCAATGGGAGAGAGAGAATAAGGGAGAACTATAATTAAGGAGGAGAGGAGAACAGAAAGGTGGGTGGAAGGTAGGTAGGCAGGCAGGGATAGAATAACTGTGAGGAGGGAGAAAGAGAGAGGTTATTTATCATGTAACCAACCACAGTAAAGGAGAAGAAATTAGGGGGTGGAAAGAAGGGGAAGGACTGAACGAGTTTAGTTGAGGGAAGAGAGGGAAAAGAGAAGGGAGGGGTGGGAGCATGGCAGTGCTCTGAATCTAGGACACCGCCACTCCAAAACTGCATGAGCAACTCTCCTTAATCTAGAGCTTACATTACATTATGACTATGTGTGTGTGTGCGTGTGCACGAGCGTGCCTTCGTGCACGTGTGTGTGTGTCAGTGGCGTAGGCAGAAATCCATTGATGACAGGGCCAGCAAAAATGTAGGTTGGCCAAAATGTGGGCACTCAAATCATCATTCTTAGTCGAGATCACTTTTTGAGTCAAAATGCATGCCAAGTGCAATTCTCCGCTGGGCGCTGGGATCAAGTGGGCCTACAATGTATTGTGTGATTTCAATTAAATGATCAATAGACTGATTGTAGGGCCTAACTATAGTGCATGGGAGGAGAAACACAGGCTAAAGTTATATTTCCAATTATAAACTTGGTGGTTCAAGTCCTGAATGCTGATTGGCTGACAGCCGTGGTATATCAGACCATATACCATATTTTTAAGGCACCTCGGGGGTTTGTGGTATATCGCCAATATACCACGTCTAAGGGCTGTATCCAGGCACTCCGCTTTAAATATAGTTTCTCTGCATTTGCCTATTTCCATATAAAAGAAGAGATCTGTTTTTCTCCAGGTATTGTAATTAATGTAGAGTCCCTTATATTTCAAAACTCGAGTCTCAAGCTAAGCTATATGATGAAACGTAATAGATCAGTTGTTGTAGCCTGTTACTTGTGAGGCACATCGGAGCATAAATTGAAATAACTTGTTTTTTTTATGTCACTGGACTGATAATCATGTCTCAGCGGAGGGAGGGAGAGCCTTTGCGTTCAAGTGGAGAAACATGTTCCATGATTTCTAAAAGTGTTGAAATAAAACATTGTTGTAGTGCTGATCATTGTCTCAATGTACTGAAACTGTCTTTAAGGCCCTCGATTAGGTCAATGCAATCAGTGATTGATATAGAGAGGGACTTGAGGCCCTTCATGGCAAAATCACTGTCTCTTGAAATACATTTTTAAAGTGAGCTTTGTTTGGCAATTTTACTTGTTTTTGCTAGCCAAGCTGGCTAGTGAGTCTTAACTACCTTGCTAACGGTGAGTAGCCTACACAGTGTAGCTTAGCCTACACAGTGTAGCTTAGCCTACACAGTGTAGCTTAGCCTACACAGCGATAGCACATAGTATCAGTGCGAAGTGACACTTGCCAAGACCTGCCCATTATTTTGAAATTGATAAGCTGATTGTTTTTTTGTTTTTTTTATTGTTTTTTCCGGGTAAATAATCGAGCATAATTCAATTCGTCGGCGCATGGACTCTACAGGGTATTGAAAGCGTTCCATAGGGAGGTTGGTCCATGTTGACTCCAATGCTTCCCACAGTTGTGTCAAGTTGGCTGGATGTCCTTTTGCTGGTTGGACCATTCTTGAAACACACGGGAAACTGTTGAGTGTGAAAACCCCAGCAGCGTTGCAGTTCTTAACACACTCAAATCGGTGCGCCTGGCACCTACTACCACACCCTGTTCAAAGGCACTTTGTCTTGCCCATTCACCCTCTGAATGGCGCACATACACTATCCATGTCTCAATCGTCTCAAGGCTTAAAAATCCTTCTTTAACCCGTCGCCTCCCCTTCATCTACACTGATTGAAGTGGATTTAACAGGTGACATGAAAAAGGGATCACAGCTTCCACCTGGATTCACCTGGTCAGTCTGTGTCATGGAAAGAGCAATGTTTTGTACACTGTGTATATATATCCCTTTCATTTTTCCACCCTCCTCCCTACTGCTTGCTATGAATTCTATCTGAAGGTGTATGAATGCTTAGGCCAGTGGTTGACTTGGACTGAAATAGGTGCCGGTACTTATTCTTGGCGCTGGTACCATTTTATATTTAGGGGGAGGAACTCCTCGATGCATTTGAGCTAATATTCTATGGGAGGTGCAGGAACTCAAGTGGAAGAAAATGTGAGTTGCCGGTACTCAGTTCCGGTGAGTTCCTGCCCAAGTCAAGTACTGTGCTTAAGTAAAAAGACAAATAATGTCCTGTTTGGAACGCTGACTAGTAGAGCAAAAAAAAAAAAAAAAAAAAAAACAGACACTGTTAATTACTTGGCACCATGGGAAGTCTGTTTTGTGTGTGTATGTTTGTGCGTGTGTGTGTGTGTGCATGTGTCTATGTACGTGCCGGCAAGTGTGTATGATCATGTCCATGCAGCTGGGATCAATAACAAACTGTGCATCTGGCAGAGTGAATATTTACCACAAACACAACACACACAACAGTGGCATGGCCAGCTGCGTTGGCAGCTGACGGCACTAGTAAGGTCAGGTGTTGGTTCAGACCAGTCTCACTACTGATACACTTCTCTGTGTATTGTTTTGTTTGGCTGTGCCCTTTTTATATTTTCAGTTGATTTGAACTCCTAAAATCCATGTAATAATCTCCTGTGACAAACGTATGATTAAAATCCATTAATAAGGATGAACCTCGAATCCAACTTGTTCACATACTGTACATTTAGTTAAGTATGTTTTCACAGAGAACAACCGCATGAGAGTCCCTAGAGGCAGTTTCTGAGGATGGACCTATTGCAACATTTATCTTATCATGTTTACTGTTTATATTAACAATATCAACTTGTCTGTAAAAAAAATTGTAACCTGAACTTGTATGCCGATGATACTACGGTGTATTCTATTGCCCCCACGGTTGACCAGGCTCTATCTGAACTACAGTCTGCCTTCATTGTATTACAGGAAAACTTAATTGACCTGAAATGACTATTGAATACAGGTAAAACTAATTATATGTTGTTCTCTAGAGCACGTCGAAATATCTCTGAAGATTTACGCATATGTACTTAGGATGGTGTCCATATTGACCGTGTCCCTGCGTACACATGTCTGGGCATCTGGATAGATGAAAAGCTGTCTTTTAAAAAGCCTGTTGATGAGCTAGTTAAGAAGCTGAGAATAAATATGGGCTTCTTCTATAGAAATAGGTCCTTCCTCTCGCTAAATAGTAGAAAGCAGATGATTCAGTCGACGCTCCTATCGGTCCTAGACTATGGTGACATCTTCAATATGAACGCAGCTGCCACTTCATTAAAGCCGTTAGACAATGTTTTCCATATTGCACTGCACTTTATTAAAGGCAACAATTTTAGTACTCATCACTGCATTCTCTACCAGAAAGTTGGTTGGCCCTCTTTGATGTCACGTAGATTGATACATGGCTATGTTTTCATTTCAACCCTTTTACAAAAAGTCCCACTGCACCCAACATCATAACTACACTTTAGACATACGAGTTACCACACCCTGGGTCTCAGGGATGGCTAAGTCTTGAAATTCCCTTCGGCCTCTACTGATTTAGGTAAATCCGCTTATTTGTGAAACAATCTTCAAAATGTTCTTAAATGTGATGTTCTGGTGCCTGTAGGTCAATTTAGAAAGCTGATGGAGGACCTTATTACTGATGAATGGGTTTGTTCTTTAAGACCTTGTTTTGCTTTCTGCTTGCATTTTGTATTTCTATTTTGATGTGTGTAATTTATGTAATTCAGGGCTCATCTGTAAAAGAGTCCTTGGTCTCAGTATGACTCCCTGATAAAATAAAGGTTAAATGAAATCAAAATCAAAAATCTGATTGATCTGCTATAATCATCAAGTCCTATTGATTTAGCTTTGTTGTGCTGATGGGAGCTCTACAGGCTGCAATAAGAGGTGGCTGCAGCAGGAGGTGGCTGCGGTAAAAGGTGGCTGCGGTAAAAGGTGGCTGCGGTAAAAGGTGGCTGCAGTAAGAGGTGGCTGCAGTAAGAGGTGGCTGCAGTAAGAGGTGGCTGCAGTAAGAGGTGGCTGCAGTAAGAGGTGGCTGCAACAGGAGGTGGCTGCGGGTAAAAGGTGGCTGCGGTAAAAGGTGGCTGCAGTAAGAGGTGGCTGCAGTAAGAGGTGGCTGCAGTAAGAGGTGGCTGCAGTAAGAGGTGGCTGCAGTAAGAGGTGGCTGCAGTAAGAGGTGCCTGCAGTGGGGGTGGCTGCAGAAGTGGGATGGTAGCTGAGACTATGAAGAGATGGGTGACAGAGAGAGATGGTCAGCCTTCCTTGTATTGTCTCTCTTTCCACATTGCGTCGGGAAGTACAGGTGCTGCTGGTGCTGCACCATCCCCTGGTGGTGAGATGGTAAAACTGCAATAATTTGTATTGTTTAAATAACAAAATCTTACCATTTTTTCTGTTGCATTATTGATATAAAAGATAATGGGATTGGGGTGGAGGCGAGAGAAAAACATGGGATATTTATATATGGGCCCCATTCTGCATGGAGAGCTCTTTCCCTTTATAAGCGGTGTGCTCATAGTATGCTCTTATCTATTCTGTTGTGGGAGTTTGGAGTTGGACACATTTTGCTGTACGATAAACAGTTTACTTTGAGTTAATCAGGTCTCTCTCTCTCCCCCTCTGTCCCTCTCCCCTCTCTCTCTCTCCCTCGTCTCTTCTCTCCCCTTGTGGTGGATATCAAGTGATGTGGAGCAGTGCTCGCAATAGTTTACAATTCTAAACTTGGCGAAAAGGTAATGGAAAAAAATATCAAATAAGGAGGATTACATTCTCTCCCCCTCAGCTCACAGGCCTGCTCCTGCCCATGTCAAACACATTGGTGTACTAGCCCACTTTATTTAGGAAGGTGATTTTCTTCCCCCCACCCCTCGCACTCAGCACTCGCTACTCGCTACTCAAAACATCTCCTCATCCTTCCATCCATCTTTTTCTCTGTGTTGTTAGTCTCTCTCTCTTCGTCTGTACTCCTTTCCACTCTCCTATCTATCCCACCCCCCTTGCATCTCTTTTCATCTCTCCTTTTGTGTCTTCCCACATCTCCCCTCTCTCTTCCCTCATCTAGCTCCTTCCCTCAAAATGATACACCTGAGTGCCTGCAACCTTCTCTATTCACCTCATGCTCGCTCTCTTTTTCTCTCTCCGCCTCTACACTCTTAGAAAAATGGCTTCTAAAAGGGTTCTTCTGCTCTCCCCGTAGGATAACTTTTTTGGGTTCCAGGTAGAACTATTTCTGGTTTCAGTTAGAACCCTTTTGGATTCCATGTAGAATCCTCTGTGGAAAGGGTTCTACATTGAACCCAAAAGGTTTCTACCTGGAACCAAAAGGATTAAACCTGGAACCAAAAAGGGTTCTTCAAAGGGTTCTCCTATGGGTCAGCCGAAGAACCCTTTTAGGTTCTAGATTGCACCATTTTATCTAAGAGTGTACCTGTCCGTCTGTCATAAGGGGGTTATTGTGATTAAGGTACGATATATCAATCTTATGCTATTAACCCCCCCCCCCCTTTGTGTGTGAGTGAGCCCTGCACGGGCCCCTTATAATGAGGAATGGACGCACCTTTCTCTCTCTCTCTCCTCCCGCACACATTACTAACCCGAGCTCCAGCTCCAGCTCCACAGCCATAACGACACCAAACGCCACTACAACATTACAGCCAGCTAGCTACCACACCAAGATAACCTTGTCCAAACGTTGTGTGTGTTGAAGTGTGGAGGCGAACGTAATAGAAGAAGATGAGGCCAAAAATTGCTGAAGTAGCCTACTATTAGCTGGTGGTAGAATTACAGGTGTGTGTGTTGACTAGCGGAGGGAGTGAGCACTGGAGCGACTGTTTGGTTTTTGATTTAGTTATTGTTTGAACTGTCTCCTGTCTTTGAGGCACCTTCACTATATTTATATGGTTTAGTCCAAGGGCATTTTGCTTTGCTAGTGTTCCTGACTATTTGACAGACAGAGTTATTCAGTGATTCAGACGTCATACTGTCACCAGTTTTCTCTGTCTCGCAGTTCCTATCCGGATGTTGTGGGTGGCCTTGACGCGACTCCCCTAGAACTCTGAACTCTCGCCACGGTCCAATTCTCAAGTGCACTACTGCTAATCTGCACTACGGGCCCATACTACTGTGGGAGCTTCAACAATCTAAGGACTTATCTATTGTACCTTCATTGTATTATTGTTCATTTTATATTTCATTTGTTTATCACTTTTACTATTTGATACCTTTTTAAAAAAGAGACTTTTTCCCCCCCAAAAAAATATCATGACGTTATTCTGGTCTCAGACTCTTCCCTGGGTAAACAGTGTGAGTTTCCACCAGATTAAAGAACCTGTATTGTATGGTTAGGTAGATCTCCCCTTGCTCTGGTTTACAGCTGAGGTGGAGTAGAATCGGCTACTCCATGTGTTTTCACTATTTCCTAACACCTCTCTCTACCAATCTCCTATTACTCTCTACCCCCTCCCCTTCTTTTTCCCTACACTACACCTGTGTGCAAGTGGACGTTTCCAAACCCATCCATCTCCTCGGTACTTTCACTCTCTCTTTCTGCCTCCCCCTCTCGCTCCCACTGAGCCCCTGTGCGTTATACCTGTGTGTGCCGCTGGCTGCTCTGCAGCTCCTGAATCCTCTCTACTTGTTTGGAATGTTAAACAGCCTCGCTCTGTCTATTCCCTCTCCCTCCCTCCCCTCTCACTCTCACTGTCACTGCAGTACTGAAAACTTCCAGGATTCTGTCTCGGTAACATCCGGAACATCTCTATCCAATTACTGCTCTTTGACTTATTCTGCTCTACATATGTTTGATACAGACCCAGGCTCTTTGCCTGTTCAGTTTCATGCGCGTATGTGATTATGAAGGAGAGGGGTATAGGACAGTTTTCCACCACAGTTTGTGTGCGTGTGTGTGTGCGTGTGTGCGTGCGATCATTCCTACCCTGCTATACAGTAGTGTGGAAGCCTGGACCCCATCGAAAAATTTCACCAACGCCGCCTCAGGATAACACTTAACATCAGCTGGGAAGACAGACAAACCAACATCAGTGTCCTGGAGAAAACCAACTCCCCCTGTATAGAAGTCAACACTAGGAAACATCATCTCCGACGGGCAGGTCACCTCGTGAGGATGAGCAAATCAAGGCTCCCTTGACAAGTTTTCTAATCCCAAACTCAGGGATAGATCCCGTGCCCCTGGAGGTCAGGAAAAGCATTACTGTGACGACCTCAAAGCACACCTCAAGAAATGCAATATACACTGCTCAAAAAAATAAAGGGAACACTTAAACAACACAATGTAACTCCAAGTCAATCACACTTCTGTGAAATCAAACTGTCCACTTAGGAAGCAACACTGATTGACAATACATTTCACATGCTGTTGTGCAAATGGAATAGACAACAGGTGGAAATTATAGGCAATTAGCAAGACACCCCCAATAAAGGAGTGGTTCTGCAGGTGGTGACCACAGACCACTTCTCAGTTCCTATGCTTCCTGGCTGATGTTTTGGTCACTTTTGAATGCTGGCGGTGCTTTCACTCTAGTGGTAGCATGAGACGGAGTCTACAACCCACACAAGTGGCTCAGGTAGTGCAGCTCATCCAGGATGGCACATCAATGCGAGCTGTGGCAAGAAGGTTTGCTGTGTCTGTCAGCGTAGTGTCCAGAGCATGGAGGCGCTACCAGGAGACAGGCCAGTACATCAGGAGATGTGGAGGAGGCCGTAGGAGTAGGAGGGCAACAACCCAGCAGCAGGACCGCTACCTCCGCCTTTGTGCAAGGAGGAGCAGGAGGAGCACTGCCAGAGCCCTGCAAAATGACCTCCAGCAGGCCACAAATGTGCATGTGTCTGTTCAAACGGTCAGAAACAGACTCCATGAGGGTGGTATGAGGGCCCGACGTCCACAGGTGGGGGTTGTGCTTACAGCCCAACACCGTGCAGGACGTTTGGCATTTGCCAGAGAACACCAAGATTGGCAAATTCGCCACTGGCGCCCTGTGCTCTTCACAGATGAAAGCAGGTTCACACTGAGCACATGTGACAGACGTGACAGTCTGGAGACGCCGTGGAGAACGTTCTGCTGCCTGCAACATCCTCCGGCATGACCGGTTTGGCGGTGGGTCCGTCATGGTGTGGGGTGGCATTTCTTTGTGGGGCTGCACAGCCCTCCATGTGCTCGCCAGAGGTAGCCTGACTGCCATTAGGTACCGAGATGAGATCCTCAGACCCCTTGTGAGACCATATGCTGGTGCGGTTGGCCCTGGGTTCCTCCTAATGCAAGACAATGCTAGACCTCATGTGGCTGGAGTGTGTCAGCAGTTCCTGCAAGAGGAAGGCATTGATGCTATGGACTGGCCCGCCCGTTCCCCAGACCTGAATCGAAATTGAGCACATCTGGGACATCATGTCTCGCTCCATCCACCAACGCCACGTTGCACCACAGACTGTCCAGGAGTTGGCGGATGCTTTAGTCCAGGTCTGGGAGGAGATCCCTCAGGAGACCATCCGCCACCTCATCAGGAGCATGCCCAGGCGTTGTAGGGAGGTCATACAGGCACGTGGAGGCCACACACACTACTGAGCCTCATTTTGACTTGTTTTAAGGACATTACATCAAAGTTGGATCAGCCTGTAGTGTGGTTTTCCACTTTAATTTTGAGTGTGACTCCAAATCCAGACCTCCATGGGTTGATAAATTGGATTTCCATTGATTATTTTTGTGTGATTTTGTTGTCAGCACATTCAACTATGTAAAGAATAAAGTATTTAATAAGATTATTTCATTCATTCAGATCTAGGATGTGTTATTTTAGTGTTCCCTTTATTTCTTTGAGCAGTGTAGATCAAAACAACTGGGAGATCCTTGCCCTTGGGAGATCCTCATGTAGGACCAAAATCACTAATGGAACTCAACTCTTCGAGGCCGAAAGAAGACAGTACTTATCCGGAAAAAGAGCATGCATTAAAGCACAGACATCTTTGCCAGTAACAACAAGCCCTGTTCACAAGATGAACCATCGCTGTCCCAACTGCGACAAGATCTGCAGGCCACGGGTTGCCCTATTTAGCCATTTCCGGACCCATGGCCAGCCAGACACACACCGCAACCCGGACCTGTGATTTCTCATATTCGACTACGAGGGATCCCAAAGGAAGGAGGTGTGTGTATGTGTGCGTGTTTATTTGGTTTTACTGTCCTTGTGGGGACCAGAATTCCTCACAAAGATAGTAGAACAGGGAAAAACCAGGGAAAAGTGTGGACTTTTCACCGGTCCCCACAAGGTAAAAGGCTATTTTAGGCTTAGGGGTTAGGTTTAGGGTCAGGGTTACAATTAGGGTTAGGGGTAAGGGTTTAGGGTTAGGGGTTTGGGGTTAAGGACATCTTTTTCAACCTCTCTCAGACATATTCTTCTTCACGACAGATTACTCCTTTTTCACCTCTCTCTTCTTTTCACCCTCCTCCTCCTCTCCCCCTCTCTGTGCCCTCTCACTTTAATGGGGGAGTATGGACAAAAGCACTGATAGTGGTTTGGCTCTCTGCATTGTGTGGTGATGGGGGAGGGGGGAAATACAGACTCAAGCCCACCCCTAGTTCTGTAGAGAAAATGGAGAGGAGAGCACACACAAACAGACCACGAACCTCATCAAAGCAAATCCATTAAAATATACTTTTAGGCTTGAAGATATGTCACCAAATAACTTTACATGAGCATTGATTCATTCACATATATAGATGAAACCAATAGAAGAGGTCAATCTAAAGAAAAACAAACTTTCGAATCAGGATGTTCCCGAAGCACTTTTTACAGTACAGCATAATCACCAACGCCGAGAAGTTATCAAGTACCAGTCTGTTTGTGCTGACACTGCTTCCAAAAATAACTATCATAATTGAAGGCCTTTCTCCAGCGGTATAAATAGTGTGTGTCTTGTTTGTCAAAGCTGTTTGGGACATGTTCAGAAAATGTGCTGCTTGCCAGCCCGCTGCTGCTTGAGCTGCAGTTTTCACTTTCCACTTTTCATCACTTAAAACTTCATATAACTTCTGCAGTGTCACACGCCCACCCCTTTTCTCTTTCTCTCTTTCTCTCTCTCTCTCTCTCTCTAAAAAGGTTTGAAAGGACACCTAATCCAAGCACAGTTGTAACTCAGGTCTGTCCATCTTTCTTTTCCTCTGTTCGTGTTCCTTGACTTGGTGGATTATGCCCAGGCCAGGCTAATTGCAAAGTCCTGTTCTCCTCCTGCTCATTCCTCCCCCTTCGCTCTCTGTCGCCTCTTTCTCTCTCCCTTTCCTTTAGCACTCTCTCTCTCTCTAGGTAATTCTCTGACTGGCTCTACTTAATGTTTTCTATCACTCTCTCCCTCCTCATCTTCACTCACTCTGCACATTCACATCACTCTCCATTTCTCCCTCACTTTCTCTTGCCCTCTCTCCTTTCCTCTCATTGTCCTCCTTGCCTTGTTTTCTGTATTTCCACCATTTTTCTCCCTCTCCTCTCACACTCACTCAATCAACAAAACAAGTCCTACAGGAAAATTACAGTTGGCCCAGAACAGAGCAGCACGGCTGGCCCTTAAATCAACACGGAGGGTCAATATTAATATCATGCATGTCAATCTCTCCTGGCTAAAAGTAGAGGAGAGATTGACTGCATCACTAGTTTGCCTTTGTGGGAGGTATTCACGTGTTGAAAGCACCAAACTGTCTGTTCAAATAGCTAACACACAGCTCAGACATGCATACACACCCCACAAGACATGCCACCAGGGTTCTCTTCACAGTCCCCAAGTACAAAACAGACTCTAGGAAACGTGCAGTACTACACAGAGCCGTGTCTACATGGAACTCTCTTCCACATCAAGTAACTCAAGCGAGCAGTGAAATCAGATTTGAAAAAAACAGATCTAACAACCTCTCACGGCACAACACGGACTGTGAAGAGAAGCACGCACGCACGCACTCTAGCACACACTCTACAAACACACACATTGCAATGTTGCGGTATTGTGGATTTTATATTGTACATTTGTAATAATAGATTAATAGAGTAATAATGTCTTGTATGATGCGTTGTTTTATGTATGATGTAGGCTGTTTTTTTAACATTTATTGTGATGTAATTGTTTTAACGCTGTTTAACGCTAGGAAGAGTACTTGGCAGTCGCTAATGGAGATCCTAGTAAATACAATATACTAAATACTCACTATATCAATACATCTGTTGTCCCTCTTTACCTGTCTTCCAGCCTTTCTGCCACTCCATCTCTGTTTTTACACTCTCTCCTCCTTCTCTCTACCTGATTCTCACTTTCTTCCTATCTCTCTCCCTCCCTCAATCTCTACCCCTCCCTGGCACAGCTGAAACCCTACTCTCTGCTCTGCCTGTGTGTGTGCCTACTCCCCTGCCTGCCTGGTATCACCATGGTGACGGGTTGGTGCTATCTTACCCTGTCTCTTCTTGGCAGGGGCAGTGGCGGTTCTAGACCATTTCAACTGGGGGGGCCAAGCTGGGGCCAGTTGTACTGTTAGAGGGGCCAGTTAAATTAGACATCATTGTTGTCATATCGTTTTCTTCACTGCATTGCAGGCACTAGCAGGCAAAAGACCATGTTCATAATCATCATCGTTGCCACTGTCTAATAACGGATGTAACAAAAGAACGATAGCAGTTAAGAACCGCTAGTGGGCAGGGGTACAGGTTCTGGGCCCACTGTGCAGATTGTGCCCCAGTCCCCAGGCCACCATGCAGACTCTGACGCCACCGGTCCACACTGACCCTGCCAGCTCCTCCATATTGAGTCCACATATGGGCCTCATCTATAACACATACAGGCCTGAAGGTTCCACTGTTCTACAGATACAAAATAAAACCATGCAGCCCTTTCCAGGTCCAGAAAATATTATTACAGCTAGCAATTCAGAGTTAGCTCTCGCTAAGGCGTAAGACTACCAGACTAAATCAAAGCATCATGTCATTTATTGCAGTTCAATCAAACTCAAAATCACGGTTAAAGTGGTTTGATTGAATATGGCACCTCCCAAAGTATTACCACACATAATAAATAGAGAGATATGTGATCGTGTACAAAAGCAAGCAAGGTTTGAAATGATTCTGTTTTAGTGAAATATGATATATATATATTTGTGTTGAATTTAGTTGATGATCCCTGCTGTAAATGTTATAAGTTTACTTAGACATTATGTCCAAGCCACACCCCTTCTGCAAACCGTCATGACCATGTTAAAGCAGATGATAGCAGAACAGCCTATTAGCTATTACAGGCATTTGCACACAAACAAGTCACTGTTTGCTTTTCAAGTGCTCCTCAGGTTAACTAAAAATAAACACCATGGCATTTTTCTGCTCTAATATCGTCGCTGTCAGCCGTCTACACCACAGCTCGAGGTCTCCTCTTGGGGCATACGTAGTTGTAGTCCGTATCCGAGAGGTCTGCCCTAGCGAAAGCGTTCGACGGGAATAAAACTACACTACCCAGAAACCCCATCGCTCAGCCACAAGCTGGCTTCTTGGGCTTCGGGAGTGTTTCCCATTTAAACAAACACAGCGTTGAAGATGGCGGAGAGTTAATAGCGAAACGAAGAAGATATCGGTGCGCTCACAGAGATACATCGATTTGGTGAGTTTACTACGTTTTCCCTTTACACGTTCCTTCTATGCCAAGCTCGGTTTTACGCACGAATGGCATTGTCCGTCGTTCGTTTGGACGTACTTTGTTGTCCACTAATGTGTAGTAGGACTCTATACACTCTTCATAACACAATACAGGTTGGTGCACCGCACACACGGGCACTGTGCATATTCCCGTTTATTTGGACAGCAAAGAAAAAGTATAACTCCAGGTCCAAGCTAAGGTCATGGATGTTGGTGTAGGTATAGCGTGCTGTACCCTATGGTCTCTGACATAGTGGCTTTGAGTCTATTAATGGTCATAGCTAAGGAATTGAAAATAAAGTGTCCTTTAGTTTGGAACTTGAAGGGACACATTTTCGAACTTACTAAGAGGACAAGGTTGAAAAAAAAGTGTTGTTTATGTCCTGGCACACTTGGCGCAGACGACACGAGATAAATCATAGTATTTTCTGACTCGTAAACTAGCCTAGGACATGTTGCATTCATTCAGTAAGTCCATGTCGCCCGGCGGCGCAGGGGTAAAGTCGAACCAAGTCAAATGTAAATGCGCTCTCTCTCTCTCTCTCTCTCTCTCTCTCTAGCGCTCTCTCTCTCTCTAGCTCTCTCTCTCTCTCTAGCTCTCTCTAGCGCTCTCTCTAGCTCTCTCTCTCTCTCTCTCTCTCTCTCTCTCTCTCTCTCTCTCTAGCGCTCTCTCTCTCTCTAGCTCTCTCTAGCTCTCTCTCTCTCTCTAGCGCGCTCTCTCTCTCTCTCTAGCTCTCTCTAGCGCTCTCTCTCTCTCTCTCTCTCTAGCTCTCTCTAGCTCTCTCTCTCTCTCTCTCTCTCTCTCTCTCTAGCGCTCTCTCTCTCTCTCTCTCTCTAGCGCTCTCTCTCTCTCTCTCTCTCTAGCGCTCTCTCTCTAGCGCTCTCTCTCTCTCTCTCTCTAGCGCTCTCTCTCTCTCTCTCTAGCGCTCTCTCTCTCTCTCTAGCGCTCTCTCTCTCTCTAGCGCTCTCTCTCTCTCTAGCGCTCTCTCTCTCTCTAGCGCTCTCTCTCTCTCTCTAGCGCTCTCTCTCTCTCTCTAGCGCTCTCTCTCTCTCTCTAGCGCTCTCTCTCTCTAGCGCTCTCTAGCGCTCTCTAGCGCTCTCTAGCTCGCTCTCTCTCTAGCTCTCTCTCTAGCTCTCTCTCTAGCTCTCTCTAGCTCTCTCTCTAGCTCTCTCTCTAGCTCTCTCTAGCTCGCTCTCGCTCTAGCTCGCTCTCTCTAGCTCGCTCTCTCTAGCTCGCTCTCTCTAGCTCGCTCTCTCTAGCTCGCTCTCTCTCTCTAGCGCTCGCTCGCTCTCTCTCTAGCGCTCTCTCTCTCTCTAGCGCTCTCTCTCGCTCGCTCTCTCTCTAGCTCTCTCTCGCTCGCTCTCACTCTAGCTCTCTCTCTAGCTCGCTCTCTCTCTCTCTAGCTCGCTCTCTCTCTCTCTAGCGCTCGCTCTCTCTCTAGCGCTCGCTCTCTCTCTCTAGCTCTCTTTCTCTCTCTAGCTCTCTCTCTCTCTCTAGCTCTCTCTCTCTCTCTAGCTCTCGCTCTCTCTCTCTCTAGCTCTCGCTCTCTCTCTCTCTCTAGCTCTCGCTCTCTCTCTCTCTCTAGCTCTCTCTCGCTCTCTCTCTCGCTTTCTCTCGCTCTCGCTTTCTCTCGCTTTCTCTCTCTCTCTCGCTTTCTCTCTTGCTCTCTCTTGCTCTCTCTAGCTCTCTCTCTCTCTCGCTTTCTCTCTCTCGCTTTCTCTCTTGCTCTCTCTAGCTCTCTCTAGCTCTCGCTTTCTCTCTCTAGCTCTCGCTTTCTCTCTCGCTTTCTCTCTCGCTTTCTCTCTCGCTTTCTCTCTCGCTTTCTCTCTCGCTTTCTCTCTCTAGCTCTCTCTCTCTCTAGCTCTCTCTCTCTCTAGCTCTCTCTCTCTCTAGCTCTCTCTCTCTCTAGCTCTCTCTCTCTCTCTAGCTCTCTCTTTCTCTAGCTCTCTCTCTTTCTCTCTCTAGCTCTCTCTCTTTCTCTCTCTAGCTCTCTCTCTCTCTAGCTCTCTCTCTAGCTCTCTCTCTCTCTCTCGCTTTCTCTCTCTCTCTCTCTCGCTTTCTCTCTCTCTCTCTCTCGCTTTCTCTCTCTAGCTCTCGCTCTTTCTCTCTCGCTTTCTCTCTCTCTCTAGCTCTCTCTCTCTAGCTCTCTCTCTCTCTAGCTGTCTCTCTCTAGCTCTCTCTCTCTCGCTTTCTTTCTCTCCAGCTCTCGCTCTCTCTCTAGCTCTCGCTCTCTCTCTCTCTCTCTCGCTCTCTCTCTCTCTCTAGCTCGCTTTCTCTCTAGCTCGCTTTCTCTCTAGCTCGCTTTCTCTCTAGCTCTCTCTCTCTCTCTCTCTAGCTCTCTCTCTCTCTAGCTCTCTCTCTCTCTAGCTCTCTTTCTCTCTAGCTCTCTCTCTCTCTCTAGCTCTCTCTCTCTCTCTAGCTCGCTTTCTCTCTCTCTCTAGCTCGCTTTCTCTCGCTCTCTCTCTAGCTCTCTCTCTTTCTCTAGTTCTCTCTCTAGCTCTCTCTCTTTCAAATTCAAATTCAAATTCAAGCTGCTTTATTGGCATGAAAAACATTGTGTTAATATTGCCAAAGCAACAATGTATACAATATACATTGTAATACAATTTTAAACAATAACAAATAATAATATAACATGGCAGTAAATAATAATACAAAATTAAAAATAATAACAATAAAATAGTAGAATGTAATAAATATAAAAATCTAAATATGGAAACTGATTCTATAACTAACTTATAACTAAATAACGGTCATCTTCACCATTACATCAGTAATTACATCTAGCTCTCTCTAGCTCGCTCTCGCTCTAGCTCGCTCTCTCTAGCTCGCTCTCTCTAGCTCGCTCTCTCTAGCTCGCTCTCTCTAGCTCGCTCTCTCTCTCTAGCGCTCGCTCGCTCTCTCTCTAGCGCTCTCTCTCTCTCTAGCGCTCTCTCTCGCTCGCTCTCTCTCTAGCTCTCTCTCGCTCGCTCTCACTCTAGCTCTCTCTCTAGCTCGCTCTCTCTCTCTCTAGCTCGCTCTCTCTCTCTCTAGCGCTCGCTCTCTCTACGCGCTAGCTCTCTCTCTCTAGCTCTCTCTCTCTCTCTAGCTCTCTCTCTCTCTCTAGCTCTCTCTCTCTCTCCCTCTAGCTCTCGCTCTCTCTCCCTCTCGCTCTCTCTCTCTCCCTCTAGCTCTCTCTCGCTCTCTCTCTCGCTTTCTCTCGCTCCTCGATTTCTCTCGCTTTCTCTCTCTCTCTCGCTTTCTCTCTTGCTCTCTCTTGCTCTCTCTAGCTCTCTCTCTCTCTCGCTTTCTCTCTCTCGCTTTCTCTCTTGCTCTCTCTAGCTCTCTCTAGCTCTCGCTTTCTCTCTCTAGCTCTCGCTTTCTCTCTCGCTTTCTCTCTCGCTTTCTCTCTCGCTTTCTCTCTCGCTTTCTCTCTCTAGCTCTCTCTCTCTCTAGCTCTCTCTCTCTCTAGCTCTCTCTCTCTCTAGCTCTCTCTCTCTCTAGCTCTCTCTCTCTCTCTCTAGCTCTCTCTTTCTCTAGCTCTCTCTCTTTCTCTCTCTAGCTCTCTCTCTCTCTAGCTCTCTAGCTCTCTCTCTCTAGCTCTCTCTCTAGCTCTCTCTCTCTCTCTCGCTTTCTCTCTCTCTCTCTCTCGCTTTCTCTCTCTCTCTCTCTCGCTTTCTCTCTCTAGCTCTCGCTCTTTCTCTCTCGCTTTCTCTCTCTCTCTAGCTCTCTCTCTCTAGCTCTCTCTCTCTCTAGCTGTCTCTCTCTAGCTCTCTCTCTCTCGCTTTCTTCTCTCCAGCTCTCGCTCTCTCTCTAGCTCTCGCTCTCTCTCTCTCTCTCTCGCTCTCTCTCTCTCTCTAGCTCGCTTTCTCTCTAGCTCGCTTTCTCTCTAGCTCGCTTTCTCTCTAGCTCTCTCTCTCTCTCTCTCTAGCTCTCTCTCTCTCTAGCTCTCTCTCTCTCTAGCTCTCTTTCTCTCTAGCTCTCTCTCTCTCTCTAGCTCTCTCTTCTCTCTAGCTCGCTTTCTCTCTCTCTCTAGCTCGCTTTCTCTCGCTCTCTCTCTAGCTCTCTCTCTTTCTCTAGTTCTCTCTCTAGCTCTCTCTCTTTCAAATTCAAATTCAAATTCAAGCTGCTTTATTGGCATGAAAAACATTGTGTTAATATTGCCAAAGCAACAATGTATACAATATACATTGTAATACAATTTTAAACAATAACAAATAATAATATAACATGGCAGTAAATAATAATACAAAATTAAAAATAATAACAATAAAATAGTAGAATGTAATAAATATAAAAATCTAAATATGGAAACTGATTCTATAACTAACTTATAACTAAATAACGGTCATCTTCACCATTACATCAGTACTACAACTACCATCGTCATTACTACTACTACTACCACCACCATCACTAAACTGTTATCATTACCATTACTACCCATACCACTACTATTTGGAATGATAAACAACAATAATAATAGAAATAACAATAACAGTAATAACAATAATAGTAATAATAAGTAAGTTACTGTTTACTATGCAGATGTTATTATTCAGTGTCCCTCAGGCTATGGCAGGCAAATACTTATCTTTCTCTAGTTCTCTCTCTAGCTCTCTCTCTCTCTCTCTCTCTAGCTCTCGCTCTCTCTCTCTCTCTCGCTCTCTCTCTCTCTCTAGCTCGCTTTCTCTCTAGCTCTCTCTCTAGCTCTCTCTCTCTAGCTCTCTCTCTCTAGCTCTCTCTCTCTCTAGCTCTCTCTCTCTCTCTAGCTCTCTCTCTCTCTCTAGCTCTCTCTCTCTCTCTAGCTCTCTCTCTCTCTAGCTCTCTCTCTCTCTCTCTCTCTCTCTCTCTAGCTCTCTCTCTCTCTCTCTAGCTCTCTCTCTCTCTCTAGCTCTCTCTCTCTCTCTAGCTCTCTCTCTCTCTCTAGCTCGCTTTCTCTCTCTCTCTCTAGCTCGCTTTCTCTCTCTCTCTCTAGCTCGCTTTCTCTCTCTCTCTAGCTCGCTCTCTCTCTCTCTCTAGCTCGCTCTCTCTCTCTCTCTAGCTCGCTCTCTCTCTCTCTCTAGCTCTCTCTCTCTAGCTCTCTCTCTCTAGCTCTCTCTCTCTAGCTCTCTCTCTCTAGCTCTCTCTCTAGCTCTCGCTCTCTCGCTCTCTCTCTCTCTAGCTCTCTCTCTCTCTAGCTCTCTCTCTCTCGCTTTCTTTCTCTCCAGCTCTCTCTCTCGCTCTCTCTCTCTAGCTCTCTCTCTCTCTCTCTCTCTCTCTCTCTCGCTCTCTCTCTCTCTCTCTAGCTCTCTCTCTCTCGCTCTCTCTCTCTCTCTCTAGCTCTCTCGCTCTCGCTCTCTCTCTCTCTAGCTCTCGCTTTCTCTCTCTAGCTCTCGCTTTCTCTCTCTAGCTCTCGCTTTCTCTCTCGCTCTAGCTCTTTCTCTCTAGCTCTCGCTTTCTCTCTCGCTCTAGCTCTTTCTCTCTAGCTCTCTCTCTCTCTCTCGCTCTCGCTCTCTCTCTCTAGCTCTCTAGCTCTCTAGCTCTCTCGCTCTCTCGCTCTCTCGCTCTCTCGCTCTCTAGCTCTCTCTCTCTAGCTCTCTCTCTCTCGCTTTCTTTCTCTCTCTCTCGCTTTCTTTCTCTCTCTCTCGCTTTCTTTCTCTCTCTCTCGCTTTCTTTCTCTCTCTCGCTTTCTCTCTCTCTCGCTCTCTCTCTAGCTCTCGCTTTCTCTCTCTAGCTCTCGCTTTCTCTCTCTAGCTCTCGCTTTCTCTCTCTAGCTCTCGCTTTCTCTCTCTCTCTCTCTCTCTCTCGCTTTCTCTCTCTCTCTCGCTTTCTCTCTCTCTCTCGCTTTCTCTCTCTCTCTCTCTCTCGCTTTCTCTCTCTAGCTCTCGCTTTCTCTCTCTCTCTTTCTCTCTCTCTCTCGCTTTCTCTCTCTCTCTCGCTTTCTCTCTCTCTCTCTCTCGCTTTCTCTCTCTCTCTCTCTCGCTTTCTCTCTCTCGCTCTCGCTTTCTTTCTCTCTCTCTCGCTCTCTCTCTCTAGCTCTCTCTCTCTAGCTCTCTCTCTAGCTCTCGCTTTCTCTCTCTAGCTCTCACTTTCTCTCTCTCTCGCTTTCTCTTTCTCTCGCTTTCTCTCTCTCTCTAGCTCTCTAGCTCTCTCGCTCTCTCTCTAGCTCTCTCGCTCTCTCGCTCTCTCTCTAGCTCTCTAGCTCTCTCGCTCTCTCTCTCGCTCTCTCTCTCGCTCTCTCTCGCTCTCTCTCTAGCTCTCTCGCTCTAGCTCTCTCGCTCTAGCTCGCTCTCTCTCTTGCTCTCTCTCTCTTGCTCTCTCTCTCTTGCTCTCTCTCTCTTGCTCTCTCTCTCTTTAGTTCTCTTTCACTCACACACCTCTAGTCAATGTTAACTTCACTGAAGGAAATGTTACTTTACAGTGAAGCCTTGCTGTGTGTTGCTCCATTATTACATTGTTATTGCTGCTCGAGTTTGGTACATGGTCTCAGTTTGTCGGTACGTCGTAGCCTACATGTGATACCATCCTACTATTGATACACTGTAGCCAGCTGCAAATGTTGCTTGTCTATGTTCAACTTAGATACAGGGCCACCCAATCAGATTAAGCAAAAAAATAAAAACGAGTTTATTTGAATTTGTTGTGCTCTTTAATTGTCAGTGTTCCAAACAGGGGGATGATTTGTCTTTTTACCTGAACATGCAAACATCATCAGATAGAATTCCTAGTAAGCAGTGCACTGGGTTAGTCAGATTTGATGAAACAGAACTGGAATGAATTCTCTTACAGGATGGGGTTGTTGAAAGTTACACCCCCAATAAGCCACGAATATGACTGCATTGAGGCATATGTCACTGTGCTTCTATGGCTATGTGCACCATGCCGCGGCCTGTTTCATTTGTTCATTTAGCAACCAAGACAGCTCTTAATCCAGTTCCTTTGTCACAGCCAACACACAGAGCTATGGCCTATTTTAGCTTTAAAAAAATGCAACATTTTCCTCTCTGCCCAATGGCAATAAGTGTAGAATTGCAGGAAATTAGCTTTTAAACAGCAACATTTTCTTTCAGCCTCATGGCAAAATGTGTAGAATAGCATGAGTTTCCATATAAAACGGCAAATTATTCCCCCCCTCCCACTGGTTCGTTGCGCAATGTTTGAAGAACCAACAGAATGATTGAATACATTTGTAAAAAAGTAGCTAGTCTGTGTGTGTTGTCAAATGTTGACTAAAGGAGTATGTTCTAGTGAATTTACAGTAACCTATTGTCGCTCCATCATTTAGTCCATTAAGCCCATGGCTGATAGACGGGGAGACAGGGAAGGGTTGTGATAGGCCGTAACTCTGAACATGGATACTTTTAGGAGGTGTGTACCGTGCAGAAACGTTATTGTGGTTTACATGAGAACACCAATAAGGGACAGACGTGCGGCGTGCTAGTCAGGCAGCGCTCTCCCGTGATACGGTAGACAATGTGCCGATAGTGTCGCTGTTTCCTTTACCCGAGCCCAACGGGGATCATTTCATTTCCCGTCTCACATGTATGCCAGTGTCATTTTAGATGTGTGTGTGTGTGTGTGTGTGTGTGTGTGTGTGTGTGTGTGTGTGTGTGTGTGTAATAGTTCATCTACTCTAAAGGTCCTGTCTTTTATGACCCCCCCCCCCCACTCCCTATGTATATAACCGTCCTGTTGCATAGTTCTCTGACTTGAATTCTTTTAGAAACCTCTACGATCTTCTGTATTGTTCTTCTGCTTGTTAATGTAGTGTCTCCATGTGTCAGAGAGAGAGTCTGAGGTGTGTTGCAGGGCCAGGGCAATAAGGTTGAGTTAATTATAAAAGCCTCAGTTTAAATTTAGCTCTGTGTCTCCGGCTTTGTTCCCGGATGACCTGGCTGTGTGACTGTGTTGCCTGGGTAGAGGGCCGAGTAGAGGGTGTGGCGGCCGGGCAGACGGCGTCTTGTTCCCCAGCGCCCCGCTGGCAGATTTTAGAGTGATGTCACTCTGTGGCCAAACCTTCAATTATCAGACACACGCTCACACCCTCGCAGTCACACACCCCACCTCTCCCCTCCACGCTGGCTTACAGAGGGCTCCTAAATCGAGGTGGTGCAGGGAGACTGGACATAGACAGGCTGCTGGGCCTATAGGCCCCCAGATGGGGGTTGGGGATAGTAGTTGGATGGGGGGGGTGACAGTGATGCATGGTGTTTGCTAAATAGAAGAAGGGGGGGTCGAAGGCAGGGGTGATGTTAGTGACCGGGTCCGGCTGTGGGGGTGAGTGGTGAAAGGAGGAGGGTATGCAATGGGTGCTAAGCAGAGGAGGTAAAATGAGGTAATGAGGTAAAACATTCCAGCAGGTAGTGTCACGCTGGCATAAAGACAAATAATGAGGTAAAAAATTCCAGCAGGTAGTGTCACGCTGGCATAAAGACAAATAATGAGGTAAGAAATTCCAGCAGGTAGTGTCACGCTGGCATAAAGACAAATAATGAGGTAAAAAATTCCAGCAGGTAGTGTGACGCTGGCATAAAGATAAATAATGAGGTAAAAAAATTCCAGCAGGTAGTGTCACGCTGGCATAAAGACAAATAATGAGGTACAAAAATTCCAGCAGGTAGTGTCACACTGGCATAAAGATAAATAATGAGGTAAAAATATCCAGCAGGTAGTGTCACGCTGGCATAAAGGGTCGGGAGACAGGAGCAGGAATGCGTAATATATTTTTTTATTATTCCCAAATTACGGAGTGCCGTGTAAAGGCACGGGGACGAAGACCAAACAAACACTATACAAGACACAGGGTTGAAAGCCAAACCAAAGAGCGAGGAGTACCTCGAATAAATAACACAAGCGCACAATGATTAACACACGGGACGAGACCCGTAATCATCTGCGCAATCCACAGTGGCACGAAAGCCAAAACACACAGCACAGGTCCTCACACGACCCAACGGACATTGGAACAATAATCGACAGGACAATGGTAAACCACGGGCACACTTATACAATTACTAATCACTGGGAATAGGGGCCAGGTGTGCGTAATGATAGTTCCGGAGGGATCCGTGACAGGTAGCTTAACCTGAGCCTCTTCCCTGAGGCACTCCAAATACAACACCCCCAGCCCCGAACCAACACACACACACCTCCCCATCATCCCAGACTAGTGTGGGAGGTACTCCTCTCTCTTTTGTTTGGCTTTCAAACCTGTGTTTTGTTAGGTGTTTGTTTGGTCTTCGTCCCCGTGCCTTTACACGGCACTCCGTAATTTGGGTATAATAAAAAACCCTATTACGCATTCCTGCTCATGTCTCCCGACCCTTTATGCCAGCGTGACACTACCTGCTGGAATTTTTTTACCTCATTATTTGTCTTTTTGTCCACGCCCCCCCCCCCGCTCTTTTTGCTGCAAATTTGTTCATCACATCTCTTTCTCTTCAGTTTGTATGTGTCGGCCTCTCTCCTGCTCGCTCTATGGTGTGTGTGACAGTGCCCCTGTCTCCCCCAGCTGCAGTGTGATGAGCTGATCTGTTGTTGTTGTCTCCTCGTCTCTCTCTAAACCAGAGAGAGGTGGCCGTCCTGATGCCGGAGGTTTGGGGTATTTTTCAGGCAGTGTACCCTCCTCCACAAGGACAGGTTTTTTGGGTTGTCCTGTCACTTGGACCTCTAATTAAGCAATAAGGCCCAAGGAGGTGTGGTATATGGCCAATATACCACAGCTAAGGGCTGTTGTTAGGCACTACGCCATATATAACAAACCCCTGAGGTGCCTGATTGCTATTATAAACCGGTTACCAACGTAATTAAGGCAGTACAAATAAATGTTTTGTCATACTCGTGGTATAGGGTCTGATATAACACGGCTGTCAGCCAATCAGCATTCCGTTAAACTGGGTGGTTCGAGCCCTGAATGCTGATTGGCTGACAGCCGTGGCATATATTGGTCATATACCACACCCCCTCATGCCTTATTGCTTAAATACAGATTAGTCTGGGCTGCACAATACACACACACACACACACAGACAGGGACTGACAACAGTTGCAGCTAATTCTATCTAGTCGTGGTGTATAAAGTTGAGGTCTATGACCAGGGCAGCCCTTTATTTCCCTGTCTTTCTACTAGTACAGAAGAGAAGAGACTACTTGTTGCTTCACTGCCAAGTCATTCACTTCCTAAGTGAGCAGCATTAAACTGACAAACCCTGAACTAGCCACTTGTTTCTCTGTACGATAGACATTTTAGCAGCTGGCTCTTGCGATCGGGTCTGAGTTAGATTGCTTGGTACGGGCTGGACCACTACGAGGCGTTTCAGAGAAGATTGCACGTAGAATCTGAGCACAGCCGCAATGAAAGTCTCTGTGCCCAGTTGAATATTTGTCCATTTGAATGGTTGCGGTATGCGTGTGCTTACAGAAGCAGTAGGTGTCAGGTTGCTGACGGAGTTGTGTGTGTGTGTGTGTGTGTGTACATGCGTGCATGTGGTTTGGAAAGTAGGTTCCCTGGTAAACCGGTTCTGAAAGCTCACGGACGACAGACCAGCATGCACTTAAGTGTCGCCTGTTAGTTCTACTTCTGCCTCCTGAACACAGAACTATCTTAAACAACTCATCGTTTCCGGTTACCAAAAATGCCTGTTTTGTTGGCCGTTGCTGTTTTAAAATGTGTTGCGCTTAAGAAGCCCCTGTAGTGAAGAGATGGATGGAGGCAGGAGAGAGGGAGAACAGCAGACTGATTGAGATGGAGGAAGGAAACAGGACAGGAGGAGAGGGGACAGTTGCAAAGGCTGTATGTGATTCTCTTGTCCTTATTTCCAGCCAGTGCCTCCAGTACACCTCATGTCCTCAGGTTTCTGATCTTTACTGAGCTGTCTGTCTCCCCTGTGAGAGGAATGCCAAGTGTCTGTCTCTCTCTCTCTTTTCCCACCCCCTCTTTTGTACCGATTCCATCTCTCTTGCTTTCCCTCTTTTGCTCTGCCTCTTCTCTCCCTCTCTATCCCAGACTCCATCTCTCCGCTCTCTCTCTTTCATTACTCATAATTAATTTAAGTCCAAGTCTTAATCCCCTTTAAGGCTGAATCGCAGAACTCAGGTTAAATAAGTTAAGTCTGCTCTTAAATGACTGGGTGGTGAGAAGGTGATTTGAATGTGCGTGTTTGTGTTTTTGCAAGTGTGTGTTGTGCATCCGTGTGTGTTTTGGGAGGGGTGCGTGTGTGCCTGTGTGTGTTTGCACATGCAGGGGCGTGTGTGTGTGTGGATGGGATGGCGTTGTCTCATGTGGGTGTTGTACCTGCCTGCCTGGTGCGGGAGACGCTAGCTAGCGAGCTCTGCTGGAATGCTTTCCAGATGGAGCTGGTTGGAACCAACTCTGTGACATCCTCCACCATGTCCTGCTCCCTCCAGCTCGACTCTCCTGTCCACAGACCAACAGCGCAACACTTTCACAACACTGAATAATGACACATATTTCAATGGCCAAGGGCTGCAGGACCGCTTTGATTGACAATAAATGATTCAGTTACTCAATAATATTCATTTAATATATGCATGACCTAATTACTTTCCCCCTACGTTTCCCTCATTTCGGTACCTCGCCATGAATATTTTAATCGAGGTAAAGAAGTGGCGTGTATTACCATTTAATGACTACGTATTTGATTATCTGTTTTTTTTTTATGTAACCAATTGATAGACACGGGAACCAATGTATTACCTCCTACTCTAACTGACTGGTGGACGATCAGTCAATGATTTGGACAGAGTTGCTCTTTTCTGAGAGTACAGGTCTACATACGTGTGAGGGAGGGACGGCGGGATAAATAGGAGAAAGGAGGGGGGAGGAGGAGGAGGAGGAGGAGGAGAAGAGTGTCATTTTTATTAACGTGGCGACTCCCGCTAAAATTCAGGGAGTGCTGTTGCATCCAGCTGTTACTGGTTGGGCGACGCTTCGTTGCCACGGCAACTCAGCCCTGCGCTCAAGGTCGTTCATCCAGTTCTGAACCGAGCAGCATGCTACACACACACACACACACACACACACACACAATGCTATGCACACGGATGGAGAGAGCGAGAGAGGAGTGGAGGAGAATGGGAGAGAAAGAGAAGAGAACCGCTTCATTGTGACCAATCGCAAGCACTTCTCTGGGGTTAGGGTCGGTGAACAAACCTCCATCCCACCTTCCTTCACTGCCCCCCCCCTCTTTCCTCTAGAAAGGAAAACAAAAACTAAAGAGAACCCTTGGCCTTGGGGGTTGTAGGTTCTTCTGCCAGTTGATCAAATATTTAGCTGGTCAGAAGTAGGGAGGGAGGAATGGAGAGAGGGGGATAGTTGGAAGAGAGAAGAGAGGGGGGAGATGCAGAGGAGTGGTGAAAGGGGTTTGTGTTGTGTTCTCTACGTTGCATGTTGCATTGCTCTGAGACTACTACCTGATGTTGCTACCTGGGGTCTTCTTCTCCTGGACATGTCTACACCAGCCTCTTTTATTCATAAGGAGATATGGTTGGATTTGAGGCAAAGCCTCTCTCTCAAGCACCGGGCTTGAATTTCAAAATACACATCCTCAGACGATAAACCCACATGAATAACCTTAAGTACACATATCAATAGAGGTTAGAACATTTCCTTAGCATAAATACACTTAGGGATATGAACATGTACATCCCTCCAGGATAAGCTACTACCGCATTACCCGTCAATGGAAAAACCAGGCTCTAATAGGCCTCATTTGCCTGTCAATTCTCAGAACAGGAAATGGACAGAACCCCCTTCGATCACAGAGGAAAACAAGGTACTCCTTTTACATTTCTACAGCTTTACCTATTCTCTTGATAAACATGTTCACGTCATAGTTGGAACTGTTATACGTGTTAGGAAGAGTAACGTTTTACCTTGGAGATGCACAACAATAGGTTTCTGTGATCAACTACCCACATCGGGACCACACGTCAATACAAATAATGAATGTGCTTCTCATTATAAATCGTTTGTGATCTCTGGTCATTTATGGTACTATAGGCAAGGCTTTAGATAGGAACATGCGCTCAAGCAGTAGAACATTTTCAGGTAATTATCTGTGGTGTAAAAATACTTTAAAGTACTACTTAAGTCGTTTTTTGGGGTATGTTTACTTTATTATTTATATTTGGACTACTTTTACTTTTACTCCACTACATTCCTAAAGAAAATAATGTACTTTTTACTTCATACATTTTCCCTGACACCCAAAAGTACTCCTTACATTTCGAATGCTTAGCAGGACAGGAAAATTGTCCAATTCACACACTTATCAAGAGAACATCCCTGGTCATCTCTGCTGCCTCCGATCTGGATGGGCTCCCTAAACATAAATGCTTAGTTTTTAAATTATGTCTGAGTGTTAGTGTGCCCCTGGCTATCCGTAAAATAAATAAAAGTCAAATGGAAATCGTGCTGTCTGGTTTGCTCAATATAAGGCATGTGAAATGATTTATACTTTGATACTTAAGTATATTTTTGCAATTGCATTTACATTTGATACTTAAGTATATTTAAAACCAAATGCTTTTAGACTTACTCCAGTAATATTTTACTGGGTGACTTTCATTTTCTATTAAGGTACACTGCCGTTCAAAAGTTTGGGGTCACTTAGAAATGTCCTTGTTTTTGAAAGAAAAGCAAATTGTTTGGTCCATTAAAATAACATCAAATTGATCAGAAATACAGTGTAGACGTTGTTAATGTTGTAAATGCAAAACACCAGTCTCAACGTCAACATTGAAGAGGCGACTCCGGGACGGGGCGACTTCTTTGCAACTGTCGTGTTTTTGGCATCATTAAACTGAAGACTTGTTTTTATCAAATCAATTCTCTGTAATTATTATTACGTGATTAAACTAACTTAATCATGTAAATGTAATTAACTAGGAAGTTGGGGGACCAAGGAAAATATTCAGATTACAAAGTTATAATTTTCCTAACATAACTTTCAGATATTTTTAATATCTGATCAATTAGTCTTCTAATTAATGATTTATTCTTTACCTCACGTTAGTCTCAGTCCAAACGTTGTAAATTGTTGGTTATCTGCACGAACCCAGTCTTCACTATGAATCATCCATACATCAATTGTCTTAAATAATTTATTTACTTACTAAATAATCACACAAATGCATCACACAAACAGAGTAGATATGGGCACAAGGAAATGATAGGGGATGTGCCCTAGTGGGCTAAACCGGTATGGGGGCTTGGTGGACAAAGGGACTGAGAAGGGCACGAAAGACACTACATAGTTGATAATTATAACAATTGAAATGCTAATCCTTCGCACATGAACGCTCACTCATTTGGGAATAATTGCAATCAATATATATATTTACGCTCAGTGCGTCGTCGTGATCTCTGTTGGAAAGTTTGTTTCTGTTGGAGAGTTTATCCGCTCTCTCTCTCTGTCTCTGTCTCTGTCTCTGTCTCTGTCTCTGTCTCTCTCTCTCTCTCTCTGCCGTGGTTAGAATGGATAGTTCAGAGTAACATTCAGCAATGTTGTTATAGAATAGATGTTTCGGCGGTTGTCGGCCTTCACATTCACGGGTACATAATTTCTAGTTGCAGACTAGTAATTAGTATTGAAGAGTAGCTCTTATTCTGTCGGATCGATAGTCTCAGAGTTTAACAACATGGTATGGTTAAGAATTCAGCAATCTACTCAAACCTTAACTCCTTCTGTGATGAGGTACTGGTCTGAAACCTTAGCCCTCTCGGTTATCGAGGTAAGCTGGTATGAAGATGATTCTCCAGGTGGGGTTTATATTCGGAAGAGCAGAAAAAGGCTGACCCATGACCCCAGATCAATGTCTGTGCTCATGGGGCGGGCCAATGACTTAGTTAAACTTTAAAGGGATTTGGATTCCCTTTCATTGAACAGTTTAAAATCACTTTACATAATTTCACAAATAGTTTCATCTTTACTCATTCATTTTATACAACAATTAGATGCAAGCATCATAACTGAGACTCTTATATAAACAGAGTTATGGTAATGTGGCTGTATTGTCTCATGAGTTTCACAAACATTAAACGAAATGGACCGGTCGTAGCTGGATTCTTCCCCGACCGTGTACACCTTCTCCAAAACATGTACATTGTTCAGTTCTCAAGTTCTATGCTGGAGAAGAGGTTCCTTTGTTCTCCTGTGAGAACTCACTCTCTCTTATACTCTGGCCATGAGGCGAAAACTCCTCAAGGAATTTATGACCTGCCTAACAGAGCCTGTTGGTAGGGGGTGAGAGAGAGAGGGGGATGGTGCAGAGAGCAGGGCATGGTACTCGCTATCCCCAAAGAGGGCAACGTCATGACACACCTCTGCCTAGAAAGCCAGCATCCCGGAGTCGCCTCTTCACTGTTGACGTTGAGACTGGTGTTTTGCACGTACTATTTAATGAAGCTGCCAGTTGAGGACTTGTGAGGTGTCTGTTTCTCAAACTAGACACTCTAATGTATTTGTCCTCTTGCTCAGTTCTGCACCGGGGCCTCCCACTCCTCTTTCTATTCTGGTTAGAGACAGTTTGCTCTGTTCTGTGAAGGGAGTAGTGCACAGCGTGGTATGAGATCTTCAGTTTCTTGGCAATTTCTCACATGGAATAGCCTTCATTTCTCAGAACAAGAATAGACTGACGTGTTTCAGAATAAAGTTCTTTGTTTCTGGCCATTTTGAGCACAAATGCTGATGCTCCAGATACTCAACTAGTCTAAAGAAGGCCAGTTGTATTGCTTCTTTAATCAGTACAGCAGTTCTCAGCTGTGCTAACATAATTGAAAAAGGGTTTTCTGCTGATCAATTAGCCTTTTAAAATAATAAACTTGGATTAGCTAACACAACGTGCCATCGGAACACAGGAGTGATGGTTGCTGATAATGGGCCTCTGTACGCCTATGTAGATATTCTGTAAAAAAATCTGCTGTTTCCAGCTACAATAGTCATTTACAAAAAAATTGCTTTTCTTTCAAAAACAAGGACATTTCTAAGTGACCCCAAAATTTTGAACGGTAGTGTTTATTTACTTTTACTCAAGGATGACAATTAGGTACTTTTTCTACCACTGGTAATTATGCGAGAAATGGCGGTGGAAACGCCTTTGTGCGCAAATATTGGTATACTGTAAGTTATGATGAACTTCACAGGCTGGTGAAAGTGCATGGTGATCTTGACGCTCCTTTCCAATAAATATTGAGGGTCATAGTCTGGTGACATGATGATCGATGCCATTTGATAAATAAAACATATTCTTCCTCTTATCCATAGTAATCTCATCATGTAGACCAGCCTACCCGCACTATATCTGTGAGCTGTTGACTAGAGTGCATGTGCCAAGACCAGAGTAGACACACTTGCTATTTAATGCAACAGTTTTTGTGACAAAACAAAATCAGTGGAGTTGAAAATGCAATGGAAACACATAGAACTGTAGATTGTATCGGTACATGAAAACTTAAGCGAAAAAGTACATTTTTGTTGCACTGTCATCACTCACTGATTTTTATCTGCAACAAACACACCACTGGTGGGAAGATTAGCATATTTTCTTAATGCGTATTCTAGAAAATTCCCATGAAAGTGTGTTGCCAATTGGATGGAAACCTAGCTACTGACCATCTATTTTCAGGAAATTGGCATTTATTGCCCTTGAGCTAGCTCTGCAGAGTGGTCACTAGCTGGCACAGCCACAAAGTCATAAAGTCTGATTTTAAACCTAACCTTAACCACACTGCTAACCCTAATGCCTAACCTATTTTTTGTTTACATTCATTTTTACGATATAGACAATTTTCACTTTGCAGCTGGCCCATCTAGCGGAAATCAATCTCAGTTCTTCGTCCAGGGCAAGATTCATGACGATAAACTTAAACTTAAACGTATTTTTATTACTTTTGCCACGAGGGGCATTGTGTCGCTTTCTAAGGTGCTTTTGGCACCTGTGCTGCCTCACAGGCAAGAGTCATGGCAAAAAAGTACATGTCCGCACCTGTAGCTCTTTCTAGCAAATGAGCAGTTCTCAACTGGTAAGACCGGACGATTGACAATATATATTTTTTGAGTTTCCTCATTTAGTTATTACATTTAACAAACAAATATTGAAATACTTTTATGTAAGGTAAAGTTAAAATCCATGGAGAGTCAGAATGGAGAGTCAGAAAACCCCAGGCTGTCATCTCCTGTCATGTCCAGTTTTGGGAAAAGTCTTTTAGTTTAAATGCATTTTACATTTTCGGCTTTATTTTGTACACTTTCACCCCAAGTTCTCATTACCGAAATGCATCCGGAATAAATTCTCAGACAATTTTCTACAATTTTACTATAGAAAAACCTAGTGTACGAACAGTGTCTGTGGACATCTCTTTACTGTAACAATTTTCTCAAATTCCTGTAAAAACTCAAATTTGTTTTTAAATAAAGTTGTATTCACTCATGATGCATCATCTCGATGCATAGTAGAAGATAAGTTAATTTATTCACATACAGTACCAGTCAAAAGTTTGGACACCTACTCATTCAAGGGTTTTTCTTTATTTTTACTATTTTCTACATTGTAGAATAATAGTGAAGACATCAAAACTATGAAATAACACATATGGAATCACGTAGTAACTAGGGTTGCACATTTTAGGGGAATATTCAGAGGTGGAAACTTTCCTTTGGGAATTAACGGGAATATATGGGAATTAACGGAAATATGTGCACATTAATATTAATACCATTTAAATCTAAATGTTTTTTGCATTGGATATATTTATCATAGCAAATGGAGACATAAACATTTTACCTTATCATAAGTAGACATAATTGCAAATGATTAAATCCTTCCAATTTAAATTTTAAAAAACAATTTAGTTAAATTCGTAACTTTAATTAAATGAGTTAACTCTTCACATGGGATGATTTCACTGAACAACAAAAGAAAGGGAATATTGAATGATCCCCAATGATCCATCACATCACCCAAAAACGTTTCAACGTACATCTGTAAAGTTATAGTCTAGAAACTAAAGCTTTGGTTGTCTTCCTCTCAGGATTCCATGTCTTCTCCCTGGACCTCCTCAATGTCCACCTCTTGAACATCAGACTCTGAGGCCTCATCTTCACTGTTTCTTTCCAACCTTGTTGAGGATGGCTCGTTGTCAGGCTCAAAAAGCCTCAAATTTGCCAGGATGGCCACCAATTTTTTTTAACCCTTGTACTGGTCAGCCTGTTGCGTGCTTTGGAGTGTGTGTTCCCAAACAGGGACCAGTTGCGCTCTGAGGCGACTGATATTGGTGGGATTTGGAGGATGATGGAGGCAACAGGGGAAAGAGCCTCAGAACCACAAAGTCCCTTCCACCAGGTGGCTGATGAGATATGTTGGCACGACTGCCATATTGCATCTCCTTCCCAAAGCCTATGCTTGGAAGTGTACTTCGCCAGACTGCCAAGAACCTTGCCCTCATCCAGGCCAAGGTGGCGAGACACGGTAGTGATGACACCATAGGCCTTGTTGATCTCTGTACCAGACAGGATGCTCTTGCCAGCATACTTGGGGTCCAACATGTATGCTGCGGCGTGTATGGGCTTCAGGCAGAAGTCTTCACGCTTTTTGATGTATTTCAGAACTGCAGTTTCCTCTGCTTTGAGCAACAGTGAAGTGGGCAGGACAGTACGGATTTCTTCTCTTACATCTGCAAGCAGAGTCTGAACATTGAACAAAATTCTGGAAATTTTACCAGAAAGTTTCCGACCCTTTGCAACCCTAGTAGTAACCAAAAAAGTGTTAACCAAATCAAAATATATTTATATTCTTTAAAGTAGTCACCCTTTGCCTTGATGACAGCTCCCTCAACCAGCTTCTCTCTCAACCAGCTTCACTTGGAATGCTTTTCCAACACTCTTGAAGGAGTTCCCACATAATATGCTGAGCACTTGTTGGCTGCTTTTCCTTCACTCTGCGGTCCAACTCATCCCAAACCATCTCAATTGGGTTGAGGTCGGGTGATTGTGGAGGCCAGGTCATCTGATGCAGTCCTCCATCACTTTCCTTCTTGGTCAAATAGCTGTTACACATCCTGGATGTGTGTTGGGTCATTGTCCTGTTGAAAAACAAATGATAGTCCCAATAAGTGCAAACCAGAATGGATGGCGTATGCTGTGGTAGCCATGCTGGTTAAGTGTGCCTTGAATTCTAAATAAATCACTGACTGTGTCACCAGCAAAGCACCCCCACACCATCACACCTCCTCCTCCATGCTTCACGGTGAGAAATACACATGCAGAGATAATCCGTTCACCTACTCTGCATCTCACAAAGGCATGGCGGTTGGAACCAAAAATACAAAATTTGGACTCTTCAGACCAAAGCACAGAATTCCACTGGTCGAATGTCCATTACTTGTGTTTCTTGGCCCATGCAAGTCTCTTCTTCTTATTGGTGTCCTTTTAGTAGTGGTTTCATTGTAGCAATTTGATCATGAAGGCCTGATTCTCCTCTGAACAGTTGATGTTGAGATGTGTCTGTTACTTGAACTCTGTGAATCATTTATTTGGGCTGCAATTTCTGAGGCTGGTAACTCTAATTAATTTATCCTCTGCAGCAGAGGTAACTCTGGGTCTTCCTTTCCTGCGGCTGTCCTCATGAGAGCCAGTTTTATCATAGTGCTTGATGGTTTTTGCGATTGACCTTGAAGAAACTTTCAAAGTTCTTGACATTTACCGGACTGACTGATCTTCATTTCTTAAATTCATCTTAAATTTAATGTTGGATTGTTGTTTCTTTGGTTATTTGAGCTGTTTTGCCATAATATGGACTTTATCTTTTACCAGAGCTATCTTCTGTATACCACCTCTATCTTGTCCCAGCACAACTGATTGGCTCAAACGCATTGAGAAGTAAAAGAAATTCAAGTAATTAACTTTTAACAAGGCACACCTGTTAGTTGAAATGCATTCCAGGTGACTACCTCATGAAGCTGGTTGTGAGAATGCCAAGACCGTGCAAAGCTGTCATCAAGGCAAAGGGTGGCTACTTTGATGAATCTCAAATATAAAATATATTTGGATTTGTTTTGGTTACTACATGATTCCATATGTGTTATTTCATAGTTGTGATGTCTTCACTATTAATCGACAGTGTAGAAAATAGTAATAATAAAGAAAAACCCTTGAATGAGTAGGTGTGTCCAAACTTTTGTCTGGTACTGTTCTTAATCAGGTTCTTATTCTCAAACGTCCCCTTTGCCCCACTTGGTCTTCTCATTACCAAAATAGCTAAAAAGCTCAAATTGGGAAAAAGTCAAATTAAATGTTATAATAATTGTATAATTAAAATGTTTTTATCTTCAGTGTTATGATTAATTCAGGCCTTTTCATTAGGGGAGCAATGGAAACAAATATTAGAAATGGATTTGTTTACATTTTGGGACTATTGCAGTGGCAGGTAGCCTAGTGGTTAGAGCGTTGGGCCAGTAACCGAAAGGTTGCTAGATCGAATCCCTGAGCTGACAAGGTAAAAATTTGTCGTTCTGCCCCTGAACAAGGCAGTTAACCCACTGTTCCCCGGTAGGCCGTCATTGTAAATAAGAATTTGTTCTTAACTGACTTGCCTAGTTAAATAAAATGACAATTTTGTGGAAATTTTACTAAAATTCTTTGTCCCCGAGGGGATGTGGGAAACCCTAATTATAACCCTAACCTAACCCCTATGCTTAAATAGTCTTTGTCCTCATGGGGACGTGGGAAATATTCCCACAATGCATAATTTTCCTTGTTTTTACTATCCTTGTGGGGACATTTGGAAATTGTTGGTCTCCACAAGGATAGAAGAACCAACACACACACACACACACAAACATTTGTAAGGGTCGGAGCACAGCTAGTGAGTGACTTGACTCTGCCTGAACCCAGCTGTTATGTGACCACCTCCTCTTCGCATTCACGGGTACATCTTGTGTCACCAGCATCCATCATCATCACTGAAGGGAGACGAGGTTCTGCAGGATCCTACACCACTCCTTGTCTCCACCCCCACCTCTCGTTACCTTGGCTTCAACCCTCCGAGCGTGCTATGATCCAACTGGCTCTCTCGTTCTCTCCCCTTTTTGGAGGTCATTTTGTTGTTGTAGTGATGTCACAGAGACACTGTTTACCTGGCCCCAACCCTGGCAACAGTGTGGCGATGTACAGGTAACTGCCAAAGTAAAGGAAACGCCAACAAATTGTCTTAATAGCCAGAACAGCTTCAATGCACCTTGGCATAGATTTTACAAGTGTCTGGAACTCTATTGGAGGGATGCGACTCCAGTCTTCCATTAGAAATTCCATCATTTGGTGGAAAACACTGTCTCAGACGCCGCTCTATAATATCCTGTAAGCATTCAATTGGGTTGAGATCTGGTGACTGAGACGGCCATGGCATATGGTTTACATCGTGTTCATGCTCATCAAACCGTTCAGTGACCACTTGTGCCTTGTGGATGGGGGTGTTGTCATCCAATAAATAGGGGCATAGCCGTAGTAGCCAAAATAATGGCCACCCCAGCATTTTTATGCATGACCCTAAGCATGATGGGATATCAATTTCTTAATTAACTCGAGAACCACAACTGTGTGGAAGCACCTGATTTCAATGTACTTTGTATCCCTCATTTACTCAAGTGTCTCCATTATTTGGGCAGTTACTTGTGTATCCTCTTTTACAAGTTTACAATGCCGCAGGAGACTGGCAATGAAACACTCCTTTATTATGCAGCCTGTTCCTTTCATTTCTTCCTCTCCTCAGTTTCTTCTAGCAAATAGAGCCATCTAGTAGATGAGGACGTCTTCCCGTTTTCATAGCGAGGGAAGCTCTGTATTCCTCTGTTCAGTGCATAGCCCCACTCCCTGCGAACTGTGAAGAATTGTATTTCTGACCTATGCCAGCTTCTCTGCCAAACTGGTGGATTCCAAACTCTGCTGTGGACAGGACAGTTGTAGCCACGGCTCTTCCTTCTCCAAATGGCTAGGCTGAGCATGGACAACAGTACATATAGAACTCAAAAGGATCTCTTTTTTGCGTTGAGCCTGTTGGCTAGATTAATCGTGGAGGGAAACACTGTAGTGGTTTTGTGGGTGTTGTTAATCGACCTAACCTCAATCTGCTTCATGAACTACTCTACTGTACAGCTGGGAGTTGATG